>NW_008240054.1:758065-758312 GCF_000691975.1 Corvus brachyrhynchos | reverse complement strand
TGCACCCCCAGCCCCCCAAGGCACGCCAAGTGCCCTCCCAGTGCACTTTCAGCATTTCCCAGTGCATTCCCAGTGCATTCCCAGCCCCCTCAGTACCCACCCCAATTCACCTCTCCAGTGCGCCCCCAACGCCCGCAATAACCCCTCAAGTGCCCTCCCACTGCCCTCCCCACTGCCCTCAGTGCACCCCCAGTTTCCCTCCCAAATCAACCCCAGTGTCCCCCCCACTGCCCCTCCAGTGCACCCC
>NW_008240054.1:756872-757380 GCF_000691975.1 Corvus brachyrhynchos | reverse complement strand
GGGGTGAGAGTGGGGAGGGGGAAGGAAGAAAATGGAGAGGGAGGGGGAAAGGTGGAAAGGGAAAAGTGAGGAGGAAAAGGGAAAGAAAAAGGCGAAGGGGGGGAAAAAAGATAGGGAGGAAGGAGGGAAAAGGGGAGAAGAAAAAGAGAAAAAAGGGAGGGGAAAAAAAGGATGGTTAAAAGTAAAAACAAAAAAAAGCAAAACGGAAGGAAAAGGAGAAGGGGAGAGTGAGGAGGGAAAAGAGAAAAAGAAAAAGAAAAGGGATGGAAAGGGAAAAGGGAAATAAGGGAGGGAAAGGAAGAAGAATGAAGGAAAAAAAGAGAGGGGAAAAAAGTTCAAAAAAGAGGATGTAAAAGGAAGGAGGAAAAAAGAAAAAAGCAGAAAAGGCAAAAAGGAGAGGAAAGCAGTAAAAAGAGCAAAAAGGAGGGGAGAAAGTGGGAAAAAAAGCAAATGGGAAAAAAGAAGAAAAAGGGGAAAAAAAAGAAAAAAAAAACTTTCTAAAAGGGAG
>NW_008240054.1:741700-756545 GCF_000691975.1 Corvus brachyrhynchos | reverse complement strand
TCGGGTCCTGTTCCCCACTTCTGCCCCCCCACCCCAAACCGCGCGTGTCCCCCCATCCCTGCACTGACAGCGATGGAAAACACCTTCCTGTCTTCCGTTCCCTTCATTTTGGGGGTCTGAATCCCTAATTTCGGGGTCCTGAGCTCCCCGAGCCTGTTCCCAGACTGCAGCCCCAAGCAGCAGCGTCCCGTTGGGATGCGTGGAGTGTTGGTCACCCCTCGTTCCTGAGTTCAGGCACCGGGAAAGCTCGAGTGTTCTGCTCTCCCATGGCTGGGGGAGCAGCCGGCCTTTGTCTGGCCGGGACAGCGCTTAGGCTGGGCTTAATAAACTATTCCTGGAGAAAACATGCTGGATGGGAGAGAGTGCGGAGGCTCAGGCTCTTCCTGCAGGGCTCTGCTGGCATGTGGGAACGGGGCAGAGGATCTCATCTGTGATCCCTGACACTGGGAACTGGTCCGGATTTGCTGATCTGAGTGTGAGGTGGTCGGGATTTGCAAATATCGCCATAAAAAATGAGGGAAATGCTTGGAGAGACCTGGGCTAACCCTGGAGATGACACCGGGGAAGTGAAACCTGCCACGTTGGCCCTTCGCCGGTGTTAAATAGGAAGGAAATCGAGGGAGAACATGAAAAAAAAAAAGCGACAACAACAAAAAACCAACCCCAACCCAACAAAGTGCAGGGAAAACTTCCCAACGCAAAGCGATCCGTAAGGAAATACGGGCTCGGCTTCTCCCTCCGCTCGCCAGTGGCCCCGGGGTTGTGCAACAGCCAAATCCACGGGAAGGGGTTGTGTAACCCGAGCAGAAATAGGCCAGCGGCACAGCCCGGCTCCGGGCTCCGGGCTGCTCACGCCTTCCTTATCGGGAGCCTGGAATAATGGAGAGGGAAAGCTTGGATGAAGGAATTCGCCTTCCTTACCCACTGGGAGAAGGGTGTGCGAAGCCTCAGGAACCGGCTTCGTTTCCCTCCCGGCTCCAAAACCCAAATTAAAAAAGTTGTTGAGATGTGAGGGAGAAAAAAAAATATCCAGGAGCTGCCGGCCGGAGCTCGGGATGCTGTGGGAGATGGCACTGCCCTCCCGGCCGCCTCCACAACTGGATTTCTCTGGGATATTTTTAAACACATTCCTGTGAATCCTCCCAGTGAGGCAAAGCTGGGAGAGAGCACGGAGCTCAGCTCGGCTCAGGGAAGGGGAGAGGGGGGAGAAGCCAGCTGTCCGACCTGGCTGCTTCCACCCTGGGTGTCAAAATTATTCCTGGTTTATAAATCTCTCCATGCAAAGGGAAAAGCATGGGTTGATGGAGGCGGTGAAATTCTTGGAAAGCTGCGATTTATTTGGTTGGGTCTTTCTATCAAACCCCCTACTTGAGACAAAATCTGGGGGAAAAAGATTGCAGGTGGTAGCCTGGTAGTTGGGTTGGGGTTGGTTTTTTTGTTTTCCCTTTGGATCAGGGAGAAAAGGAGCTCAGCTGGGGTTAAAAAGTGCCTTTTCCAATAGCTGTGGTTTGTGTCCACCTCAAAGCCTTGAAAATAGCCTCAAAAATTGGATTTTTCTTCCCATTCTTGCCATGGAGCAGCTTTACCTGCTCTGCCACTCATCTGGGGGCACATTACCTTCATCCCCAGCTCCTGCCCTTTTCCTGCTTGGAAAGTGGGTTGTCCAGACTTATCTAACCCCCAAGGGATTGTGCAAACTTTAATTAACCTCAGCAGCGTCCTTTGAGATCCCAGCTTGAAAGTCTGCCGCCGCTGACCTGCGTTCCCTTGGGATGTGCCGGCTCACACTGGGCTTCCTGCTCCCTCAGCCTCGTCATGCCATGGGAGTGGGAGCTGAGCGTCTCTTCTTCCCCATCCCCCTTCAAAAGGGAAAATCTGGGGATGGAATTGGTTTTCCTGCATTTGTGGCCGTTCCCAAGCAGGGGCAGGTTGTCCTCGGGTTTGGTTTTTTTTTTTATTTTTCCTTTGCCAAGGGATTAGTTTTACCCGGCTGATTCCTCCCTGGCTGGCTCTCTGGATATGGGAGGGGCACCTGTGGCAAATTCCTGGAAAACCAACTTAACAGCTTCCCTTGAGGCTGCCGAAGTCAACGGCAGAAGCCAAGGTCAATGTCGGGACAGCTTTTCCCACCTTTGGGAAACTGTCCTGTGTCCCCTCGCACCTCTCCACCTCATCAGAGCTACCCAGCCTCAGTTTCCCCTCCGCAGTGGGATGCTCCCACCATCCGGGGGGGATTCTTGGGGCCAGTGAGGCTTTGCCATCCAACATCCAAGTGGCATCTCTGCCCCGAAGACCTTCTGGGTTCAACATGGGGGAGAAGGAGGACGAGTGGCAGGGTGGTGCCTCGAGGGCCGGTGGGAGACAGGAGCAGTTGGATGTCTCCAGTTCCAGAACTGGGAGGCAGAGCACTTCCCTGGTTGAGCTGGGTTTTTGTGGGGCTGGGGGGCAGCAGGGTCACCTGAGGATGGGTCGGTGGGTGCTCCGTGGTGTCACTTCCTCACCGTGGGTGCCCAGCTCCACCTCCAGCGTGGATCCAGCTGCTGTCCTGGGGGTGAGGATGGGGAGGAACCGGCAGAGCAGGAAACATCTGACTCACCCGGGTTCGGGATGACTCCGGGCGTGTGTCATCCGAGGCTTGGCCATGGCGGGGAGGGCACGTGGGCTTGGATTCGGCGTGGAGGAGCTGAAGGACGTGGGTGCCACCAGGGCCAGGGCTGGGGAGGGTGGGTGCAGCCCAGCATCACCCCTGGGGGGGGGGGGGGGGGGGGGGGGAGCCGGTTCCCTGCGCTGAGTCACCTGGGGTGGGAAACAGGGACAGGCATGGGGAGCGCAGGGACCGAGGACATGGAACAGGGAATAAAACCTTCCCAGTGCTGGAGGCCTTCACCCTGCAGCCTCTGCTGCTCCCTCTGCCTCGCTTTCCCCGAATTCGTCACGTCCCACCACAGATTCGGGTGGGGTGGGAGCACAGCTGGTGCTTGCACAGCATCCCCCTCCCAGAGAAGCGGGGAGAGAGTCAGCATTCCCTAAAACTTCAGGGACAGTGTGCTTGAAGTTAAAAACTGGGGTAGGGAGGGAAGTAATTTAAAGACAATGTAATTCCCAGCAAAAATGTTGCTGGAGCCAGGGGTGACAGTGCGTGCTGTGGGTTTGGGGTGTTCCAGCCTTCCCCAGATGGGAACATTCCTCTGTCATCTCACACACAGCAAATGTTTGGCTTTTTTGCCAAAAAGGTAAAGAATCTAGCCCAGAAAGCAGCCACCCTCTGCCAGTGTTCTGCTTTTGCTCAAAAAGCTGCTGGAATTAGTCACATCCAGCTGAAAAGTACAGCGGGAGGATGCTGGGGGATTGCAAACACGTGCTCCCGCGCCAGGTCTTGGCAGCCACGTGGCTCTGGAAAAGGATTCAGAGTAAAACGAAAACAAAAGGCAAACAACTTCCCTTTCTCGGAACCTGAGGTCATTAATGGGAAAGATGTATCTGGGACCTTATTGCACAGGAACAAAGCTCCCCGGGCCCTTCCCCTTCCCGCTGGGCAGGAAGCGCTGGTGCAGTGCCGGAAGCGCCGTCGCGCTGCAGCTTCCAGCGGCCACAGCAGCCCTGGCCCGTGTCCCTGAGTGATGGGGAGATGGGGAGAGGGTCCCCAGGGTCCCTGCAGGGGCAGCGTATGAGCCAAGGAACTCTTAGAACCCTGGAATGGTTTGGGTTGGAAGGGACCTTAAAGCCCATCCAGTGCCAGCCCTGCCATGGGCAGGGACACCTTCCACTGTCCCAGGTTGCTCCAAGCCCCATCCAACCTGGCCTGGGATGCTCCCAGGGATCCAGGGGCAGCCACAGCTGCTCTGGGCACCCTGTGCCAGGGCCTGCCCACCCTCACAGGGAGGAATTCCTTCCCAATATCCCATCCAGCCCTGCCCTCTGGCAGTGGGAAGCCGTTCCCTGTGTCCTGTCCCTCCATGCCTTGCCCCCAGTCCCTCTGCAGCTCTCCTGGAGCCCCTTTAGGCCCTGCAAGGGGCTCTGAGCTCTCCCTGGAGCCTTCTCTTGTCCAGGCTGAACAGCCCCAACTCTTTTCTATGGATAATGGCATTGACTTGGAATTCAGTTATTTGAAGTCTAATTAATATTTCTACAGCACTGATCCCTTGGTGTCCGGGCTCTTTCAGAGGAGTCTTGAGGAGTAGAACAGTGTCCAGCTGCAGTGCTGGCACCAGAGCCATGAGTTTGGAAATCAAAAGCTGTTTTTTGGGTTGCTTTAAGCTCAGCTCGGCTTTGCTCAGCTCAGGTCACACAGCAGCAAAAATTGGGCAAGTTGAGGTTTCCTCAGTTGCGGGGCGGGCGGACCTTTCCCAGCGGTGGCCGTGCAGCCGGGACAGGCGACCCTGGGCACCTCTCCAGCATCCGGCGTGGAAACGAGCTGAGCCTTGGAGACAGCCTTGAGCCAGGAGATGAGGATTTGCTGGGGTTTGGTTCAAAAACGTGGCATTGAGCTCATTACACCCACAGCTACTCCGTGATCCGGAGCTTTAACACGATGTCCTGGGCTGGGGTATGCCCAGCGCTGCCCAGCTTCCATCCCTTCCTTCTCCCTTCAGATTGTTTAGATTTCCTCCAGGAAACACTATTATTTAGGCTGGAAACTTTCCAGGAATTCAATTGCCCCCTTCAGGATACTAACCTAGTGACTTTATTTGTTTGGAATTGGCAATCTGACCTGAACTATTCCATGATCTTCAAAAACATTAAGCAGCTGAGAAGGTGTTTTGTCTTGAAAGATGCTCAGACCCCAGTGCTGCAGGCTGAATTCCCCCTGTTTTATCCCATCTTTGTAACAATTTGAGGGGTGCTCGGAATAACGAGCTGGGCCACAGGGCTGGGAAGCTTTGGGAATGACAGTGGCCGTGGCTCTTCCTTGGGGGGACAAGACACAGCCAGGGTGGTTTCAATGGGGAAGGAATGTCCTGCTGCATGCCCTGACCTGCCTTAGCTGCCAAGTGGGGTGATAACTACGTTGGGAGAAGATGATCCAGGTTTTAAAGGGCTTTGGAGATTAGAGGGAGGTCACTATGTTCCTCGGGCTGAGGGTTATTCTTGGTACGCTGGAGCTGGAGGACATGGGGGACGTGCCAAGCGGTGCCTGTCCTGGGGAAGGAGGTGAAGCCTCGGGATGGTTTCCTTTTGCTGGGATTTTTGGGTGAGGGGTCTTCACTGCTGAGGAGCAGCTGAGCTCCCAAAGCACCCGGCTTCTCTGGGGTGAGGACCCTCTGTCCTGGGTCAATGGTGTTGACTGATAACCCTTGGCGCAGCTCAAGGAGAGGTTTCCTACCCTGGGGCTGGCACGGAGGTGAGCTCCAGCCCCAGAGGCACCTCTTGACCAGTTAACTGGTTACTGGTGCCAGTAACCAGAGTCAGCACACAGGAGGGAATTTTCAGCGGGTGAAGGCAAACAGGAGGGGAGGGAGGAGAGTGTTTGACTTCCTGCTGCTGGGCTGGATAAGGAGAGGCTGGTAAACAACTGGTACCAGGAAATCTCCAGGTTTCCGTCTCCTTGGCCTTTCCCTCGTGTCTACCTGGTCTTCCAGCTCCTGATTTTGGGCAGAAGCTGAAAGCACCAGGAGAAAGGGGGAGGAGGTTTTACCCATCACACCAGAGGATGCAGCTCCCCAGGGGATGCAGCATCACTCCTGGAATGTGCTGGGCCGGGCTTTCCTCCATCCTCTGACCTCGCCAAAGGGATCTCAGCTCCCGAATTTCCAGCAGAACTCAGGGTGGGGAAAAAAGGATGCGCTGGAGCATCCTGAGCCTGAGACACAGGCAGCCAAAACCGCAGCAGGGCTGTTGTGTCCAGCCCAGGGTTGGATGGCACATCCGTGAGCGAGGTCACGCTGGGGCGGCTGCAATTAGGCACCCACAAAATGCCCATTTCCTCCAGCGTAGCCCCATAAAGCACAATCCGAGCCCGGGTTCCGGTGACCCGGTGTTACGTGCCTGCAGACAGGTGAGCGCGCGGGGTGGAGTTTTCCTCTTGACTTCTCAGGGCTTGCAGCTGCCCTTTAATTAATTTTAAGTGAAGCTAATTGAAACAGGGCATCATTTTGGACCGGGCAGTGTTGGCCTCTCCTGCTGCCTGCTCCGGCCAGGCTGCACGGACACGCGCGGTGCTGATGCATGGCTCGGGGAGGAGCTTTTCCATGCCTTTCCCAGGCAAGACAAGGTGCTTTGATGCCATTTATAAAAGGGCTTCTCCATATCCCCAGCTCAAGGGTGTAACGATTTCCAGGAATGGGGGGTGGATTTCTTCCCTCTCCGGCCATGGCACCCACTTGTGTCACTCCAGCTCCCACTTCTGTCACTCCAGTGTGGTTTGCTTGAGGGTGTTGAGTAGCTCTTGGTTCTTGAGGTGATCTCAGCAGTGGAGAAATGACAGGGCAGTGGATTCCTGATGAGCATCCGCGGTGTAGGAAGAGGCCCCGGGGGTCAAGGTCAAGATGCGTTGATGCCGTGGAATGGGAAGGGCTTTGCACCTGGAAAACCTCCACTGCCGACCTCCTGACTCACTCCTGAGTTTGAATTCCTGCTTCTGTAGCAACCTGTTTGGGTGTCTGTAGGTGACTGAGTGGGAAGATGCTGTGGAGCATCAGGAGCAACTTGTGGTTCGGCCTTCCCAAGCTGGCAGCAGCCTGGGGAGGGGGGGCATTTGGTGAGCTCCTTGGAGAGAGGGGCAGGGCAGTGGTGGGTGATGCCTGGGATGAGCTGTTCCAGCAGTGCTGTCCCTGTGCTGGTGCTGCCATGTCCTGCCCTTTGGGATGGGTCAGAACCTGCTCCTGCTCCTCGTGTCACCCCCAGCAGCTGTGGGAGGGGCTGGACGCTGTCCTGAGCCTGTTGTGGGGCCTGTGCCCACGTCCCCAGCCCTCCACCTGACCTTTGGGCTTTATCTCCACCTTTCAGATCGACAAGTACCTGTACCACATGCGGCTCTCCGATGAGACCCTCCTGGAGGTGTCCCAGCGTTTCGAGAAGGAGATGGAGAAGGGGCTGGGAGCAGAGACCAACCCCACTGCCTCCGTGAAGATGCTGCCCACCTTCGTCAGGTCCACCCCAGACGGGACAGGTACTGTGGGACAGGAGATGCTCCTGGGAGAGCAGAGGGAAGGCTGGGGACACCCGTCCTCCTGGCACTGCCAAAACAGGGATGGCACCCACGGCCACCTTCACTGCTGGTCCTTGGGGCTTCGTCCTGCTCAGGCTGAGGGTGGGGACAGGCCTCATTCCCCACGCTGTGCTGGGACTGGAGGGGCTCCCAGCTGCTGCTGGCGGGAGGGAGGAGGGAGGGAGGGAGGGAGGGAGGGAAGCCGCCCTCGCGTGCCCTTGCTGGCAGGACAGAGACAGTCACGGGTCCGGCCCCTCCGATTTCGTTTTTGCCCAGTGCTCGCGGTGGGGCGTTTCTGCCCCTCCCCGTGCCGGCCGGGCCGCGCTGCCCTCGGCACGCTCCGGCCAGGCACATCCTCCTCAGCCCAAAGAGCTGCTCCCTCAGGCATCCATGGGGGAAAGCTCCTTGTTCCCTCTCCCAGCCCGCTGTTTTGGGAAGGAGCTTGTCTCCATCCCTGCGGGAATCACCCCTTGCCCTCAGTGTACCTGGGGCCCACCAAGTGCTTGGAGCAGTCCTGGCTGCTGAAGGGAAGGAGGGACAGAGCTCTGAGCAGCTGAGGCTGCTCCAGTTCCACACCTGGGCTGGCAGCAGCCCTGGAAAGGGCCCCAGGGATGGTTGGCTGTGTTGGATGGAGTTGCTTGGAGTTGGGGCTGCTCTGGTGCTGGCACCTACACAGGGATCTGTGCGAACCCTCAGTGGCAGAGGCTGCTGTCACCAGCAGAGAGGTGGACGAAGAGGGACAGAGCCCAAATCCCTGATGGCTGCTGGCTGTCCACTCCCTGGAGGCAGGGACAGAAGTGACAGAACCATGGAACCACGGAACCACAGAATCAGAGAATCATGGAATGGTTTGGGCTGGGAAAGCCTCTACATTGGTCAAATCCAGCCACTCCCCAGCACTGCCAAGGCCACCACTAACCCATGTCCCCAAGGGCCACATCCACACAGCTGTTAAATCCCTGCAGGGATGGGGACTCCACCAGGGCCCTGGGCAGTCTGTGCCAGGGCTGGACAGCCCTTTCCATGAAGGAATTTCCCCAGTATCCAACCTGAACCTCCCTTGGCACATCTTGAGGCCGTTTCCTCTTGTCCTGTCCCTGTTCCCTGGGAGCAGAGCCTGACTCCCCTTGCTGCACCTTCCTGCCAGGGAGTTGGTGACAGAAGGTCTCTGCAGCACTGGGCACTGCTGGGTGTTTGCTGGTAATGTCTCAGTGAGTCTGGGGATGGTGGTGGCATCTCCCGTGTCCCTGGGGAGAAACAGGAATCATGGAATGGTTTGGGTTGGAAGGGACCTTAAAGCCCATCCAGTGCCACCCCTGCCATGGGCAGGGACACCTTCCACTGTCCCAGGCTGCTCCAAGCCCTGTCCAGCCTGGCCTTGGGCACTGCCAGGGATCCAGGGGCAGCCCCAGCTGCTCTGGGCACCCTGTGCCAGGGCCTCACCCCCCTCACAGGCAGGAATTCCTTCCTAATAATATCCAACTTAAATCTCCCCTTTTTCAGTTCAAAACCATTCCCGTGTCCTCTCACTACACCCCTGCTAAAAGTCTGTCTCCACCTTCCTTATGAGCCCCTCTAATCCTTAAAGCATCCCCTGATCTCAGCCCCTCCACCTGCACCTACACCCAAAAGCTGGACCTGGCTGCCTGCCCCAGGATCGAGATTCCAATCTATTTAAATGTTGGAGAATATTTTTAATTACAGGGATAGCCAGGAGCCGCCCCTGGGCATGGGAACTGGTGCAGCCAAAGGTGCTGGGTGCTGGTGGAGCATGTGTCAGCACTTCCAGCACCCTGACCCGCTGTCAGGAGAAGGAGCAGTCCCTCCCCATGCCCTTACAAGACAGATCCTTGGCACCCTTCCCTGTATCCAGCTTCTCCAGTGTCCCAGCTGGCATTTTTCACCCGGGGGAGGGAGAAAAGGGGAACAGCAGCATGGAAAATGTCACATGAGAGGGATGCTGGGGCAGTCACAGCACTGCAGCTGCCCAGGGGGGCTGGAAAATGTGGGAGTTTTGAGCAAATCCCAGGGAACTAAGCTGGGATTCCCTGTCCAGCTCGAGCTGGATCCAGCCTCTGAGTGGCATCAGTGTCTCTTGGGTTTTGGAGAGGGGGCTGGAAGGTGGCACGTCAGGGTTGGGGGCTTGGTGTCCTGGCACAGATGGTGTGGCAACAGCTTGGGAGGAGCTCAATGCCCAGGGCTACGTCCTTCCTTCTTCCCTCTTTTTAAAGCTCCTGGGCAAAGTCTGGCCTGGGCTGGGCACCAAGCCCTGCTCCCACTGTCCCCAGGCAGCAGCAGCTGCTCCCAGTCCAAGGTCGTGTTGTTCCTCTGCTCCTGCCCTGCTCCGACCCAGTGCTGGTGCCTCAGGGCTCCCAACCACCCTCCTGTGGAGTGTCTCCGTCCTCCCTCCCCTCCTCCTGCAGCACCCGTGTCCATCCCTGTCCCCCGCTGCAGCACCCATGGCTCTGCTCTGGGATTAGACCCCGTTTAATGCGCAGCTCCCGGGATCCAGGAGGATGAGAGGCGCTTATGGAAATACAAGGTCACATCTGCAGGTTAAGCCAAAACACAGCCCTGGCTCCCGGCTCTCGGTGCCTTTGCCATTCCAGTGTGGTGTGATAAGAGGGGGGAATTCTGCTTTGGAAGCAGAAACTCTTCTAAAAACAACTTTCCTTGCTTTGCTCAGCTCTGGCACCCACTGGAACACCACCATGCCGTGCTGGCAGCGAGGTGATAGGGATCCCAAATAAGCTTCTCCTTGGAGCCCCCCGTGTCTCTCCCAAGGGCTCTCCCTGCTCAGTGCAACCAACACCCTCCTCCCTGCTCCATTCCTGGTTTTTCCAGGCTTTTCTGGGGTCACCAGGTTTCCTCTTCCACACTGGTATTGACACAAGGATCTTGTGGTGCATCCTCTGTTAAGCCCCAGCAGCTGATAACCCCAGCCAGGAGCTTTCAGGAGGATGCTGCAGGACTTGGGGGTCAAATCCCTGGAAATCTGAAGGATGGCTCTTGGCAACACCTTTCCCTTGGCTGGTGGGCTCAGCTCCTGCCAATAACCTTCCTCTGCAGGAAAACCAGCTCATGTGGCACACAGGCTTCAAAGGCTTGACAAAAATTGCTGTTTTCATGTCCAAAGTCCCGTGGTTGGGGATTTACTGCATTCCCAGCAAAGTTTCCCAAAGAAGCCATGTCTGCCCCATCCCTGAAGTGTTCAAGGCCAGGCTGGATGGGCCATAGGGCCTAGTCCAGTGAAAGGGCAGGGGAGTGGAACTGAAAGGTCCTTAGGGTCCCTTCCAACCCCAACCATTCCATGATTCCATGAATTAGCTGGAAGGAGGGAGGGCCTGCCAGGGCGTGGCAGTGGGAAGTGCTGGAGTCTGTGCCTCCACCTTCTCCTGCATCTCCCTGGAGTCTGTGTCTCCCAGCCCTTCCTCTTCCTCTTATTTTTCATTAATCCGATTTGCCGGAGGATTCCTACGCAGCGGAATTGCGGTTGGCTGGAAGCCTCGAGGAGGGATCTCTGAGGTGCTGGGACGTGATCCCACACTCGCTGCCCTGGTCCCCTGGCCACGCTGCTCTGCCCTGCCTGCTCTTCCCAGGAGCACAGCGGGTTTTCCAGGCACTCAACTCTCACCCTTTGCCGAGGGCAAACAGCCCCTGGAATCAGGGCTCTGTGTTTGCCCTCCCTGTTTGGCCTGTGGGCTCAGCACCAGCACTGATACCTTATCACAGGACCTGGGAGCCCAAATGGGGGGCAGTGCCCAGAGCTGGTGCCGGCCCATGGAGCCTATCACGCGTTCCCAGGATGGCTGGGAATTTTCCAAGGGAGAGTTTGCTGCCTTTTTCCTCCTGCTAGGCTGATCCACCCAGGAATTCCCCCCGAAATGCTTGTGCTCCTCCTGTGGTGCTGAGGGGGTGTTGGGCGGTGTTTGGGTCCCGCTGGGGCTCCGTGGTGAGGGCAGAGCAGAGCTGGTCCCACACGGCTCCGGGGCCATGAACCCCACGGGGTGGCTTGGCCAAAGCACCAGGTGTGTGAGGCTGGGCAGGACAGAAGGACGGCCCCATCCGGGCTCCTCAGCCCCTTTTTTGGGATCCTCCTGGGTTCCCTGCGTTACCTCCAAGGAGTTCAGCAACCTGTGACCCTCTTGGCTCCAGTGCCCTTATCCCTGGCACATTTATCAGCCCCCCTGAGGTGTTCTCCATGCTCTGCTAATGAGCAGAACGGCCTCAGTGCCGATGGCCAGGGAAGCGGGAGCACAGTGACCCGTGTGAAGGGCAGGACGCGGTGCCAGCGCTGCCCAGCCGGGCACCACATCCAGCTCTGCCCTGCTGTGGCTGAGGGTGGTGCCCATGGTGGGCTCACCAGGGACAGCGGGGCAGTCGGGAGCTTCTCCAAGGTTTTCCTGGTGTGTTTTCCAAATGTGAAGAGCCACCGTGGCCATGGCATGCCCCGTGGCTGGCAGACAGGCTGCGAAATGAGCTGCCAAACTGGCCTAAAGCTCATCACTGCAAAGGGTCAAGGGGAGGAGGAGAAAGGAGCACCCAGGGATGGACTGAGGCAGCGCAGGAGCTCAGGGCTCTGATGGCTCTGTGCTCTGACCCCCCTGGGGGGATGGGATGCCCTGACCCCTCTTGGGTAATGCACTGACCCCTCTTTCGGTGATGTCCTGGCCCCCCAAGTGCCCTCCCCATTCTCCATCCCCATCTCCGATCCCGCTGCAGCCACACATGACCTTGGAGCCCTCTCATTCATTCCTCATCTCCTTGGAGCGCAGCAACTGCTTTCCATGGCCCTTTTCCACCTCTATAGAGCTGCTCCAGCTCCCAGTCGCTCCCGTGCCCCGTTCCCTCGCCCCGAGCCCTCGGAGGGTCAGCCCAGGAAAGCCGCCAGGCCAGATGGAGCCCCACGGGCTGGGACCAGAGCTGCCTTTTCAGCTGGAGTCACTGGAGATGCACACTGGCGTGTGCATACTAATGACCCGCGGGTTTTGTTCCAACTGTGGCCCCTTTGTACCGCACAAAGCGGCCCCCGGGCGCCGGGATCGGCCCAGGGGAGCCAGCACAGCACATTTAATGCATTCAGGACTCCAACAGTGCTGATAGAGGGCTTTCCCCGGCCCTCTCCCCACTAAAACAGCCAGCTGGGCGCTTTTCCCGCTGCCCGGCTCCCGAGTGCAGCGAGCTGCCTTGAAAACAAACGCGAGGGGACACTCCGGGCTCAGCCCTTGGGGCTCCCCTTGCCAGAAGCCGGGTCCCAGCTCTCCTGGGGAAGGCAGCAGTGAGGGCCCAGAGGGCTTTTGGAGCTTCTCCCTCCCTGGTTTCCTGCTGCCATGTCCCGTGTTGCAGCTGCATGCCGGGAGAGTGCGGGATTCCTGGGATTCGCAGGGCAGCGAGCTCGGCCCGGGCTGGGGAGGCTGAACCTGAACACGAGGGTCTTTTGAGTATATCAAGAACTTAGCCGAGCTCCAGTGTTGCCACAGCTGCCATCAGGGTTTAACCCCTGAGGATGGAGGTTTAGGAGCTTCCACAAGCATCAGTAGGGTCAGGAGTGGCTCGCTGCCTTCTTCCTTTTGGAGCCTGAGTGTTGGAAATGAAAAAGAGTCCGACGACTCCGGCGGGGGGAGAAATTGCAGTCCCAAACCAATGTGGTTGATAAGAGCAAGCTCCGTTTATTAGCAATCCAGAGGCACTTCTATAGAATACCAGCTTGGTAACTCTTAAGTGGCTTAAAACTTATCAAAGCGAATTTCTGCTTCTACATAATTGGACTTACATTGACAAGCTTCTACAGTTATGTTATGATTAAAAGAATTCAGAGTTCACCTCCCCCTCTCCAGGTCTTATCCACACAGCTGTAAATCTTCAAAACTCCCTTTTTGTTCCCAGCCCTGTTTTTTTCACACAGAGATTTTCTCATGGAGAGTTTTTCTCACACACAGGCCTTTTGCTTGCAGGCCTATTGCTTGTATAGTTCTTTTATTGATCCCATAATTCTATCAATGATCCATGTCCCTGATCCTCTAACCAAATCCCAACACCTGAGGCTTGAGCTCATCTTCCCTGGCATCCCTGTTGGTTTGGGCATGGGCTTTTCCGGGCTGGGCTGGTGGGATTTATCCTCCCTCCCCAAGGCATCTGGATCTGGCTCAGTGATGGTGTATTGATCCTCCATTGGCTGTGGGGTGCCAGGGGGCAGAGGAGGGGCAGGGAATACAGTGACTGCTCCAATAAAATACCAAAAAATATAGTAATGAATAAAATAATGAAATATATTAAAAAAATCAGACCTTATCCTTGTACCTGGGAGGGGGCTGGTTACCTCAGGGCTCTGGCGTGGTGTGGACAGAGGACCCTCCGAGTTAACGGGTTGTCCTTGTCCTGATCCCACAGAGGATGGGGATTTCCTGGCGCTGGACCTTGGTGGCACCAACTTCCGCGTGCTGAGGGTGAAGGTGTCGGACAACGGGCTGCAGAAGGTGGAGATGGAGAACCAGATCTACGCCATCCCCGAGGAGCTCATGCGTGGCAGTGGGGTGCAGGTGGGTCCTGGGAGAGTCCCTGATGTGTCCTGGGGCTGGAGCAGGAGTGGCCATCCCGTCACTGCCTGGGCCAGGGGATCCTGCTGGATCTTGTGCTGGGAGCTCCTGGCAGCCAGCGCGGCGATGAGTGAGGGTGGGCAGGGATGTGGGCACAGCGTCCCCTCCGAGTGGGCAGCCAGCTGAGGTCCCACTCTTTACCTTCTTCCAGCTTTTCGACCACATTGCTGAGTGTTTGGCCAACTTCCTGGACAAGCTGCAAATCAAAGACAAGAAACTCCCCCTTGGCTTCACCTTCTCCTTCCCGTGTCACCAGACCAAGCTGGATGAGGTGGGTGAGGGGCTGAACTCTCGCTGTGGGTTCCACACCAATTTAGCTCAGGCTTTTAATTAGGCTCATTGATTTTGGGCCATGTGACCTTTCCTGAAGGGCCACATCTCTCATTCCTGTAAAGCCGTTTCCCAAGCTCTGGGTGAGAGGAGCCTAAGAACAGCACTGTCCCTTTATTTTTATGAATATTTTTTGTTGGTGCAATGACTCAGTGGCTGCAGGATCAGGGACAGAAAGGATGGAACATTCCTTCAGGGAATGCAGAGCTTGGCATCACTTCCCAATAACCCCGTTGCTTGTCATCTTCTCCAAACACACTGTTTAAAGGAAAAACAAATGTTTGCTAAGGATATGTGCCAGGTTGCCATTTTTAAAGCTGTGTGATGACAATAAGTGGTGGTGGATCTCCCGTTTTAAACACACCTGGCCAGGTTTTCATAGGAGCCTGGAGTGGTTTGGTTTGGAAGGGACCTTAAGGACATTCAGAGTGCCACCCCCCTGCCATGGGCAGGGACACCTTCTGCTGTCCCAGGGTGCTCCAAGCCCTGTCCAACCTGGCCTTGGACACTTCCAGGGACAGGGCAGCCACAGCTGCTCTGGACACCCCGTGCCAGAGCCCCTCCCCATCCTGGATTTCTGGATTTCACCTGATTTCTCTGGAGGGTTTCTCAGCCACCACCCATCTGTGAGCTTTGACGGGGTCCTCGTGGCCCAGGGTCACGGTGTGTGCCAGCAGGGCGCGGTGCTGGCGGAGCGAGGGACGTGTCCCAGGAACTGCAGGGGTTTGGGAGGTGACGTTCCCGTGGGATGCCTCCACGGAGAGCAGCTTTT
>NW_008240054.1:711428-741183 GCF_000691975.1 Corvus brachyrhynchos | reverse complement strand
GGACCCAGCCCCGCGCTGGGGAACGGCGCCCGTGCCGCAGCCCCAGGGAGGCATTAGCGCTTTCCTCCAGGTAGCCACGGGGCTGTGAAGAATGCTAAAACACAGAAGCGGCAGGGGAGGCGTCTGTGCCCCGTGACCTCGCCCGGGCTGCGTCGCTCAGTGCCTCAGTTTCCCCAGCTCTAAGGCGGGGCGGGTGTCTGCCTCCCCTAGGGCGCTGTGGCCGTAGGGTTGGAGATTTCAAATGTAATTTAATCCTTTCCCTCCCCCCGGGGCTCAGCTCAGTCCCCGGCCAGGTGCCTCTGGCCACAGGGCACTGCGAGCCCCCCACCCCACAGGGACGGGTCAAGGAGCATTCCTTAGGCACAATGAGCCTCTCACCGCATGGGGCTGGCTCAAGGAGCATTCCATAGGCACAGCAAGCCACCCACCCCCCAGGGATGGGTCAAGGAGCATTCCTTAGGCTTGTGAACACATTTTGCTGCAGGGCTCGATCAAACCTGGTGATGGGAACCGCTGTTCCTCCTGCCAGGGGAGCAACGAGCAGCTCACACGTTATTTCATGGCCATAAACTTTATCTGACACGGAAGCTGTGGCTGATAGCGCAGCTGGTGAGCTGATAACGGGGGTTCCCCCACAGGACCATATGTCCCTTGTGGCAGGAGCCAGGTGTCACCTCCAAGCTCTCCTCTTGCTGTTCCCCCGCAGAGCATCCTCGTGACGTGGACGAAGGGGTTCAAGTGCAGCAGCGTGGAGGGGAGGGATGTGGTGTCCCTGCTGCGCAAGTCCATCAAGAAAAGAGGGGTAAGAGCCTGGGCAGGCGGGATGGGGGCACACGGGTCCCTGGGACAGGAGACCTTGGCTCCATGGAGATGTTTCGGTCTGTTTTGTCTGTGTTGGGTCACCCACACTCCTTTCCACCATCTCAGGACTTTGACATCGACATCGTGGCCGTGGTGAATGACACCGTGGGGACCATGATGACCTGTGGCTACGATGACCACAACTGTGAAGTTGGCCTCATTGTTGGTGAGCTGCAGCAGGGGGGAAGAGCTGGGGTCCATCCATTCAGGAACTCCGGAGGGAGATCCTGCTTCTTGCAGGTCTTGGGGGTCTTTGGGGAAAAAGGAGAGGGCGATATCGGTGTTGGAAAGCCAGCATTGCCCAGTGTTTGCTTTGTTCTTCACTTTCTGTGATGCACTGGGCTGTGGCCAAAGGGAAATGAGGGATAATGGGAATGAAGAATAATGGGAATGAGGGAAAGGCAGCGTCCTCGCTCACCCTGTCCCCGTGCTTGGCCAGGTACCGGCACCAACGCCTGCTATATGGAGGAGATGAGGCACATTGACCTGGTGGAAGGGGACGAAGGTCGGATGTGCATCAACATGGAGTGGGGGGCCTTCGGCGACGACGGGGTGCTCAACGACATCCGCACCGAGTTTGACCGTGAGATCGACATGGGCTCGCTCAACCCTGGCAAACAATTGTGAGCAGATTCTTGGCTTGGGCTCGGGCTCGTGCTTTGCTCAGCATTGTCCGTCCTCCCATAGCGCTGGCGTTACTGGGACTGGGGAGGTCATCCCAGCTAACTGGGTCACCGTGTCCTCTGCCACCGGTGCAGAGAGGGGCAGTGTCCCATCCCAGGGCAGTGTCCCAAACTGGGGCAGTGTCCTAACCCAGGGCTGTGTCCCAACCTGGGGTGGTCCTGCCCCACCCACTGCCCTTGTGAGCCCCTCGTGTGAATGTGCTGATTCCTGTTCCCTTCCTGGCCAGCACAGTCATCCACCAGCCCAGGCAGGCACCCTCACCTAATGTCCACATCCCAATCCTACAAATCTCCCATTCCCCACAGGGCTGTTGTGGCATGAGGGTGATCTGGGGGTCCCTGCAAACTGACTGAGCCACTTCAGGTGGCCACGAGCTCTCTTTGCAGAATGATGGTCGTGTCCACATGGCTTCATATTTTCACTGATGGGATAAACTGCTCTAGGAGGGGATTTCCTAGATTTCATTTGGGATGGGGAGGCTGCCAGTGGGGTTTTCAGGTCAGCCTGTGGCCACCTTGTGGCACATGCAGCCAAACTCACACATAGTTTAGCCTGGAGAGAAGGAAGCTCAGGGGGGAACTTATGGCGAGATAGGATAGGTTTAGGTTAGATATTAGGGAAAATTTCTGCTTGGAAAAGGCGGTCAGGTGTGGCATAGGCTGCCCAGGGCAGTGGTGGTGTCACCGTCTCTGGAGGGATTTAACACCTGTGTGGATGTGGCACTTGGGACATGGGTTACTGGTGGCCTTGGCAGTGCTGGGGAATGGTTGGACTTGATAACCTTAGAGGGCCTTTCCAGCCCAAACCATTCCCTGATTCTATCTCGTGCCTCCCCATGGGCAGGTTTGAGAAGATGATCAGCGGGATGTACATGGGGGAGCTGGTCAGACTCATCCTGGTGAAGATGGCCAAGGAAGGGCTGTTGTTTGGGGGAAGGCTCACACCGGATCTGCTCACCACTGGCCATTTTGAGACCAGATTTGTCTCTGCCATTGAGAAGTAAGTAGGATCCAGGGGGTTTCCATCTCCCGACATCCGTGGATGGACCATCACTGACCAAACCCAGACCATCACACAGCAAGAGTTGGATTCCCTGGCATGAACCCCTCTTTGTCCTTCCAGGGAGAAGGAGGGGCTGCAGAAAGCCCACGAGATCCTGAGCAAGCTGGGCCTGGAGCCGTCGCACGAGGACTGCCTGGCCACGCTGCGCATCTGCCAGATCGTGTCCACGCGCTCGGCCAGCCTGTGCGGGGCCACGCTGGCCGCGGTGCTGCGCCGCATCAAGGACAACAAGGGCGTGGAGCGGCTGCGCTCCACCGTCGGCGTGGACGGCTCCGTCTACAAGAAACACCCGCAGTGAGTCCGGAGACAGGGACAGGGGTCTGGGGCATGGTGGGGACAGGGACACAGAGAGGGATCTGCTGCTGCCAGCAGTGGGTACAGCTTGGCACACGAGAAGTATCTCCAAATATTCCCTTGGGCACCTCATTTGGGTGCCGGGGGGTCCCCGGAGGGTCACACTCGGGTCCCCCTTCCTCCTCCTCCACAGCTTTGCCCGTCGCCTCCACAAGACTGTGCGGAAGCTGCTGCCAGACTGCGAGATCCGGTTCATCCGCTCGGAGGACGGGAGCGGCAAAGGGGCGGCCATGGTGACAGCAGTGGCCTACAGGCTGGCTGCACAGCACAAGGCCCGGCAGAAGATCCTGGAGCCCCTGAAGCTGAGCCACGAGCAGCTGCTGGAGGTGAAGGGAAGGATGAGGATAGAGATGGAGAAAGGGCTGGGCAAGGAGACGCACGCGGAGGCGACGGTGAAAATGCTGCCCACCTACGTGTGCTCCACTCCCGATGGAACAGGTGATGTGTCCTGTGTAAAATCTCTGTCTCTGAGCCCATGGATGTCCTGTGTCCTTGGGAGAGGCTGGCTCCTTTGCTGTGGCCGGTTCCTCTTTGTGGTGGGAGTGGCATAAACCTCCAGTTTGATACTGGGCAGAGCACTGAGCCTCTGGGACGTTCTGCACCTGACTTAACACAAAGCCTGGCTCTGTCTGTGGTTTTCCCCGCCATGGGATTCTCCCCACCCTCATCCTGGGTTGTGTTCCTGGTTCTGCCTGTGGCTTGGGCAAGCGCCTGACCTTGGCTAGAAGCTTGTGCAGGTCCTGCGCAGGGCCGAGAGCTGGACTTCAGTGATCCTTGTGGGTCCCTTCCAGCTCAGGTTTATGATTTGAAGCATCACCCCAAGTCTGGAGCAAACCTCTCCATCCCCTTCCTACCTGCACCCTCTGTTCCTACCTGTATCCCCAGCTACGTCTCTGTTTCCATCCCTCTCCCTGGAAGGGGGCAGATTCTTGTCTGCTCTGTGCCACATCCTGGATGCCCCGTGCTGGGATCTCTCCTGATGATCCTCTCTCGGGTTGCAGAAAAGGGAGATTTCCTCGCCCTGGACCTGGGAGGAACCAACTTCCGCGTGCTGCTGGTGCGCGTCAGGAACGGGATGCGGCGCGGGGTGGAGATGCACAACAAGATCTACTCCATCCCTGTGGAGATCATGCAGGGCACGGGAGAGGAGGTCAGGATGGGCACATGGAGAGGGGAAAGGGGCCTCTTCCCCAGGGTGGCTGGAGCAGGGCTGACCACGGAGCTGGTCTTGCCTCTCCAGGGAGCAAAACCAGGAGTGGGGAGGGCTGGTGCTCTCCTACCCTTGGAGCAGCGAGTTCTGCCCAAGGCTCTGGCATTTGGGAAGCTGGAGACTGTTTTTTGGTTAGAAATGGTGTTATTCCCAGACATGACTGAACCTCCCTGAATCCCACACACTCCACAAGGGCAGATAAGCATCATCCCCGTTTCCCAGATAGGGAAACCACAACACTACCGCTGAGAGACGTTTCTGGAGACACATTTGGAAAGAGTTTTGCAAACCACTCCAGGCGATGCTTGGGGACTGGGAGTATCTCCAGCAGACTGGGCTGGAGGGCTGTGGGGATCCCTTGCAGAGGGACCGGATTCCTCTGTCACCTCCCTGCTGGCCCCTTCCCCTCCTGGGACCTGTGAGGTGGAGATAACACAGGGATTTGGCCACGTCGTGGGTGAGGAGGAGGGTGAAACCGAGCTTTTTGGGGTTGCTCACCTCCCACAGTGCAGCTGAGCCGTGTCCCGCTCCGTTCAAAGTCCTGGGAGTGATTTGAACATTCCAGCAGGCCTGGGAATGGGTTGGAATCCCCAGCAGTTTGGGCAGGCTGGCTTCCAGCTGGGCTCTGGCTGTGGTGGTAACTTCTCCCTTTGGCTTTGCCCATCCAGCTCTTTGACCACATTGTCCACTGCATCTCCGACTTCCTGGAGTACATGGGAATGAAGGGCGTATCGCTCCCGCTCGGGTTCACGTTCTCCTTCCCCTGCCAGCAGAACAACCTGGATGAGGTAACCCAACCCCTCCTGGCAGCACCCTTGGCTGGTACCTGGCTGTCCCTCCCACCTGGTATTGAGGGGGACTCACTGGGGGTTTTTTCCACAACAGGGAATTCTCCTGAAGTGGACAAAAGGTTTCAAGGCGACGGGCTGCGAGGGGGAGGACGTGGTGGGCCTGCTGAAGGAGGCCATTCACAGGAGAGAGGTGAGCAGCCATGGGGCTGGGAGAAGCCGGTGGCTGCTCCCACATCCTGACTGTCTTTAGCATCATTAATTGACCTGTAAAACAAATTACTGGGCTGAGCTCAGGGCTAATGAGTGTCAGAATTTTCACAGTCGCCCTTACTCATCACTTGAGGTTGGATTTTCAGACCCTGGAGCTACAGGCTGGCCCCTGGCCAGGGCTAGAGCAGACTTGTCTGGCCCTGAGCTCAGGAGACACCGGCTCATTTCCTCGGCACAGACCACTCCGAGCTCCTGCCCAGGGGCTGCTGCTCCTGGCAGGGCTGACCCAGCCCCTCAGCAGCTGGAGGTGTTTGAGGTCTGAGCCCTACCTGCAGACAGGTGGGGCTGTGGGAAGTCCGTGGGTGCCTCCATGTCTGTGGAGGTCGATGGTCATGGAGGACAAGGGAGAACAGTTTTAAATTAAAGGAGGAGAGATTTAGGTTGGATGTCAGAAAGAAATTCCTCCCTGTAGGGTGGGCAGGCCCTGGCACAGGGTGCCCAGAGCAGCTGTGGCTGCCCCTGGATCCCTGAAAGTGCCCAAGGCCAGGTTGGACAGGGCTTGGAGCAGCCTGGGAGTGGAAGGTGTCCATGGCAGGGCTGGCACTGGATGGACTTTAAGGTTCCTTTCCACCCAAACCATTCCATGATTCTGTGGCTCTATGACTCCCATACTCAACAGACAGACAGGTCCTTTCCCAGCCATGGGAGCAGACTTAGCAGGAATTCCAGGTCCTCCAGGAATAACTCGTGCAATCCATCCCTCTGCAGGAATTTGACCTGGACGTGGTGGCAGTGGTCAATGACACAGTTGGCACCATGATGACCTGTGGGTACGAGGATCCCTACTGTGAAGTTGGGCTGATTGTCGGTGAGAACTGAAACCTCCTTAGGGAGCTCCTGGTCTGTGGTCCCACACCTGCCCCGTGGGGCACGGGAGGTGTCCCAGGGCTCTGATCCCGCTCCTCTCCACAGGCACGGGCAGCAACGCCTGCTACATGGAGGAGATGAGGAATGTGGAGCTGGTGGAAGGGGACGAGGGCAGGATGTGTGTCAACATGGAGTGGGGGGCCTTCGGGGACAGCGGGTGCCTGGATGACATTCGGACGGAGTTCGACCTGGCAGTGGATGAGCTGTCCCTCAACCCCGGGAAGCAGAGGTGGGTGGTGGCTTTGGGGGCTGGAAGGGACCCCGATGAGACCGAGGGTCCAGGAGCAGTTCTGCCCCACCAGCCCCTTGGTGGATCCAGGGGATGACGAGCAGGGCAGAGCCTGGCGTTGGGACACGCCGGTGTGTCCCTTGTCCCCTGCCCGTGGGTGGGGGCCGTGCTGCTGGGCTTGCTGGAAGGATTGTACTGAAGGCACCTGGCAGAGCTGGAATCCCCATCCAGACCCAGTGTCCCTTCCTGTCCTGATGTCCAGCCTCGTCCTCTCATTCCCAGGTTTGAGAAGATGATCAGTGGGATGTACCTGGGGGAAATCGTCCGCAACATCCTGATGGATTTCACCAAGAAAGGGCTGCTCTTCCGGGGACGGATCTCAGAGAGGCTGAAGACCAGAGGGATCTTTGAGACCAAGTTCCTGTCCCAGATAGAGAGGTGAGGTCCAACAGGCGAGTGAGCACCAGCTGCCAATCTGAGCAGGGATGGAATGTGGGGAGAGAGCCCCCAGGGCTGCTGGGAGAAGTTCCACATGCTTGGTCTGGAGCCAGGGTGATGCAGGATGGTCCCACACAGATAAATCAGCAGATCCCACGTGGTTCTGGCAGCACCAGTGTGGAGAGACAAGGAGGCTGTCTGGGGCTGGCAGCACAGATGGCTCTTTATCCTCTGCCCTGGGCAGAGAGGGGCCGTGGGTTACAGGGGTGTCACACTCCGATGGCTTTGTCCTGAAATAGCCTCCCCGATTAGGATGTGACACCAGGCCACGTGTAGGTCTGAAAGCTGAGATTGAAGAGGGGCTGTGGAGTCCCCCCAGCCACTGCCACCCAAGCCACGAGTCCCTGGGCTCTGCAGGATGTAGATCAGGAAGGGGAAGCCACACATGCCGGGTGCTCCATCTCCTAACGCTGCCCGTCCCCGTGTCCCCCCAGCGACTGCCTGGCCCTGCTCCAGGTGCGCTCCATCCTGCAGCACCTGGGCCTGGAGTCCACGTGCGACGACAGCATCATTGTGAAGGAGGTGTGCACGGTGGTGGCGCGGCGCGCGGCCCAGCTCTGCGGCGCCGGCATGGCTGCCGTGGTGGACAAGATCCGCGAGAACCGCGGGCTGGACTTCCTCAAAATCACGGTCGGCGTGGACGGGACGCTCTACAAGCTGCACCCTCAGTGAGTGGCTCTGGTTGTGCTCCAAGGGGGCTGCCCCGGGGCACCTGCCCACCTTGGGCAGTTGGGGGGGCTCAGGGGGAAGGTTCAGGGGATAAAGGGGGAGGATTTGAGGTGTTTCAGGGGCTCGAGGGCTGCCGGGAGCTCTGACCCAAACTTGAGGCCCAGCAAGAGTCAGCTGCTCCCTTAAGGACAGGGCACCAAGACGGGTAACGCAGCAGGGGCTCCTCCAGTCCCACTGGACCTGACCCAGACACGGTGGCCAGGTTTGGCCAGGACTCTAAGCGATGGGGATGAGGCAGCTCTAACCAGCCACGAAGGTTCATGGCCACACAAAAACTTGCCTGTGCCAGAGGTGGCGGCTGGTGTTACTGGGCAGGGGGGCTCAGACAGGGACTAAAGCACTGGGCTGAGCTTAAATAGGGCTCAAGAGCCTGTGGGCAAAGGGAGACTCTGAAGACTCCCCCCCAGATGGGGCTGGTCAGAGCTGTTGAGGCTCATTAGTGCTCCCAGGGCTTGGTGGGACTCGAGAAGCGGCTGGGTTTAGTCCTGAGTGAAGGCACAGCACGGTTGTGTTGTAACTATGGGCTTGGGCTGACGTGTGGAGACTTGGGCTTTCCAAGCTTCATCCATCCATCCATCCATCCATCCATCCATCCATCCATCCATCCATCCTTCTCCTCGGGGTCTGCGTTGCTCTTTGAGGCTCTGTGCAAGGCAGCGAAGGGGTTGGGACTGACACCTTCATCCCATGGCCGGTTAATTCAGAACCTCTCCCTCCCCTTGCCCTGCAGCTTCTCCACCGTCATGCACGAGACAGTGAAGCAGTTGTCCCCCAAGTGCGAAGTGACCTTCCTGCAGTCGGAGGACGGCAGCGGCAAAGGCGCCGCGCTCATCACGGCCGTGGCCTGCCGCATCCGCGAGGCCGGGCAGCGGTAGAGGGAAGGAGGTTTGCCCAAGAGCTTGGTTTCAGCAAAACAGGACGTTTCCTCACCCAATCCCTCCCTCTCTCTGCACACACTCACACACCCACGCACCCCCTCCCCTCCAAGCAGACTCGTAGCTTTACTTGTTCTCCAAGGCACCACGGTGGGACTGGAGACGCCGTGGGCTCTGTACAAAGTGTTGTCGTAGGAGTTTCCTTGCATGCCATAAAACCGCCTGTCGAGTAAAGCTCACAGTGTCTTTTGGCTTCTCCCTGCATTTCCAGGTGGAGCTGGAGCTGTCCCACCCGCAGCCTCTGTCACACCCCAGCTCTCCCCCCACCGCTCCGAACCTCTCCCCTAACAGCAGTAGGGATAACGCTCGGATAACTGAGACACTGCATTGTCACTTTAACAGTACCTATTTATGTCTGTCGGAGTCGTAGCTGTCCGTGCTGTAGAAGCAAACCTCTAAGATTGGGCTAAAGACCTCCACTAGTCTTTTACCCTGATCAAGGCTGTATTATTTCCATGAAAGTCATGGTAACTCTTAAAGCACAGGGTGCAGATTTCCACCGGCGTGGCCGCGGCTGCACTGGAGGTACCACGTATCTCCCTTGGTGAGCAATACTAGAGAACCTGCTGGAGCCAGGCTCGAGGGGCCCCTCGGCCAGCTCTGGCAGAGCATGTGCCTGGAAATAATTGGGGACTCAGGGTCTAATCCCATTTCCCGACCTCTCACCCGCACCCTGAGTAGCGTGTAGGAACGTGGCGTGTACGTAGGGTTGTGTTTCACCCCTGGACACCACTCCCCCCTTCCCTGGTGCATGTGTGGGCACGAGGAGCTGCTGCCACGGGTCGGGGTCTCCCCTGCCAAGCCCCAAACTCGTGGCCGTGTGTCTGCCCTTGGCGTGGAGAGTCTGGTTTGCTTTGTGTCTGTGAAATAGTTCTGCAGCTGCAGCCTTTAGGTGGCACCTGGATTTATACACTGTATATTTATGTTTTAAGAGATCTGATATCTTTTTATGTACATAGTCTTGGGGGGGTTGTATCACTTAGTTTTAACATCACCTTTTCATGTTGTTGAAGAACAGTACAGAGTAATTATTTTCTTCTTTTTTTTTTCTTCTGTTGTGTAATTTTTTTTTAATTTAAAATTTTCTTGGGGTAGACTGGAGAAAGAGACCCAAATTCCTGAGGATGGTTGTACAAGAGGTTTGGGCATTCTGACTTTATCACCAGGACAAAAGGGAAAGCAGAAGGCCAGGGACGCGGCGTGCAGGAGCAGCGGAGCCCTGCGGTGACGCTGTCGGGTTTAGGCTGGGTTTAACCTTAGGAGAGGTTTTATTTTGTCCCCTGCCCTCCCAGCTGTGCTCTGGGGGGGTCACATCCATGGGTGGATGACATAACCCAGGGCTCTGCAGGGCTCTCGACCTCACGCCACCGTCCTGGTCGAGCGCTGGCACCGGCAAAGCCGAGCTTATCTCTCGGTGAGGGGACAGCAGCTGGTGCCACCTCATCCCCATGTGGCATCCTCAGGGCTGCCCGTGAGCCGTGCCCGCAGCATCACTCGTGTGCCATGGTCAGACACAGGGATCCATTTTTGCCAACAGAAAACTCTGGATGAACTAAAAGCTGCAGGTCTCTGCCTCAGTGAGCAGAGGCAGACAGAGGATGGGGGGGTTCTGTAAATATTTAGCAGAAGTTAATGAAATTCCAGTGATGTACAAAAAAGAAAAAAACAACAAACTAATAATCCCCACAAACAGCCCTTCAGATTGGAGGATAGAGTTTTTGTCTATTTTTATGTATATTTTTATACTGCTTGGGGTAACCTCATTACCAAAAGTCTCTCTTCTGTGTTGGGGGTCAAGTTCAGTAGCACAATTTTAAAGCAAAATTACTCTTTTGGGCATTTTAAATGCTTATTTTTTTATAAGCCTCAAGACAATTATAACAAATAAAACCTGTGTATAGAAATGATGTAAGAAACCAAGTTTAGTGGAAGTTTTAGAAGCTGTCAAATAAATCTCTGAAGGATGATACAGAAATCCTCTAATCTGGTACCAAGCAGTTTTGTGTGATTTTTTTTCCTCAGAAAACCAGCATTTTGCCTACTGAAAAATGGAAACACAAATGTTTTTAGTTGCTGCACTGTGCAGAGTTGCATTAGTGGCTGTTTTTACTCTTAGCCAGCTGTACCCCTTCTGAAATCCATAGTGTTTTCATCAGTTAGTGAGTGAAATTTTATACAACAGTAGTTTTGGGGGCAGAATGGGAAGGATTGGGATCTGAGCAGCCCTGCTTTTGATTCAGGCTCCGTTGGAGCAGGGGACTGACAGGGTGAGAGAGAAACTGGGGAGCTGAGTACCTGGCCTGGAGCAGGGTCAGCACAGCCCCCTCACCTGTCTGGGGTGAAGGAGGGGCTGTAGCTTCACAGGGGTGATGAAGGATCACCCTGAACTCACAGGGTGGGGGTGGATTTTTGGCTGGGCTTGGTCAGAGGGATACACACCTGGATACCCACCTGGGTGTCCGAGGCTCCCCTAATGCTGGAAAGCTTTTGCTTAGACTCAGAATCAAGCAGGGTGTGGAATGTTCCCAGTTAAAAGCAGTACTTGAAGCGTTACAAGACACCTGTGTTACCTGTTGAGTGCAGATCCTCCCCGGGGCTGCAGGGAGGGGTTTGGGGAACACCTGGAGGAGTTTGTGCTCCTCGTGGTCCCCAAGGGCACGAGCACCCGAGGTGTTTGATGTACAGTCTGATTGTGACGGCTGGGACCGGAACCTCACGCCAAAACGTCGCCATGGGATGTTCTGTGAATGTGTTTAAAATGAAGAAGGGAAGAATAAATCCTAATTATTGATATGAAGGGAAGATCAAATGATTATCTGTAGGGACAGATGGACAGACTGCTGAGCCTGACTTGCCCAGTCTGTATCTTCCCTGCAGCAAGAAGCGCTGCTTTGTGGACTTAGGATGGTTTTGTTTTGCTTGGTTGCTCCCATTTGGATGCATTTTCTTTGCACTCCCGGGGTTCTGGGATGTTCTCCGGCCACGCAGGCAGGAGGGAACAGTCTCTGGCCTTGTCCCTGGCAAGTCTCTCCTTGTTGGTACTTTGGACAGGATTTTATTGGATTTTTAATACAGATGTAGATATATATAAACACAATCAGCAAATTACTGAGCCTTGCAAGCAGAATTTGCCTCTTCCCTTCCTGGAGTCCAAGGCTGGGAGGGGCAAGCTCCTGCTCAGTGGCCCGAGGGGTGTGAGGGTATGGGTGGGGCACAGATCCCTGGCCTGGCAGCAGCCAGGGTGCAGTTTGACCGGAGATAACTCCTGCCTGCTCTCCCTTATCAGGCAATCCAAACCCATCTGGCTGTTGGAGAGATAAGGGGGTGAAAGGTCCGAGTGCATGGGAGGGGAGAGGTGTAAAATGGTGGCAAATGCATCGTGCAGGGGTTGTGAGATACAAGATAACAACAAAATAAACTGGAGTGGGGGGAGCCCTGGCCCCAGTCCCCTCCAGATAAGGAAATGCCTGCTTTGGGCAGATCATTCCCTTGCTCTGGTAGGAAAATGGGCACTGAAAGCAAAGAGAGGCAATTCCTGTTCTCAAGGTCATTTGGAGAGAGGGAAATTCTTTCCCTTGTGACATCCCTGACCAGTCTTAAATCTTTCTGGCCTGAAGCAAAGAAAATGCATCCTGATGTGGGCGCTGGCTCCGTGCGGGCAGGGGAGTCATAAAGCCAAAGACTGTGTGGCTGCTGGCAGAAACGAGTGCTGTAGATTCACCTGATGTTGTTCTTTCGTGTTTACAATATTTATTTTTAGCAATTGACTGCAATGATATTATATATAGGCTTCCTTATTTTTGTACTTTTCATACCGTTTCCTGAGTGTGGTGTTGTACTGCTCAGCTCCCCTCGGCCACCACTGCTGCTCCTAGTCAGTGACAATAAACGAGAGAAAAACAACCACCACCCATTTCTGGGCTCAGTGTCGTGTGTTTCGGCTTCTGTGCTCCCCTCGCCCCTCAGCAATCCCTGAGGAAGGGCACCTGTGCCCACCCCATCCCAAATCCCTGATCCTGGCCCCTGGGAAGAGGGACCCAGCTGGGAAGGAGGTTGTTCCCTTGCACTGACAGTGCCCCCACAGCCAGGAGGGCGAGGGAGGGCACGGGGAGAGGACAGCCAGGGCTCAAGGGAAGGGGCTGCTGCCTGGAGAAAACACCAGTATGAGTTTCCTGCTCCACATCCCACATCCTGGTGACACTGGGTGGGTCCCAGCTGGAGGGGGGCCCTGGGATCCAGGGGGCAGAGCAGGATAGAACCCTGGCAGGGGGGCAAAGCTCTGCACAGCTCAACCCACCCCCAGCTCAGCCTTCAAGGATTTGAGGTACCTGTTTTCCCTCTGCCATTAACCAGCAGCCCCTGTTGCTTTCCACTGAATCAACTTTAAGGAGTTGGTACTTCTAATTAAAACCAGAGTTAAGTACCTAAATGCAATTAATTCAATAAATAAATTCTATGCCGTAGCAGCTGAACACCCGAAAATGCTTCTGCTCTCTGCTGCCAAAGCTGTGACACAACCCAACAGCACACAGAGGTGCTGAATCCACAGGGTGATTCCAACACAAGAAGCTATTCCCAGCAGGAAAGGACAGACATGGGTGAATATTCCACTTGAAATCATTTATTGACAAGTTGCCATGTTTTTCTATCTTGCCGAACACATTTTCATCCTTGTTATAAAGTACAAATGGTTTTGTATTTTTCTGACATTAAAAAAATAGGCTCACAAGGCAAAAATTCCCACTTTGAATCAAAAAATCCTGCTGTAAGAATTCAAAGTTGTAAGAGACAAACATAAAACCCAACAAAGACTGAACAGAGTGTACCATGACATGACACATCCATCAAACCAACTGGAGAGGAATCCCTTGTTCCCAGCTCTGCCTTTGGATCCTGTGACCTTGCTGAACTGATGTGAAGTTGGTGTTACACATACAACTCAAAAGGCACTCAAAAGTCACGAGTTCCTGAGCTAACACGGGATGTATTCCCAAGGTAACAGCTAAAACAAGCCACAGAAAATGTTTAAAAACTGGTATTTGGTTTGTGTGAGTAGAGGCAGCGCTCAGCAGGACTCCAGCTGAGAGCTGCTGCTGACAGGACTCCGTGATGGTGAGGACATTGCAGTATTTGCTGTACATGGAAAAAATAATTCACTTATGAACATCCTTATTAGTAAATTAACCTGCTGAAAGACAGAGAATTACTGGCTGCAGTGTTAGAACAAGACCAAGAGTGAAACTTGTGTGTGTGAGCTGCAAAAAAAGCTTGAACCCAGCAGGTGGGAAAGGCTGTGCAGTTAAATAACCAAAGTTGAGAGGCCACATTTACAGAGATTATTTGGCCCTAATGGAAAAGGACCAGGAAAAAAAGCAAAATATGGATCTGGTATTTACAGATCAGTTATTAAAAACCCCAACATATAATACAACCAAAACCCACACTAACAAAACCCACACAACCTACAATGTGTGCTCAGAGTCCAACAGATAATTTCCTAAGTTGTGATCCACACAAATTCCCTATTTCCAGTTTGGCTCAGTTTTCACCCAGAAAAGCCCAAGTGTAACACTTCTCAAGCACAGAATGGCTACTGCCTGACGATGCAGAACAGAAATAAAATAAAAAATAAAAAGGGTAACTGGTTTTGGCCTACCTAATGTGTGATCTCTTCAGAGCTGCATAGGAGAGCACTAAGGCCAGGGCTGTTGCTACAGTGTAAGGCCTGCTTGTCTGAGCTTTGGAGCAGCATCCAGGGTGGGAGAGGGGCTGCCACAGACCCCAGGGAGGTCTCAGGCTTCCAAATTATCCAGCTGGGCCTCGCTGTCTGCCCTCTTCTCTGGCGATGTGTACAGGAAGTTGCAGCAGATGTAGAGGGGGAACGTCAGGAGTCTGCTGTCCAAATTCATCACGATCTGCTCCTGGAGCACACATGGGACATTTGCATGGTGAAGGGTGGCCAGAAAGCACAAGGCTGATACAACAGTCATTCTGCCCATTTTAATGACTATGGATTAAAATCAGAATATAAAAAAATAAAGCAAAGACAATTCACCTTCACCTCAGGTTTATAACGCTGACACATTCTCAGCCTGCCCACAGCTCCCACCCCTCTGCAGCACAGGGAACAACCCCAGGAAATGCTGGAGTAAAATTCCCCTCCAACATGCTGGGGAGAAAGGGAGAGTTTTCAGTTTCGGGAGATTTCACCAACCAGGCATTCCCCAACAGTTTATACTTGAAAGCAAATTTCAGTTTGCGGGTAGGAATTTTTTGGTTCCGCTCTAGGAACTGGTTTTGGGGTAGCAAAATTGAAACTTCACCCTAGTGAGGATGCAAAACAATTGAAACTTCAAAACTGAAACCTCATCTCCCAGTGAGGATGGCACTGACAAGGAAAGGTTTTCTGTGTTCTCACCACCTTTGTCTCACTGCTGGCTGGCATTTGAGAAACTTGATTAACAAGTCCCACACATGCCTCACTAAATCCTGCCGTCAGCAATGGGTGGAAAAGGGCACATGCTCTAAGAAAACTCCCCTCTTCTCTGGGGCTTTTATCAATTTATTTGAGTAATAAATCCAACCCTTAAACAACATGTAGACATTCTTTTAACTCCTCATCTTATAAGAGTCTTCAAATCCCAAATTTGCCTCTAAATAAGGAGTCTGACAGACAGATTATGCAGTGCTGGAAGGCTGGGAGAGCAGCAGAACACGACACTGGCAGCAGACAGCAGTACCACAGGCACCAATTTCACTAATATGGGAACTAATTTCATGTTATCAACACTAATGAAACCCACACTACCCTCCCTACTCTATGCACAAAAGCAATGACAACAAGAAGAAGCAACTCCTCTTCACAAACCCTGGTGACTTCTCAGCATTTTTTTCATGCCTTGAACTCCACCATTCAAGTTCAACAGCTCAAGAACCCACGGCCATACCTGATCCTTCTCCAGGGTCAGGATCTGATAGCCCGTTGTCCTGCTGCAGATCATCTTCCCACTGCTATCGAACGAGGCCAGGCGCAACCTGGGGGCAGAACAGGGAAATCACTTCAGCCTGTCCTATTTTTTCAGCACAAGGAGTTTCTCCCAAGGAGTCTGGGTAACATTTTTTAATGTAACTGACTCGGTGGCAACAAAATCTAAGGCAAGCGGGGCTGGCAGCGCTGAGGGAGCCCCCCGAGCCCCGCTGGCTGGCACCTGAAGGCGATGCTGCGGCGCGGCTGCAGGCTCACGGAGCCGCTGCACGGCTGGTTCAGCGTGTTGCGCTTGAAGATGATGTAGCGGTTGGTGTAGGTCACCAGCAGGTCCAGGCCGAAGTTGAAGCCAGTCCAGCGCCAGCAGTACTGCAGGACAGAGGGGACACAGAGAAACCAGCCTGAGGAGGGGCTGCAACACGGACCGGGAGTGCCACACCAGCTCTGATGGGTCAGTCCTGGGAATGGGGCGCTGGGCTACAGAGAGTGGGGTTCAGGGATCCCTGCCAGCACCTGTCTGAAACAGAGAACTCAGTGGGAACAACCCTCACCAGGTGACTCCGTGAGAGCAGCTGAGTGTCAGCTGCCTCCCAGACAGACAGGAACACGTGTCACACCAGTGGGTGTCAAATACTCAGCACTGGGTAACGGGGCTGATCTGTGAGCCCCAGTCATGTCCCAAAGCACTCCTTGGGGTCAACTGCCTTAGGTTATGTGACTTCAGTTGGAAAAATTCATGTTTCTAACAGTTTTCCCTGTCTCGCAGCACAAGAGCACAGTGAAACGCCCGTTCCTTACTCCTTTCAGAGACAATTGCTTCCATCCTTCTGGATCTTTTGGATGCAGTTTGACAATGAGGACCTACGTGATTTGGAAATGCCTGACTTGTCTCAGCCGTGCCAGCTCTGCAGTTAGCCACGTGCCACACTTACATCACCATCCTTTGCCAGTTTGCGACCACACCTCATGCTGTTTCCTTCCAGTTCCTCTTTATTGATTTCTTGAGGCCTGAAAAAAAACCCAAACCAGCATCTTTAAGGACACTTCAACACTTTGTACGATACCTTAATGTGGGAAAGATGAACAGACTGGAGTAAACTTGTCTGACCACACAATCATGGAATACCCTGAGTTGGAAGGGACCCACAACCGACCCTTCTTTGAGCAGAGGCGTGACTAGATGAGCTCCCAGAGTCTCTTCCATCCCAAACTGTCCCATGAACATCCACCTACACTACAAAACCAGGCTGTGACACCTCAGTTAGGCAGGACTTCTTTTACAAAAGAATGTTTCCAGATAACACAATAATAGCTGTTGCAATGAAATACATTCTCCCAGCCCACTTGAAAACACAAGTGTTTTTTAAACACAGCAGGCAATGATTTCTCAGGCACAACCAGAGACAAGTGCTGAGGCACAGCTGCAGGGCTCTGCACAACAGCAGTGCTATGAAGCAGCAGCCACGAGACACTGAGAGAGGTTTCTCAAGGGGCTGGTTACACAACCTGGTTAAAAAAACCACTTCCCCTCAGTGCTCATGAAGTGGCAGAGCCTCTCAGAGCTCCCGAGGTGCCAGAGCCCTTGCTTGTACCATCTCACACCATCAGCTCCTTTCACCCAACAGCTCTCCCTGCATCCAACACGTAGAACAGTCTTGCAGAGCCAGCACGAGTGACATCAGTCTTGATTTTCCAGAAGTGTGTTACTCACTTTGCTTCACACACCATGACATCATTAACCCAGCACCCACTGCCAGAAAGTGTTAAGAGTTACACCAGGCCAAGGGCTGGCAGTGAACTTTATTAATCCCAGTGACATCAACCCCTGCAGGTTAAACTACAAAACCCAACAATGCCCTCCAAGCCAGGAGATGCAGCATCTGTTCTCCTCCTACTGCTTACACACCACAGCAACTTGCAGCTAAAGCTTCTGTAAACTCAGCCACACACTCGGGTCTTTTCTCCCATTTCTGTAAAAACCAATCCTGGGAGGTGAAGCGTTCAATGAACAGGTTACGCATACAAGCTCATCGCACTTGAACAAATTCACCAAGAACCTCCCGTGTGCTTTTCCACATCTTCCAGCTGAACTGGTTCCGTGGCTGACCTAAATGCAGTAATGGTGTTAAAGGATTTATTTCTGTTTAATTAGTGACAAATTTCACAAACATTAGTCCATAATGCTCAGACTGACATTAACATCCCCCCTCCATCCCTCGAGCAGCCTCAGATGATGCAGAACTTCAGCTTTAACCACTTCCACCAGCTGCCACACAGTGAACAGTGGAGTTATTCTGCTTCCTTCTTACACACTGCCAAAGAGACTGCTAAGAGCAGAAGTGAATCCAGTCCCAGACTTGAAAGATCTGTCTGGCTTCTGCCACAAAACACATGTTTAATTAAAAAAAAAGTGATCCACTTTAACACAACAAGTAAACCTTGAGCAGCTACAGTTCAAAGCCACAAACCCACTGCTAACACTAAAAAATTCTCAAGTTCTGAAGAGCGAGTAAGATGTTTAATCCTTTTAAATGCAAACTCAAAAGTAGAAGGGAAACACTTTCTTCCCCTCCTCTCTATAAAGTTACCAAGACAAACCACATCACACGTTTCCAAGCAGCGCCATTTCCATGTTGGCAGTGTTAGAATAAGCAGGTGCAATTATGCCCTGCACCAGGTGGGACATGGAAATAGCACCTTACTTCAGCTCACAGGAGCCAGGTTCACATCTTGCTCTGATTCCTAAGCCTACTTCCTTACCCCCGAGGGAAAACATGTGTTTGATACTGATATGGGCAGTAGGTGAGAGAGGAAGAGCAGCAGAGCTGGATAAACGATGGGCTTATAAAACCTGAATTCTTTTCCTGCAGCTACAGGTTGGTCAAATGGCCAAAATATTTGCACTCACACAAAGGAACAGCTGCATCTGTGCCCTTCTAAGGCTGAGACTTTTGGTTTTTTTTCTGTCTTAAATGAAATAATAAACCCATACTGCAAAAGAGAAAACTAGACAAGCAAGAAAAATGTGGAAAAATACTCTGCCCATTCCAAGAGCCATTGAAATCCTCAGCTGTAGCTGAATATGAAAATTGCTCTTTTCCAAGCTGGATGATCCCCATCATCCTCACTGCAGCTCTGTGGGAACTCACTTTTCCAGAAGCATGTCCAGTGGCTGACAGTTCAAATGCTCCCACTGCACTAAACTACCAAAACACATCAAAATTAGCAAATACAGGGTCTTATCTTGTATCAGAATTCTTGTGATGCACTTCCCTCTGAACCCTGGTTCCCCATAAGCCAGGGGGTGACATTTATCTGCTCTCAGATACAGCCACGGCAGCATTGCAAAAGCCTTCTCAAGAGAGCAGCACCAGAAACAAGCCAGGGCCACCCAAAGTTCATCTTCAGGAATTGAATAAGACAGTCACAATTCTGTACTTTACCTCCACCATTTCCTAAAGGACTGCTGCTGAAGAGAACAACTTTTTAAAGATCCTGGCTATTCTTCAGACCAGAGTTTGGGGTTTTTTTGAAGCTCCTGTTACAACCCAACACATCCCTCTCCACAACAGCACTCATGGGGTGACACGACTATGGAAGAAAGGAACAAGCCAGCCTCTTGGGGTTTGGGAGGTAACAGGCATTCTGCAGCTGCCTGACTTGGCATTTTTTCTCCACAAAACTCTCTAGGAACCAGGAGAGAACACAAAGGCAGGATCAACTCCCCCAGCTACATTTTGCTGTAGCTTTGGTGTTAAATCAGAGACCTGGCTCACTGCAGCAGGCCAAGAGCCAGCAGAAGGAAGGGAAGTTCGATGGCCAAAGTATCCTTAAAATGGAAGGCTCAGAAATTACCCTTTCACAGCCTCAACACACACTTCCAGGTGAAGTACTAGTGAGAAGCATTAACCAACATACATGAGAACACAGAACATGTCCCCCACCCAGCATTTCCCTCTGGTCCCATTATACCAGTTTCCCAGAGTTCTACTGGTTGAAGGATGGGAGACCAGCCAGCCCAAGGGAACAGAGAGCTCCACAGAGATCAACAATTTAAAAGCACTGAAGTATGCTTCCCCCCTCCTTTTAATGTAAACTCCAAAGTAATTCATGTCAGAATTTCTATGAGAGGAAGGTTTCTAATCTAAGAAAGAAATAAAGGAAAGCCTGTAATATACCTACCCAATATCATTGTCTTGTTCTGCTCTGAGCATGGCAAACCACTGCTGTTTGTAAACAGAGGACAGCCATTCTAAAATTAAAAAAAAAAAAAAAAAAAAAAAAAATAAGCTTGGTGTTGTCTTTGGAGCTGGGAATGGGGATGGTCATATACATTTGAAATAGAGAAATAAAATTACATTGAAATAATAAAGTTACACTTATGAACTGGACAGTCTATGCAACCCACACCCTGGTAACTCCCTGTGTTCTCCAGCTCCCAGCCTCAACCACAGGGGAAGGGATAAACATCCACAACTAACAGTCACTCCAGACTGGTCATCTCCTCAAACATCCACTGCTGCCACAAGTGATGCAACTCCACACATTTTCTCAGCACACAAAGCTCTGTTCAGCCAAGGAGCTGGTTAACAAGCTCTTGGGAGAAGGTGCTGTTTTCTGAATCCCCAGTGGAGTTCTATGTAAGTTAAAGAAGAAAACACAATCAAGGGATAAAAGAAAACAGTGACTTAACACAAATATGGCAAAACAAACAGAAATTGTCCCCTGCTAGGAATAAACATAGATCATGTCTTCCTTGGAGACCACACAAAGATTTTACTGGCTGTGTTAATTTAATGTTGCAACGGAGAGATAGAACAAAACTCAACAGTTTGTCAGGCAGTTACACAAAAGGGATAACAAAAGCATGGGGTGTAAGAAGTTCTTAGTCAAGATAACAAATGGGGCAAGGGGCCAAGGTCATGTACGAGAACCAGCTCCGGGAAATGGGCTGGGTGAGAGGAACAGGGAGAGCCACTGTGACCAAAAACCAACCAGGAAGCTGATGAACATGACATGAGGGAGGAGGGGCAAGATCATGGATGGAAAACTTAAAACCAGCCTTTGTTCCACTGACTCTAGAGTGAAAGTGCAGACTGTGATAGGAGTAAACTGGGAATTAACCAAAGTACAACAGAAAATAAAAAATGAATTAAGGAAACCTACGCAGGTAAGGAACAGAGAATGGATGTGCTAGAAGGGAAGGAAAAATGTATCAGGAGGGAGAGCACCTTCTCTCTGTGTATATGCATGTATCTATTTCCTACCTCACATTTCGGCTGCAGTTCATCTGCTGATTTATGAAGAGGGAAAGCACAGCTTAGGAAATGTTCAGAACTCCCCAAGTAAAACAGAAAAACAAACACTGTGCTCACACAGACACATTATGTATTCCTGTCTCTTGCACCTTTTCTGCACAAAGATCAGACTGCAGTGAACTCCTAACACAGAATTTCAGTTTTCCCCTGCAGGCACTACACACACTGAGTATATAAACAAACAAATAAATAAATAAATAAATAATCACAGTACTATTTTCAGCTTCTCAGTGATTTGCTTCTCTACTTCCTTGAGAACAGTTTCATCTGTAATAATCTAAAAGGCTTCCACCAGAACACAAACTACCCAGCAATGGCGCTGTCTGCAGACCCTCAGGTACGAAGCATCCCCTCAAACACCAAATGCTGGCAGCCAACAGCCTGTTCCAAAGTGCAGCCCAGGATTCATCTAAACCTCCTTGTAAACGAAGAGCAGAAGTTCTGATCTTAACACAGCTTGTGGCTGTAGCTTGTGGCTACACCCTGGTATGAACAGATTACAAGGGCAGGCAAGGACCGAGCCCTTAGCAGCACCTCCCTCCCCGCGGATCCTCCTCCTGCCCTGAGCTCGCGGCCCTTTCCCGGTGCCACAGTGCCACCCAGCCCGCGCAGCGCTCATCGCCGCCGGGACCGCTTCCTGCACAGCGAGCACTCGGCTCTCTGGCACCTCGTGAGCTGCGCACCAATTTCACATCCTTTTTCAATAGGCACAAGGAAATCAGCCTCAAAGATGCGACTGATCTCAGAACAATTCTTCCTCTGACAGACACAGGTAAAGGCTTCTGGGTTTGAGAACAGACACAATATTTATCACTGAAGAGCACTATGAAAGGCTGCCCATCACACTGTAAGGGGTAACAGCAGACATCAGGAGGAGGAAGTCAAGTGTAGCTCCAGAAATTTTCTGGTTTGCAACACTTTATTGACATGCTGACAAAGCCACTTCACAAGGATGCAAATCCACTGCTCTCCTGTGTCACCATTAAAGATCTAAAGAGTCATTCACCCAAAGTTATTTTTTATAATAACCTTTGCACTTTGCCTATAACTGGTACCAATATCACTCTGAAGTATGATGGATTATACTTACTTTATACATCACTTAAGCATGTAAAATATCATGTATCAGAGCTGAGACTTGTTCTTTTGGAGTTTTTATGCGTAACAAAATGTTATCAGACATCACCAGTGGGATGAGAAGGGGCTTTTCATTTTCCAGTGATACTGGGATGTCAACATCAGTAATCTCTAATAACCTTGCCTCAGTTTTGGAGACAAAACTTCAGGAGGAAACACTCCGGAATGGGTTCTCCTCCGAAGGGAAAAGGGCTTCCCCTTTTCCTCCACCAGTAAGACAAGTGGGTCACAGCAAGTGAAAGTGGAAAAAACAAACTAAACTGTTTATTAACACACAAACAAAACAGGGTAGAACAGGGTAAAAAACCCCCTCAAAATACAACAAATTCCTGGAGAGGGAACAGACACGCGGGCTCGGACCAGCCAGGGCTGCCCCTGCAGGCTGCCTGGACCGGCGAGGAGGGAAGGGAGGCAGTGAGGCAAGAGGAAGGAAAGGGAAAAAAGAACAAGAATAAAACCCCACAGAACGTTTTCTAGCTGGAACACAAAGGAAACCCAGGAAAGCAGCCCAGTGCTCCCAGCACACCCCCTCCCGTGGCCCCGGGTCCATTGTAAAGGCACAGACACCGGCCCTGGGCACTGAGAGGATGGTTAAGGAATAAAGCAGCTTCACAACATCACCCCAGGACAAACATGAAATGGCATTTCACTCTCTGGGCTTCAAAAAGCACCAGACCCTAAGAGGAGAATGTATTTTATACAAGTCAAAATGCAGAGAAATGAACAAGAGTGGAATACCTGAATATCCTCTCTGCTCCAAATCATCCTAAATCTCTATTAGTAAATAACATTTGTTTTAGAAGAGGGAAGAAGAGTTCACAGCATCTTGTGCTTCTTATTTTGATTTTCAGGTTTTATTCCAAATCCTATAAAAACCTGTCCAGCTCTTTTTAGAGAACAATGGCTAGAAAACAGTTGAGTTTCAGCAAGTTTTACTCTCCCAAAAGTAAGATGATTTTTTGCTGATCTGGGCCCCTGGGACCATTTAAACATTGATAAAGTACTATGTATTGATTGTAGAGCGTTTTGACAAACTGACTGATGAGCAGAATGCTCATCACGTGGTGATGACACCTACATGGGTGCCTCTGCAGACTTTCATGCCTATAATTTTCATACTCAGCTTTTGCTGAATCTTCAACCACAAACCAGATGCTGGAGATAAACATGTGAGTAGTAAGACAAGTAAACACCCTGAGATCTTCCCAATTACTCCAGGGCAGGACAGGCTGGGGAAGGCACACAGAACACGATCAGTCGAGAAGAATCATGGAATGATTTGGGCTGGGAAAGTCCTCTAAGGTCCATGAATCCAACTGCTCCTCCAGCACTGCCAAGGCCACCACTAACCCATGTCCCCAAGTGCCACATCCACACGGCTGCTAAACCCCCCAGGGATGGGGACTCCAGCACCGCCCTGGGCAGCTGTGCCACAGCTGGACAGCCCTTTCCATGACAGAATGAATTTTCCCAATATCCAGCCTGAACCTCCCCTGAGACCGTTTCTTCTTGTCCTGTCCCTGTTCCCTGGGAGCAGAGCCTGACCCCCCCTGACCCCGGCTGCCCCCTCCTGTCAGGAGGTGTGGATCCCTGGGAGCAGAGCCTGACCCCCCCTGACCCCTCCTGTCAGGAGGTGTGGGCAGTGAGAAGGTTCCCCCTGCGCCTCCTCTTCTCCAGCTCCCTCAGCTGCTCCTCATCAGACTCGTGCTCCAGACCCTTCCCCAGCTCTGTCTCTCTTGGGACATGCGCCAGCACCTCCCTGTCTCTCTTGGGGTGAGAGGCCCAAAACTGAAGCCAGGAATTGAGGTGAGGCCTCACCTGTGGCCAGCACTCACTCACCTGAGGGCAGCAGGGCATCTCTCTCCACGATTCTGGCTGAGGCCAGGTCACTGATGATGTACTGCAGCCTCAGGTGTGCGAACACGGGCAGGAACGCGTTCCCCTGCGCCGACTCCAGGAAGGCAACGTCACCCCCAAACTCTGCAACACACAGCGCCCACATGGCAGTTTGCTGCCCTAAAGATTTTCCAGACCCTATTTATGCTGGAGTTTTTACATACTGATTAGAGAAGTTATTATGGGCAGGCAAGTCACCTTTTGCCATTAAAATTAAGAAATTACTCGCATTCAAATCCCAAACCAAGGCCAGGCCAACTCTTCCTACCTCTCCTGCGCTCAGCAAACCAGGCATCAGCTTCAGTTAACACCTGCTTGAAAGACCCATTCCAAGAAGGCACGAGCTGAAGGAACATCCACTGGGCAAAATAAACAAATTCTAGTGAGTCAGTTGAAGAAGGTTTCAGATAAGTAATCTGCATGTTAATAAGACACATTTCCACAGTGCATTAATTTCTATAGAAGTTCTGCTACTCCATTAAAACTTTCAGTCCATCCCACAAAGGTTCCACTGCAGCGAGCCCCAGGCAAGTACCTTTTTGAGAGCAGTATACACATCCATTTCCACCTGCAGCACAAACAGGTTGGAGGAGCTGATCAGCTGCTTCATGAGGTTTATGCTGAAAAAAATAAATTGCAGCAGGTCAGTGAGACAGAAGAGAGAAAAAGAAGGGGAGGTAGGGAACACGCAACCAGCAGTAGCCCAGAAAGTGATCTGCAGGGAGCTCCAGACTTGGGCAGAGGCCGTCCTTCATCCCTGCAAGGGAAGTGCAGCCCCAGTACCTGAGCTCCTTGAAGAGTCCAACACTCTGGTGAGTCATCAGATTGTTCAAGAGCCACTCAAGGCACCTGCGTGGAAAGCACGGAATTTTTTCTTCCAGATGTCAGCATCCCTGCAACAGCTGCTCCCTCAGTAAATTTGCAGACAATGCTGACTGAGCTGGGTGGGATTGTGGATCTGCTGGAGGGCAGGAGGGCTCTGCAGAGGGATCTGGACAGACTCAATCAATGGGCTGAGGACAACGACACGAGGTTCAACAAGGCCAAGTGCTGAGTCACTGCGGAAAGCCCCTGCAGCTCCAGGCTGGGGCAGGAGTGGCTCAAGGGCTGCTTGGCAGAAAGGGACTTGGGGGTGGCTCACAGCTGGCTCAGCATGAGCCAACACTGTGCCCAGGTGGCCAGGAAGGCCTACGGCATCTTGGCCTGTACCAAGAATAGTGTGGCCAGCAGGACTAAGGAAGTGACCATTCCCCTGTACTTGGCACTGGGGAGGCTGCACCTCAAGTGCTGTGTCAGTTCTGGGCCCCTCACTTAACAAAGGACATTGAGAGGCTGGAGCATGTTCAGAGAAAGGCAACAAGGCTCATGAAGGGTCTAGAAAACATGTTTTATAAGGAACAGCTGAGGAAGCCGGGTTTGTTTAGTCTGGAGGAGGCTCGGGGGGACCTCATCACTCTCTACAACTCCCTGAAAGGTTGTAGTGAGCTGGGGCTGGTCTCTTCTGCCATGCCTGCAGTGAGAAGACATCAGGAAATGGCCTTAAGCTGAAACATGGGACATTCAGGTTAGGTATTTAAATTTTTTTTTCCTGTTTGAGTGGTCAGGCATTGGAATAGATTGCCCAGGAAGGCGGTGGAATCACCACCCCTGGAGGTGTCTGGATCTGGCTCTGGGTGATGTGGTTTAGTGGTTTCAGTGGTAGTGCTGGGTGGATGGCTGGACTGGATGATCTTATAGGTCTTTTCCAACCTTGATGATTCTATTCTGAAAAAATACTAAGACAATTAACCTGGTCATTATGATACTGTGTGTAAATTCACTGTTAATTGGCAATGTCCAAAGCAGCTTGGGGACAGTAATTCTTACTTTTTCTTCACGGAGTCCAGCCCATACGTCCCTGCAGAATTGTAATAACCACACACGGTTTGGGCAGTGATGGTTTCCTTCATTGTTTCACCACATTGCTGGATTAAGCCATCCTGCAGGGAGGAAAAAACACACAAACGTTCTGAGTGTTCATTTCCCAACATGAAATGTCAGACACTGTGCTGTTCATACAGATTTTCATGCCTGAGCCATCCCCAAAGTCCCACAGGCTGCAGTGACCAGTGCTACACTGTTCAAAACATTTAAACCACCATTCCTCAGAAACACAGATGTTCCTTAAGAATATTTCCCATGAAAGAAAAGCGTACTGAATACCCTCGGGGTAGAGCAAGTGAGCTCCAAAACCTATTTAATCTACTTTTAGATATCACTCTCAAAGCCCTTAATCTCACACCTCAATCTTAGTCACAGCATTTTTCAATAAACCCACTGCATTGTTTGGGATTTTCCCCACTTAGCCTGAAAAGCTGATTCACTCCTCTGGGTGAAAAAGGCCACATGGCTGAGGATATTCTGAACTCCTCCTTTCCAGGTAAAGACAAAAATATTGGCATTTCTGACTTACGAGCTGCAGCATGCAGGCTGCTGCCAGCAGGGCGACCACGCGGCTGGGGTTTATCAGCACATCGTCCCTGTAGAGCGAGCCAAATGCCACCTGCAGAGCTGCAAAGGGAACAGGAGTCCAACAGAGACACAACACTGAGCATGGGGCATTGAAAGAGTCCTTAAATACAACCAAACCCCTTCACTGCACACCTTCTCTATGGTCTCAGCACTGGCTCTTTATGTAGAGCAACTGACCAGACAGAGAACACAACATGGGGCAGTAACCAATCCATTACTGAGCTTCCACGAGTTAAACAAACTCTTCAGCACCCCCTGAGAGCTGTAAAACTGCACAAAAAGAAGTTGAACCTCATGAGCCTTCTCTAAGCATCATGATGTTTAACTTAACCTCTCCCTTCAGGGTTTTGTCAAAATAAAAGGCTCCCACTTACCTTCTACATCAATATTTTGATCAGGAATCTCCAACTCTATGACGTTCATGCTGGATTCTTTCCAAGAGCCACTGAACATACTGGAAAAGTAGCCTGACTGTATGAGGGAAGAGAGAAAAAGAACTCAGCTAAGAGATTTCATCCCAATTAAAACTGCCAAAAGCAGCACATGGAACCAAACATGGTTAATATTTACCTTTATGCAGAACAAAATATATTAAGGGAACTTTCACAAGCTAAAACATTCTGACAGACTCGAGGGGCCGATTGTAGTTGCTGTTTCTGACACTCAAAATGCCTACAGGAAAATTTGGGCTACGTGTGTGCAACCAGAGTAAGGAAAGAGTTTGAAAAGGCCAGAAAAACCACACAAGCTCTTTTCCCACAAACCACATCATCAGTGGGGACAGAATTAGTCCAAGAACTAAGTCCTTAAGGTTACTGGCAAACAACAAATCCTGCAGGCATTAGGGAATGCCAGTTTGGGGACTGGGGGGTGAAAAAAAAAAAGAAAAAAGGCATGCAAGACATACAAATTACTGTACAAGGCTGTAGTCTCATACCAAGGACACAGACACACACACCATTTACGGCAATATACCTTTTATTATTAAGTGAAAAGCACATAAAACTAGAATTTGAGGTTTCCATCCAAATGAAGGGAAAGATAATGCTCTACTGGGGTTCCTGATTTTCCTTCCCAGCAGCAGATGTGCCCATTATGAGATGCTATCAATGAAGTTTACCTGAGAGATCAAAAAAATAAAGTCTATTTGTACAGCACCACATTCCCTGACCTCGTCCCTCAGCATTTCAGCTCAGCAAATAACACAGCTTTGATTTCATTTGATCAGGTCAGTATTTCTGTACCCCTGGCATATTCCTAACTCTGACAACACACAACATGCTCCGATCAAACCCAGGACCTCACTCATCTTTGTCTTCCTCACAAGGCTGCCTCAGCTTTGCCATAGAGACCAACTCCTCAGTTTCATAAGGATTTATCATTTTCGTAACAGCATGGGGAAAAAGAAACCCCCCATTTCTCAGAGCTGTGGTGAGCAGGCAGAGCAGCACCTGACTGTCCTTCGTGGAATGCAAGGCAGTGCCTGGAGAGAGCAGGGGAGCAGAAACAGCCAGGCTGAGTCTGATCAGGGGCACAGAGGAGGAGTCACAATGGCAATAAGAGTCATTTACATGGAGTTATTTCTAACCTCCAACACTGCTTTACCTACAGTATCATAATCCCAACGCAGGAGCGTGCCCTGAAACAGAACCTGCCTGAGCAGAATGGTGAACTCCCCCCAAAGCTCATCTCCCCAGAACACCGCTCCTACTACAAGGCCTCTACAGACAGCCTCACAATTTTCAAACCCCACTAAACAGCTGCATCCACAGACAGGATTTCACACCCACTTTCAGTCACCAACCCGCGCTAAGGCTTCAGGAGCAGCTTCACGAACTTGACATGCAGCAACCACAGAGCCACAGTGACAGGAAACACCAGCAGCCTGAGGCCACACCAGCACTGTGCCCACCCTGCACAACCCAGCCCTGACTGTCCCCCCTCCCTGTGCCTGCCAGCTCTGCTCCTGCCACATGCCCCACGGCCCCGCCAGTGCCACCGCTCCAGATCTGCCTCACACAAAGGACTCTCCTGCTTTCAGTTTATGCTTGTTAAAAGGTTCTCACACTCTAAAAAGAAAAGGCTGTTTCCTACAAGAAAGCAATGAAACACTTCCCTCACTGGAGCCATGCAAGTAATTGCTGAAGCTGCTCTGGAATTCTGGCACTGACACAGCAACAGCCACAAAAAATCCAGAATTCACTCTTCCTGTCACTTGTTGCACCAGAGAAACTTCAGCCACGTGCAGAGCACCTCCCGGTGCCACCATGTCACACTCCTGCTCTGGCTCCCACTGCAGCTGACACACAAGTGCCCTCCTGTCCAGGTACAGCACCTGGCAGCTTCACATCAACCCCTGGCAAGCCCACGGGCACAACTGAATTTGGTGTTTCATGGCACAGTCACGGCTCCTCCCCACTTCTGCCACAGCAGGAGTGACACAGAGAACAGACAGTGAAGCCAACAGCACCTCTGTGTTCCCAAAACACAGACACAAAGGACTCCACCTGAACACATGCCCAACAGAAAATGGACGTATGCACTAAGATTTATTCCTTTTTAGAGTTCCTGAGCAAACATTCCTCCTGCAGCAGCAGGGAAGCTGCAAGGAATCCTTTTGTGAAGGCTCGTAACAATCATGTAACAGCTACAGAGACCCAGCACCAGCAACTCCCTGCAGGGCCCTGCACACCAGTCCAGTGGACAGTAAAACTGAGCAGGGACACCACAGGCTTTACAAATCCCTTCTGGAAGCGCCTCCTTTGCTCTGCAAGAATATTCACATCACAGGCGCATCTCAGCCACTTGTTCAGCAAACAAGAACATGTTCTCAGGACATCAAAGACAACTGTCAGGACTGTTTTCACAGAGGATGCACCAAGATTAAGAATAAAATAAATGAAACAAAATTAAAAAATTAAACAGTAAGAGAGAGAAGCAAAGAAATTGCTCTAACACAAAGCTACAGCTCTGCTTCCCAACATTGCTAACAGGAGTTGGTTAACTGTCTGCATCTATAAAAAGGGTGAAAGTCCTACACATAAAGGGGAAAAAAAAGGAAAGATATTCAGTCATACTTCACAGTTCCCAGACATTCTTTTATTAAAAACACAGTTCTTACTGTGAGTTAGAAAGGAGCCACTTACCTGACACAAATAAATCTTGTGCAAGTTCCACTCCTCTCCCAGAGCACAGATTTTGATGTCACTGTTCTCCCCATTCAAAAACAGCGTCTGATAAATATATTTCGATGTGCTTTTCAATTTTTTCCTAGTAAAAGAAAGAAAACAACAAACCACAAACAGTGAGACACACTCCTTCAAATTCTCCCGTTACAGCGGCAACAGTCGGTCTCAAACCCTCGGGGGGTTCGTCCGGCCCGGCCCAGCCCAGCCCAGCCTGCCAGCCTCCCTTCCCC
>NW_008240054.1:690535-710946 GCF_000691975.1 Corvus brachyrhynchos | reverse complement strand
CAGAGAATCTCCTGATGGTTAATGGTTTAAATTGACTCCTGAATTTATTGTTTTACTTAATCGCAACTAATGCATATGTGTTAATAACAAATAGTGCGTTACTCTTAAATTATTCTTAGCCAGCATTTAGCAAAGTTGTCATAAGCTGCTTTTGTAGAAAGCTTGGGAAAATTACCGAAACTGTTAAGTTTTGGTAAACAAACTCTGATGTGCTTCGATGAACAAAGCCTGGGAGACAACCGTGTTGGTGAGGTTGGACATCTGGACTGTAGAATTTATGGACAACAAGGACAATTCCAGAAACCAGAAGATAAAGAGGAGACAAAGACTGAGTTTATGCGTTGGAAAGTCCTTATCGAAGGTAAAAGATACAAAAAAGACTAAAACCGTGGACTAATTAGCATAAGGAGCAGCCCCGCAGCCGCTCCTCACCCCGCCGGGGCCCCGCGGCAGAGCACGGGAGTTCGGGACAAAACAAGTCTTTGCCTGTGTCCCTTCCCGGAACACACCAACGGGACAGAAAATACAGAAACAAATTCTTTATTCATTTTTCCATACTCAGCAACCTGACCCAAGGCATTGAAACCCAACACGACCCACGGCACTGAAACCCACCCCCAGCCCACGCACGTCCGCAGCTGCTGTGCTGTGCTGGGCATTTCCTTGTCCTGGACAGAGCCCTCAGAAAAACTGGCTGAAGCTCTGCCTCCTCTCCCGGCAAAAGTCAGGAATGTGTCTACAATGGCAGCCCAGAGAACGAGAAAGGAAATTATTTTATTGGAGGTCACAGAGGCATCTCCTATTCCAGCCAGCAGCAGCCTGTTCTAGAGGAAAATGATGACGGAATTGGGGTGTAGCCACCTCAGTGTTTCAGCTTTGACGATGCAGCCTCAGTCTGATCCTTCACAACAGGATTATACACCAGCAGTAAAAAATAAATTGCCAAGCCAAAAGAGAATCCCATTTTTGTAGTGAAAACAGTGATCAGGCAGGTGTGTAGGGGGAAAGTCTCTCCCAGAGGTTGGTGTGGACGTCCAGGAGAGGCCTAGGCACAAACACAGGATCCCTCATCGGCCCTGTGACATGGGGCAGCTGTCAGCCAGCGTGGGGACACCTGGGCAGGTGTCCCAGGGAGGTCTGGGGAGTTACCTCAGGGAGACTTGGGGAGCTGCCACAGGGAGATCTGGGGAGGTGTCCCGGGAAACTCTGGGGAGCTACCCCAGCACCAGGCTGATGAGGTGGGGTTTTGGGGACAGCTCATTCCTTAAAAGGCACCATTCCAATGACATCACTTTATCCAGAGCAGGGTTTGTATTATAACCCTAATTATTTATACCCCTATGACCAAGCAGACAGACCAAAAGCACAGGGCTACTCTAACCAGGGTAGAAAAAGGTTTTTCTGATGTCACCAATGACAACTTCCCCACTTGCAGATGTACAGGCAACATATACATACAGTACAGCCAGGCTGTTAATGCTCCACACCAACAGAGGCAAGTTAATATGTAAACGTGCTCGCATTTTAGGTATTTGGGTTCTTTGTGTTTTAATTCTACCCAGAAACTGAGGCAAACCCGTGTTCTGCAGTCTCCATGTACCAATGAGGTTGGCTTTTCCCTATGCAGCCTCTCACACTTTGCATCCAGGTTTGCTTTAGTCGATGCATTTTGCTGGTGAACACAACAGCAAAGGGGCAGCTGGTCAGAAAACAACTTTTATACCTTTGGTTATAGCATTCTGTGTAAGATGGGCTTCACCAGCCCAGTTAGTAGGCAAATGGGTCTTCCAAGCATGAAAGTGTATCAAAAGGGTCAACCAGAATAGCCACTATCTAACCAGTGCATGAACTAACCTAAGTCAATAATCAGAGTAATTAATAAGGCATTTGGGAAAAAATAAAGAAATCTTTATCATGATTGGGCTCGATGATCCTAAAGATCTTTTCCAACCTAAACAATAATTTTATCAGCAGGTCCCCCAGGTCTCCTTTAATCCTCCCCACCACACAGCCTGAGCAGAACCTTCCTGTAGTCCCCTGAGCAGTCTCCCTAGAGAGAGCAGAAAAAAGGAACACCATTAACTTTGCAGCTCCATGGAAAGCAGGATTCCTTCCAGCATAAATGTCTTATTGTAGTGTTTGTACCCTCTTTGACAATTTAATAACCAAGAACATTCAGGGAAGTTTTCAGTACATAAATGTAAAATCTCCTTAATTCCACCTCCTCTAAAATACCCAAAAGGCATTGAGAGGGTCTCCTTGAAGCTGCTTAGCAATCCAGGTCTGTTTGTAAGATTCCAGAGCTTACCTTAATGAAGGAGTGGAGCGATTTCCCGTACATGGCCAGGAACTCCCTCCTGATGTACAGCATGTCTATTTCCGAGCGGGACACCATCACCCGGATCAGCGTGCTGTCATCTGTGCCCAGGCCCTAAAGGAACACAACAACCAGCTATAGCTGCAAAGCACTTTGGACAGACCAGTGACAGACACAAAGGTTTGGCCTTCTGTGGAATCCATTCCTAGTTAGATCATTTTTGCATTAATACAGGGATCCACTACCAGCTCTGAGCTTCCTGAAGGAAAAGAGGTCCACAGAAAAGCTCAGACTTCTTTTTTTCCCCCAATTAACACAGTTTCTTTTTCTCTAACTGCTGTCATGCTAGTGACTCAAGCATGGAGAGGCAGGGGGGAAAATACCAAAAGCTCTTTACCTTCATGGATTTGTACAATCTTTCAGCAAAATATGCAGGTTTATTCCTCAAGCACTTCACTGTAAGGGGGACAAGAACAAGAGAATTAAAGCAAATAAACACTGAAGGAGAAGGTCTTCCAAACCCTTCCAGCACTTTCTCAGTGCAGATGTTTATTCTGTAAAAGTGCAACTCAACAAGAACAGTGCGGACATCCAGAATCAGTGACCTGCTGTCAATCAATGTCTCTGTGCCCAGTGTGCAGCAATAGAATATTTTTAAGGCTTTAAAGCTTCCAGACAGCAAATGTCAGCTGCCAAAGCATCCCTTGGGAGAGAAATACAAAGCACAAAGCCTTCCTACCAGGTTGTATCTGCAAAGATTAAAACACTGTGGCTTGTAAAACAGCAAAAAAGAATCCGCCTCCTGAAGCTGTGCAAACAGTCAGGGCAAGAGACAGTATCTTTAATTAGTTTGTAGACCAAGTTTAAAAAGCAGGGAACTCACCCACAGCTAACAAAGCATCCTCGAGGTCTCCTGACATCTCGGATTTAATGCTCTCTGTGATGTCCTTATTAGCAATCCCTCTGTACACATCAAAAACTAGGAGAAAGAGTTGGATAGAAAGAGCCAAGTGAGCTGCTTCAGTGTAACCCCCGAGGATCATTTTGCAAGATCAAGCTCCTCATACCCTGTACAAACATTGCACCATTACTGTGACATTGTGAGCTAAATCAGGGCTACCCCTCAGAAATAATTCATTTTAATTATCAGCTGTCTTGCTAATTAGCCAACCACTGCTGCTAGGATTTTCCAGAACTGCTATTTAATGCAGACAGTTTCTATGCTTAGCTCTGTCCCATGGGAGTCACACTTCATTATCTCCAATTCACAGGCTAGAGCAAGTTGTGTGGATGTTTTTCTCAACTCCCATTTTGTCTCAGGAGGGAATAAAATGGTCCAAAAGAATTGAATCAGTTGGCTCCAAGAATATCTGTTGTCTCAGGAAGGGATCACAATCAGTTAAGAAACAAGTACAAAGCTCCTACAAAAGTACTGTCCTCAAACAAGGGAAGAAGTCCAGGACACCAGAGAGGTCCTACCTCTTAGCAGGTGGCACCTGTTCCGTGTGCAGAGGATGGACATGAACTGCACCTCATCTGTTCCCCATTTCTTCTCCCCAGCTTCATACAGGCACTTGAAGACATTATGAACAGACAAAGTGAGAACACCAGGTGTATATAAGGAGGCTTTTACTTCATAGAACCATTTGGTTTGGAAAAGCCCTCTACGGTCATCAAATCCAACCCTTCTCCTGCACTGCCAAGGCCACCACTCACCCATGTCCCCAAGTGCCACATCCACAAATCTGTTAAATCCCCCCAGGGATGGGGACTCCACTCCTGCCCTGGACAGCCTGTGCCAGAACTGGACAGCCCTTTCGGGGGAAAAATATTTCCTAATATCCAATCTAGTCTCTGCCTAGGGCACTGCTGACTAACAGAGCTTCAGGCTTACTCATCTACCTTGAAAAAAACTGGTCTAGAAACAGCAGGGATTCACCACACATCACACATACAAACCCAGACAGTTCTTGCAAGGAAGCAAATTGCTACACACCTGAGCATCTTGTTGAGCAAGGGCCTCATCCACAAATGTTCCCTCATCTCTGTTACCCTGCAGAGATACAAGGGTGAAAAAACTCATTTCAACAGAGCAACTAATGGAAGTAAGTCCTGCAAATTCCCCATTCGAAACCAGTTACTGGAGATGTATAATGGGGTTCTTAACATTGAATAGTGGGTTTCAAATACAGCAAAATGTGATTCAGAAGTGATTTGTTCTTCCTTTTGAAACAAGCAGCCATCCACTTTAATTTAAAAAGAGCACATGGCATTAAAGCATGCCCACAGTGAAGCTGTTCTCCCTGCAGAAGCTGGTGTGAAATGCTGGTGAGGTGAAATGCAAGAGAACTGAAATAAACAGCCAGCTTGAAGCACCTCATCAGTGAGTGAGAGATGTCCAGCAAGCAGCAGATTCACTCCCCTTATTTCCCCGATCCTGGACTCACCGTTGCGAGGGACACGAGGACTCTGCGGAACATGGAGGATGTGTCAGAGACAATGTCGTCCTCAAGGGTGGAGCCGTATTCTGCCAGAGCACACACACACAGAGCAGATCCGTTACTAACAGCTCACAGAACCACAGAATTTCCTGAGTGGGAAAGGACCCACAAGGATCACCAAGTCCAACTCCTGGGCCTGCATAGAACCATCCCCAAGAGTCCACCTTGTGCCCAGGAACGTTGTCCAAACACTCCCTGAGATGATCCATCAGGATTGGTGCTGTGACCTCTTTTCTGGGGAGCCTGTTCCAGTGCCCAGCCACCCTCTGGGTGAAGAACCTTTTTCTAATATCCATCCTAAATTGTCCCCAGGATTCAAATTGCCTCAGCAGTGCCAGCACAGGGGGACAGGCACTGCCCTGTCCTGCTGGCCACACTGTGACTGGGACAAGCCAGGATGCCCTTGCCCTTCTTGGCTTTCATCCCAGCAATCCAGCTATCGTATTGAGTGGTACAGGGCAAAATTAAGAAGCACAGCCAGCATAAAACTGGCAAAAGAACCACTATTGCCAGACCTCCAGCTGACAGACATAACCACCTCTGGGTGCCATTATATTTACACCGACTCAATTTCTGGGTGGAATTCTAGTCCTTGATGCTGACAGACCCTTCTCCTGCCTCTTCACACAGCCCTGCACACATACAAGTGGCTTCTCAGCCAGTATGAAGTCGCAGAGTGAGCTACGTACGGAGCTTGTAGTTCTCATTGATGTGCCGGATCTCTGCGTTGGTGCGAGAAGCCAGGATTTCAATCAGGCAGCCTTCATCTGTTCCTGCTCCCTAGGGAACCGCAGAGACAAGAGCCAAGCGTATGACAACTGTTTTGAAGGGCAACTACGACTTTTGTTTATTATATTTAGGTTAATAAGAAATTAATAATTAAGATACAATTACACCATTGCATACTTAATTGACCGTAACTCATGCAACGTAAAAAAAGATTTCCAAACCTTTAGAGCCCTCCTCAGTTCATGCACATCATACATGGTGGTAGGAGTCATCAAACCAACAATCACCCTTTCAAAATTCCCACTGAGCTCAGACTTCAAGTCATCAATCAAATCCTAGAAGACAGAAAGAGAAGAAAGGAGAAGACATGGCCTTTGAGAAGAGGAAGAACTCGTTCACCACTTTTCTTCATGCTCCAACCCTCCTCAGATGAACAGTCACTCTGAAGTGAACAAGACCAAAAAAAACTTGGCCAAGGAAAGCTTGTGCTCAGCGCCAGTCATACTCTTGTGGAGACTGGGACGTTCTTCACATTTCACCCGAGTGATACAAACCGAAAAAGATCCAAAAAACCCCCAGTTAGAGCCCCAGCTGCTGATCTCTGAAGAGACCTACCCTGCCAATAGTGCTCTTATAGGTGATCAGAACTTGCTGACGTTGGGAAACGTTCAGTTTGGTCAAGGTCTCAATGATGGCATCTTCATCCGTGCCTGGAAGGAAGCAATGAAAACCAGTCAAGCTGCTTGTACCAGAACCAGAGGCCTGCTCTGGCCTTGCCCAGGGTGTGCCATTGGCCACACCACCTTACACACATCCTTGCACAACCTGGGCCTCATCTGTGCACAAGTGCCTCAGCCCAGCAGCACCACACTACAGGAGAGAGAAAACAAGAGCCTGATTGAGGATGCTTTTATGGCCAAAACTTGGATTTCCTGAAGGAAAAGAGGGGGGGTTCAAGTTGCCCAGTTCCCTCCAATGCCCTCACCGGGCAGTGAGGTGATGCAAATGGCTGAACTTCCCTTCCAAAAAACCACCAGTAAAAACCTTCCCAACCATCACAGCTAAAAAAGAAGGTGTAACAGTGGAGGGAGAGCAACTTACCAAATCCCTTCATGGCCTTCCTTAGTGCCTGTGCTTCTTGCTCAGCACTGAAGGTTGAGACGCCCTTGACTGTCGCCTAAACCCACACAAGAGGAGTTATGAAAAGTAGTCACAAAGTGAGACACACACAGAGTAGAGCTGAATTTTAAAAAAAAAGACAATTCAAAAGATGCAAACATATTTTTTGGAAAGTGGCAGCAAGTAAAGTCCACCCTCCAAACATGATTGATTTTATACCAGGTTCCATCCTATCCTAAAAAGAAATGGTTTGTTCTAGAGGGACTTCCCAGCAACAGAAGAAATAAGCCACAGGGACTCAACTGAAAGGAGAAAATATCTTAATGAGGTTGTGCATGGAGTATCTGCTTTCCAGTTAAATAAGGCCTAACATTTCTGTTCAATCCAGCTTCTAACCAGCAGTTTTCCATGTAAATCATAGAAGAGGCTGTTCCCATCAAAGCCCCATTCCTGACTTCTCTAAGAGCAGTCAAGGACCACCATTCTGTTGAACAGCACACCAGGAAGTGCAGTGTTTTACTTGAAAAGGTGATTCACAAACAGCTTTCTCCTGCCTCTGGTCTAGTGCCATTTCTGGGGAAATACACTTTTCTTACAAAGCTCTTCATGTTCCCAAGAAAATAATCAGCAAAACACTACTTAACATTCAATGGGCAGAAAAATGTTCCCCTGTCCCTGGAAGTGCTCCAGGTCTGGCTGGAGGGGGCTTGGAGCAGCCTGGTCTAGCAGAAGGTGTCCATGCCCATGGCAGGAGGTGGAACTAGATGACATTTAAGGTTCCCTTCAACCCAAACCATTCCAAGATTCTGTAATAACAACCATAGAAATGGCTGCCTTGCAGGCTCAACCTGGGAAGAATAATATGCCCAGGAAGTTTATCTGGAGAAATTAATGTTCTTTGAATTAATATCTGATCAGGTTTTCCATTAACTCGCCAAATGCAAAAGCCTGTAGGTGTGGGTCATTCTCCTCTACAAGGAGGAAGCAGAGAGAGGCGATAAATTCATCCCCTTGAAGAGACAGACAGCGACAGTGTTCTTCCTGCTGTGTCCTTATCTGAGCTACACTCCCCACATTGATCAGGTCAGAGCAAAGGCTTGGCACAGCCTGGCACAGCAAACACACACACTCACCATCGTCTCGGATTTGGTCAATCTGTTATTGTCTGCGTCCGGGGCACTTAGACAGCTGTAATAAAAAACACAGGGAGTGTTAGTTTTCTAGCAAATAATTAATAGAATACACCTTCCCTTGAAGGTTAATGAAGCTCGTTAAGTAACCATCTAATTCTTTGAGGATTAAAAGCAAGATTGAACAGCCCAAGTGAACGCCCAGAGCAGCTTCCCAGAGTGTCCAGCCCTGCTTAGCGCTGGGCAAAGGCTGGATCACGACAGCACAGGGCCAGGGCCAGGCTGGAAGGGATGTGGTGGACAGGCAGGTGATTAGCACTGGTAATTTAATATGATTTTTCTCTAGTGCCAGCGTGACAGCCTGGCTCAGGCTACAAGGAGAAGGAGAGACAGTGTTGCCCTGGGAGCAAAGAAAATAGACTTGATTCCTATGTCCTTCAAAACACATGGCTTTGACCTTGGCAGGTGAGAGCCTGAGGGTGAAGCAGGGTGAGGATGAAGTAGGGTGAAGGTGCCCACACAGCCCTAAGCCTTCATGAACCTTCCTAGGAGGCAGAGACATCGTGGTGTAGGTGAGCACACAAAGGACAACCTTACTTGAGCACTGGGCAGGAGAATTATTTTTCCTCTTAATATTTTAATAGAACATTTTATATTCAACATCCCCTCAGTTTGGTGCACTGTGTCCTTCCTTGTAGGGCTGCAGTTTTAACTGACAAAACCCTTGAAAAACCCCAAAGCTTTCTTGCCATCTGCCCAGGGTTATTAGTTCTGTTCATAATTTTGTTTTCAATCATAGAGCCTTTGCATGAACACACCCAAATTTTCCTGTATCCCTGGTCACTTGACAGGATGTCACGTACCAGGACAAGGTTCACTTCCCCACAACTCAAGTTTATCCCAGCATCTCAGGAGAGGAGTTAGGAAAGGCAGACTCAAGGAGATACCTACATACAGTAGGGTTGAATTAAATAAAAAATAAATTCAAAATATGCCAACACAGTGACAGCAAGTAAAGTCCACCCACCAAACGTGTGGTTTTATTCCAGGGCTGAGTGAGTTCTCTCATTAAAGCCCTGAAGCAGAAGCAGAGGTGCCAGCAGCGAATGACATCTCTCCCCAGTTCTACTCGTGGTGCTTAATAGCTGCTATCCAAGAGCCCAGACAGTTGTGCAAGAACAGGAGTGTGTTTGCTCATGCTCCACATGACTCCTACAGCCCTGGGTGTGCTGTTCAGGCCAGTTAACTCTCAGTGTGGCACTTGCCATGGATGTGTTATGCACAGGCGCTCCCGGGTGCACCTCCACCTTACTACACCCTGTGCAATCAGGCAATTAGTAGTGTTGAGTTTGCTTTCTTTCATCTGATCATAAATTCCAGCGATCACATTATGACCTAGACCTCAGAAAAGTCATCTTTGCTCTTCTCTAATCTTTTACAGAAGTAAAAAGCCAATTCTATTTGCTTTAGTCAAACACTAAATGAAGGCTCCGAATTTCACTGCTGTTTTTATGATGCAGCTTTACCATCCAGCTGGTTTGTACAAAAGTTTAGCAAGTCAATTAGAGAGCAAAATAAAGGTCAGTAGCAAGGGAAAGGGAAGCAGAGAAATTCTGAGCGCAAATGAGCTGGCAGAAGGAAACCAAACTATGAAGACAGGCTGCATGTACTGGCTTCAGGGCAAATGCTCTCACAACATCCATTTACAGCAGAAATACCACACTGAATATTGACTGCAAGATTCTGATTTCTTCATCCTGTGAACATCACTGGGAATTGAAAGAGCAGAGCACTGAAAAGGCAGCAGTGCAAACCGCACTGCTCAATCTGCAAATGCTGGTTTGTTCCTGGTGCATTTCTGTGGGAGAAGGAGCCACTGAAGTTACAGGTGGGAGAGCTCAGCAGCTCAGCCAGGCTGTCCAGCAATGGCCCCTGTAACCCTTTCACAGCTGAAGGGGTCTGCAGCTGGGGCTTTAGACGAATTAAACTCTCCTAAGCCACCCCTTGGCAAGCAGAGAAGGGAATTTGTCAGCAGATTTGCCAGCGCACAGCAGCTTAACACAATTCCTGGCCTGCAGCTCCATTAGGAAAAACAGCTTCAGGATAGGAACAATACTTCGCTCTGTGTTTTGAAGAATTAAACTACACATGCAAGAGTCAGCCAGCCAGTTCTATGGTCCTGATGTTATTTGCTTCACCCCAGAATAAAGGCCCGGTACAGTAAACCTGGCTTAGAACAGGCTCAAAACACTGTGCCCAGGTGATAGAGTGCAAGTGTAGGAGGGATCCCTCCCATTATTCAATTATTTTTTCCACGGATGATCTTTTCCTGGCAGGCTTTATCAGCTAATCAGCCTGTTTTAAGTCCATATCAACATCCTCTAAAAGCTGAATCCAGAATAAACTCAATTTATCAGGGAAGTGCTGGGACTATCATGTATGCTGGCCAGTTCAAGTTCAGGCTTGAACACAATCAGGTTTTCCTGACTGTGCTCGGAGCACACACACACACAGGAGCCAGCAAGGAAAGCTTCCAACAGCTTAAGAGGATATAAACACAGGGCGTTTTCCCCCCCAGTTTGAGCTCGCAGCGTTGCCTGTCCTACCGCTCGGATCTGGATGGAAACCCACTGCTTTGTGACCCTTTTCCTTGCGAGGCAAACACTGGACTTGTCTGACGAGTTCCTTCATTCGGTGCACGTTTACCCAAACACAACCCACACCCTGCGCCGGATCAGCTTTTCCACAGCTCCGTCACGGCCAGCTGTTGCCGGTGCGCGGGATGCAGCCCTGGCAGGGTCACTGACTCCGAGTTTGCAGCTCAGGAAGGGATCTCCCGTCTGCCACGAGCCCCGAGCCAGCTGAAATATCCCAGCGCCTGCCACACGCTGACCTTTAGCTGGCCACTGCCCTCAGAAGGAATGAAAATATGATTTTATAGCCTTGTACGCCTCATTCAGCCTGTGCGCCCACCCCGAACCGCGTCAGCCCCCGGCCATGCCCTCCGCGCTCCAGCGGCCAGCGGGGCGGACGCGCCAGCCTGGGCACGGCACAAACAGGAACCAAAACCCGCACTCCCTGTGCCCGGGAAGGGTCAGCCCTTCCTCCATCCCACAGCTGCCCCCTGTCCTTCCTCAGCCCCCGGGCTGCCCCCGTGCCTTGGCATCGCCCAGCCCGGGGCTGCCACTCCCGCACTGCCGGCACTGCGCGCTGGAAAGCGGGGATGGCGCTTGGCAGCTTCCCAGGCACCTCCAGCCGTGCAGCCCCGTCCCCATGCCAAGGCGGATCCCCAGTTCGCTTGGCACTCACCTGCTGTCCCACGCGGGTCCCTGGCAGAGATGGGGAGAGCTCTGGTGGCTGTCCTGAGTGGCAAAGTCCCCGCCCTGGCGACACGCGGCAGTGACGTGAAGGAGCTCCAGCCCGGCTCTGCCCATCCCTAAACAGTTGGTTGTAATCCAGAGCAGGGAGAAGTTGCCCGGGGAGCCTCACTCACATTGTACGTTTGGGATGAAACGCCAAACTGCACTTTTGGGGTTACACGGAGGGCTGGCAGGTTGGGACGGCTTCCACGCTCCCCGGCATTCCCTGTAGAAATCCCTGGGAACAGAGGGGCTCTGGCTGCAGGCTCTGGTCTCTCACTCATGTCTGCGGCAGGGCACACCCGAGGGGGGAGCGAGGGGGACGACGGCGTGGAGCGCACAGGCAGCAACATCCTCGAACAAGAAGTCCTGTTCCTCCCCCGGTGTTGTTTGTGGGGATTTCTTATCTGTGTCGTGCCTCCTTTGCTCCCCCAGCACCCCTCTGGGTCTTCAGTATCCTCACCCCTTGTCTAAGAACTCTACATTGCAAATAGCCATGATTTCAGTAAGGATGATTCTTTGCATAAAGATTATTCGTTTTGCCCCAATAAATGGCAGTGCCCTCAGGCCAAGACCCTTCAGGCAAAGGGACTTCACTTTTGCCCTGATGTGCCCCGGTCAGGGTCAGCCATAGACATGATCACAAGGCTGACAGAGGGAAATGGGCCTTGCAATAGACATATCTTGTCCTCAAGTGTTTATCCTCAGGACCTTTGGTCTCCTCTGATGCCAAAAGTGCTGTTATTATCATGGGTAAACCAACAGTCTCAGTTTTTTCCCAGCTCATACGACAGGCCTGTCTCATCCCTGTGCCTCTTTGCACATGCTCGTTTGCTGGAAGGGACCTAAATTTAGCAGCTTGGATGCAGGCAGGCTGTGCCCCAGTGAGCATGTCTGTGTGGTTTATTTATTACAGCTCCCACTGCAGCTCAGCCTCCCAAAACAGCTCCACAGAGCCCAGCACTGCTCATGCAAGGGGACATGGACCAGGGGAACAGAAAAGCCAGGTTCAAGCCTCAAGCCCTCTCCTTTTGCATTGCAGAGCTTCTTTCCTTGCAAAATCTGGCACGTGACCCTGACCAGGATTCAGTGTGGACCAGCACATTATAAACTGTCTCTAAGGAGAAACTCTTCTCTTTCCTACATCTGTGAAAGTTTCCATTCTCATCTCTTCTTCTCACGTCAGCAGTCCCTGCTCTGGCCCCATTTTAATCCACCAGCAGAACTGCTGTGTTTGTCTGTCTTACGTTGCCAGTGATTTTTTTAGCCTGTGCATTTTCATCCTTCTGTTTGCTTCCCAGCCTCTTCAGCCCCCAGGACTGGAAGGCTCTGTCACTGCAGTCACTGATATATGCAACAGTAATTATTCAAGACCATAAGTTATTAATTTTCTTTACAAATTATTTATCCTTTAAATATTGCACCAATCCTGCCATTCATGATTTTCATAATTTAACCTTTTCTTTCCCCCTGGGAGAGGCACCAAGAAGGAGGAGTACTTGAAGATGTGTTTGTGTGGATGTTTTTGGCCACCTGGAATTAGTCATGTAGGTGTAGTCCATTCAGCAGCTAGATCCTGATGCAACACACAGCCAAGTTCCCTGTAATCTTGGCTGGTTACGGGTGCTGGCTCTGGGGCCATCTGATCCAGTCACGATTATCTGGACCAGAAAGGAAAAAAAAAAAAAAAAAAAAGAGGGCACAAAAGCTTCTGAGCATGCTGAGAGTTGGCTGAGCTTCTTTGGAAGGTGGATAGAATGATAGGGGATTTGTTGTACCTTGCTACAGGAGCTGCTCCCTTCAGGAGGGAGAAGGGTGGTTGCTGTATTTTCCTACACAAGGTTCAGGTGACAAAGCTTTGTCTCTCCAGGAGCTCTTTGTAGGGTCTGCTCAGCTATCAGCTTTGTCTTCATCTCTGAAAGGATGGAAAGGCTATGGTTATCCTTCAGTCTCTCCAGCTGAAGCACTGGCTGGCATAGCTTTGCTGTCTTTGCATCAGAAGAGGGACAGCAAGGGACAAGCCCACAGTCCCTCTCCATGCAGTGACAGAGGGCATTGCCCTTCTGTTCATGGATATTTCATTTGTCCCGTCAATTATTTTAACCACCCCAGTTATAAAGCTCTCAACCCCCCCGACTTTACTCAGTTACCCACATCCTTTCTATTCCCATTCCATCTTGCTGTTCTCCCATCGACAAAAGACCTAATAAAAATTAAAGGTCACAGAAAAACAGGGAAGGCAGTGTGCATTAAGTAAATAAATTGAGCTCAAGCAGCAGCCCGTTAGGAAGGGGGTATTTATTCAAAGTCCCACAATGAGAACAGAGCTGAACCTCTAGAAAATGGCAGCATTTGTTTTTGCCTGAAGGACCTGACCTTTTAAATTTGCACCTCCGAGAGCAAAGGAGCCTTGTGCTAGGAGGAGAGGTTTTCAGTGTGTCCTTTCATTAGCAGGTACCTGCCTTTAGCTTTAGAGAAACAGCCTCACCTCATTCACTGAGCTCCAAATTCTGACACTAATGAAGTCATTCACCAAGTGAGGGTCAGAATTTGGGCCTTTGGGAATTAAGCAGGTGTTTTTTAGGAGGTTCATAAGTGAAGTGTGCGGAGAGAAACAATGGACTCTACATGACTCAATGTGAATCAGGCAGAAGCCATTTTATTGATGAACTACTGTCCCTAATATACAATTCTTGCTTTCCCTATATGCTCCACACGATCGTGCATAATTATTATTGATTAAGGCCTATTTTCACACGCTACTTTATGCTTTATGATTGGCTCCTGTGTGTGTGTCACATTGTCCGTCATGTATGTCACAGCTGTCCTTCAGTTGGCATTTCCTCATCCTTTTCTTCCTTTGCTTGTTCCTCGTTCACATCCTCCCCAATGCTGCTTGTTCCTTTCTCACAACCTTCCCATGGACTCTTTCCTTGTGTACATGCTTAAGTCCTTCCGTCTTACGTGCTCTGTTTTTTTATGGCTGGCTCACGATATGTCCATTTTCTTGTAAAAACATGGTTTCCACAGAAGTGCTCGTTTCCATACCTGACCAATGGCAGTTTGCAAGCAGCAGCCCCTTAAAATGGGGTTATTGAAAGGTTGCACAAGTGCTGTGGGAGTGTGTTGGATGCTGTAGCTCAGTGTTGTCTCCATAGCAGCAGTACCCGAAGGTAGGGTGGAGGCTGAAAACCAGCCCTTGCTTTTCTAAAGCACCGAGTTCTGTGTGCTTGTAAGAGGGTAAAGAATTCTCACATTCCGTGTATTAATATCACAATAGTCCCAAGGTGAACTGCAGTTGTTAGGGCTCGCTGCAGAGATCCAGGGGCACTTCTGACCTTAGAGCAAGGGTGTGTCCTTACCTGCTGTTCAGCACCATGTAAGGTGAAACAGCCATTTCCTCAAGTCAGAGGTGTTTTGGGAAGAGGTGTTTTGGGGAAGACCTTTAGGAAGAGGCAGCCTGGAGCTTCTGATGTATGATTGGAGTAGAGCCCTTTTAACACAAAGAGAGTAAGGAAGATGAAACGCTCCCAGACCTAGGTAAACAGTGCTTATTTGAGGTGGGAAAATGGAACTATTCCAATTCACATAAGAAATTAGAGTGCTCTTAACTCTTCATAACCATTAGAAACACTGCTTCTGCACTCAGTATTATCTGGGGAATGCGCAGCACTCTCCCTTTTAGCAATCCAGGCAGGATTTAGAAGCCTGAGCACAGCATACCAGCACTGCTATGCAAGTCAAAGGCTCTCTGGGTAGATTACATAAACATAAATGTCACACAAGGCCAAGAAGGAACTGGGGAGCAGAACTGATTTGAGAAAATGCTTGTAACCCAAGATGCCTTTAAAACAAGAGACCACTTGGACACGGGGGCCCACATGCCTCAGACAATAAGTTGTAAGGGGAGACAGCAATGAGCACTGCAAGGATGAGACAGTCAGGAGTCAAATTCCCCGTTTTAAGTGTGCTTCAATCACCGGGTTTTTAAGGTGGGGATGCTCGTGTGTTCTGCAGGCAGGCACACAGCAGGGGATCTGGGATGCTCTCACAATTCCTCACGCTGACAGCTCTAACAGCATCTCGGGTGCTGGGGTCTCTCCACACTGCTGTCCCCCAGCATATGCTGTGCTGACACTGCCTCAGAGATGCCCACCCACTCTGCCTTTCTCCCACAGAGAAACTGAAGGCTGCACTTGGCCACGGGCCCAGTCTGCTGTTTTCTTTTATTCACTAAAGCTATAAACAGCAGGGAATGCAAACAGTCCGGGGCCATCGGGGGTCTGATGGATTTGTTGGCTGCCTGTGTCCATGAATCCATCCAATGGGGCATGGGCGTCAGCAAATACCTCCAGAGTGGGGTTGTGAGGATGATTAGGCACTTGTGGGGTGAGACTTTTCCCATCAAAAGAGCCCCTTGCTGTCATACATTTTGTCTTTTGCTTTTGATCCTACTTGTATTGTCTCACTTGCTGTTTGAAGTGAAAACAGGGCTGCTATAACATCTCCAGCGGGGCCTGAGGCACACGCTGTGGCAGAAGACACACAGGAATCTGCACAGGATCTACGGCTGCCTGATAAACCATTCCCATTACTCCCTGAGAGAGCTGGGCTGCTTCCCTTATGGAACCAGGCTGAGCTGGAGTTATTTGGCCTGGAGAGGAGAAGGGTCTGGGGAGAACTTGGAGCCCCTTCCAGTTCCTAAAGGGGCTCTGAGAGAGCTGGAGAGGGACTTCAGACAAGGGCCTGCAGGGACAGGACAGAGGAGAAATGGCATCCCACTGCCAGAGGGCAGGGTTAGATGGGATATTGGGAAGTGAATTCTTCACTGTAGGGTGGGCCCTGGCCCTGGCGCAGGGTGCCCAGAGCAGCTGTGGCTGCCCCTGGATCCCTGGGAGTGTCCAAGGCCAGGTTGGATGGGGCTTGGAGCAACCTGGGATAGTGGAAGGTGTCCCTGCCCATGGCAGGGGTGGGACTGGATGGGCTTTAAGGTCCCTTCCAACCCAAACCATTCCAAGATTCTATGAATTACATTGCTTGTTGTGCTATAGCCTGTTTACATGAAAGACAAGAGATGGGCTAGAGACCACTGCAATTGCATTTACATTACAATTTTTGTACAAATATAATATTTTTCTCTTGGACAGCTACTCCTCATCAAGACTAACTGATACAGTTTGGGCCCCACACCTCAAGGCATTTGCCAACTCCATGGAGAACTGCTCAGTCAGGAAAGTTCCCAGTGCCTTGTGGAAGCTGTAGATTATTTGTGGCCCCTCCTTCCCCAGAGCTGCAGGCTATGAACTGCTACACCATTGCTTTCAGCAGCTTTAAATGCATTATCAAACTTAAATTTCATTTAATGGGCTTAATGAATGTTTACTTTAATTACCATACATATAGTTCTGAAGAGGAAATTAGTAGCTTTCACTTTTTTCTTCTTAATTAATATCTGCCTCCATGTAGTTTTATCTTACTTAGCCGCTCTGTAATTTGACTATAACCCAGCTCTAGGGGATGGAAACGGAGCTACAACTGCCCAGCTCAGGACGACTTCTCCTGACCCTGCATTTAAACAGAACTGAGCAAAGGGTGTTGGCAGAGACCCCAGTGAGGTAGCTCGGGGCAGGAGGAGCCCCAACAGGATCCCAACACTTGAAACACAGCTGCTAAATCCCTTGTCAGGGAGAACCCAACCCGCAAATTTCCCTTAGCGTAACAGCAGCTGCTTTGAAGGACAGTGTGGAGCTGTGGTGCAAAGTCATGCTCCATGAGAAACATGGCTCTTTCCTGCCCAGTGCTCCATCCCCTGGCTGTACACAGGGTCAATCCAGGCTATTGCATCCCATGTGCATGAGCCTGCAGAGCTCCATCAGCTCCATTATTTCTGGGTGTGCCTACTAGGGTGCCATTACTGTGGATGGAACCCAGCCACAGGAAGCAGAGCCATTGCTGGAGCCAGTGAGGAGGTCCTGCAAGGGCAAACAGGAGCACCAAGGAGGTGGAAACTTCCAGTTTTTAAACACGTAAAATACACGTCTGAGTCTTTCTGTTCTTCTGCACAACTCTGAACCCAGTAAAGCCCAGCTCCATGATAATGTGCTGGAGAACTGACCTCTTCTTGGGGGTGATGAAGAACAGTGATGGTTTTTCTGGTCATGCTAATAGTGCACGACTATGCACTTGGAAAGAAATCCTTGAAATCCAGAAAATCACAGGCAGAGAGATGGATAGAACAGTGGCTCTATTCTTTAGCTGGTGAGAAGCTTAACCGAATTTTTTGCAGTAAATGTATGTTTAAAGAGACAGAATTGTGGAATGGGTTGGGTTGGGAGGGACCTTAAAGCTCATCTTGTTCCAAGCCCCATGGGCAGGGACACTTTCCACTATCCCAAGGTGCTCCAAGCCCCATCCCACCTGGCCTTGGACACTTCCAGGGATCCAGGGGCAGCCACAGCTTCCCTGGGCACCCTGTGCCAGGGCCTCACCCTCCTCAGAGGGAAGAATTCCTTTCTTATATCCAATCTGAATATCTCCTCTGTTACTTTGAAAGCCCTATCACTGTCTGCCTGTGTAAAAAGTGGCTCTCCCAACATCCGTATCAAGATAGACATAACCGTGTGATTAAGACTTAATTATTATGCGGTGAATTCAGGAAAATGTGACCATTGCTTTGTTTGCCCGGGACAGTTAAGTGTCACCAAGAACAGGAAGCTGAGCCGGCTCTTTTCTCCGTCGTTGCCGCTCCTCGAGCTCTCCAGAAGGGGCCAGTGTGCCCTCGCCTTTCGGGGACCGCAGGAAACTTGTCCAGGCCTGTGTTTTTATTTAGAAAATGCTGAGCTGTCTGGAAAGTTTGATGAAGTGGGATGCAGCTGTTTTAATGTGCTTCTTCCTGGGGATTTGAATGCATTTTCTGAGCAGTGCAGGAGAACCAGGGATCAGGGAGACAATGTGCAGGGAAGCAGCTCTGCTGACCACACTCGGATATTCTAAACCTCGCGTCATGGGATTTTAGCAGCTTAAAATTTGGTGTTTAGGATTGAGCGTATTAGTCAGACTGAGGTTCCTCTTGCAGCAGGACAAGTCTGGGAGCACTCTGGAGTCGCTCTGGGCTGACACGGGAGAAGCACCAGGCCATGTCTGTGCTGCAGCCACTGATCAGGTTTTTCACTTAGAGCTTTCAGGCTCAGTTCCCTGATCCCTGTGAAGGTCACTGGGATTGCAGCAGTGCAGCCAAGCCTTGTGCCTTCTGGAATAAAGAATCTCCTCAGCATCTGCAGCCGGGGATGGCTCCTGCTGTGCTTCTGCTCCCCAAAATGGTTGTGGATGGGGTTTGTGTGCCCGTGGGCTGAACATCAGAGCCCCCAGCCGTGCGTGGGTCTGACACTCCCTGCATTGCACTGCAGGTATGGTTAAAAAAAGCCCTCTCAGAGCCAGGGAGGAGGCTCAGCAGTGCATCTGCAGCTCTCTGCATGCAGTGGCTTTTATCTTCTTTAGTTGGAAGTGAGTCATTTCCCTGTACTCTACGGAGATGCCCAATTTCCTTGGAAATTGTTCAGTTCTGCAGAGTTCCCAGAAATCCCTGTTGATGGGACCTGATTTTTGCACTGGGTGTTTTACCTCAGTCTTGAGAGATGCCTGGGGATTTTCACAGGTTAGAGGAATTAAAAAAAAAAATTTAAGATAATGGATAGAAGCAACTGAGACTTTACTCAGTTCGTATTTTTCTGAAGGGCGCATGAACCTTCTGTATTGACCACTGGCAATTAATTCATCACAGAGCCCCAAACCACAAGCAGGTTTCGTGCAGATTAAAGCCTGCAAATGAAAAAGGGACTGTTTTCACACGTGTGTTAGCTGCCTGGATGAAATGATCGCAGTTTCAGCTGTCTGGACTTGGGGTGTACTTGGAAATGAGGTGCAGTCAGGAGCCACCCTACAAATTATGGGTGACTGAAGGTGGTCAAAGGAGGACTTTGAGGTCTGCAGGGTGGGCTTGTGGGCACTTACCTATAACACCTGCTGAGGACAAGGATGGTGGAAGAGGTGTAGCATTATCCACAGTGAAGAGGCACAGTGGCTCAGCAGAAAAACAACTGTGCCATGCCGTGCTGTCAGATCTGTGTATCCAGGTGCTGAATGTTACCACCAGCAATTTTACCTGCCTGTTCTGAGAGCCATATGCATCTTAGAAGTCTTCAAACACTGTGAGGGAAGACCAATTAGATCCATTTACAACACCCTGATCCAATCTCACTTGGGCATTGCTGGAAGCCTGTGACCCAAGCGAGGCCGGATGAAGAAAAGGGCCATGTGAAGGGTAAACATTTTTGTCATCCCAAAGTAACCGGGCCTGGCCTATCCACTGGGGACAGGGGCTGTCAGCAGGATGACTGCAGTTATTACTGTAATACAGGAAATAATAGTCATTGGGAAAATGGGACCATGCTTTGGTTTCCTGTTCCATCCCAGTCAGAGGGGAGGAAGGAGAGTGGTGTGTCATGGAGGTATTCATTTGGCACCCACATGCTGCTTGCGTTTTGTATTCTAGGGCTTCACTGTGGAAAAAACAATTTTTGCCATTTTAACATTTCCCTCTGCTGTTTGAAATCCCAACTCCAGAATGCATGCCATAGGCTGGGAAAATCTCCTGATTTCTGAGGAAAAAACGCTGAAAAGAACCCAAAGTGCATTTAAATTAAGTTTCCCAATATTTGAGCTAAAGTAAACCTTTCCAAAGCCTGACCCAATGGCTTTGGGCTCTGGAGGAGCTGCAGCGCCTCTGATGAGCACCTTGCCGGTAGTTGGGCAGGAAGGAGGAGGAAGCTGTAATTTAACAGCGAATCCAAGGCACAGGCTTTACAAAACCAGCTACTAGGTGTAAAACACTAAAGACGTTCTGAGAGCTTGGGATATCTCTGTTTTTAGGATTTTTTTGAGGCTCTCAAACCAGGCACTAGTAGGGCCTGTGTGAAGATAGGCCTTGTGCTTCAGGTTAATCCCAAGATGTCACAGCAGTGGCCTTTTATTATGATATCACAAAAACATCGAGTTCAGCGCATTATTTCAAAGATAAACGTAAATACCAGTCACCACGCAAAGCCCCAGTGTGGGCCGTGGTTCCTCACGGACAGGATTTCTGCACTCATCCCTCGCGACGAGGAGGACACGGAGCCCCCGGGCCTCGTCCGCTGTCCCTGGGGCGGCCCCCGGTCCCGGCCGCTCTGAGGGGCGACCCCGGCCCGGACACTTCGCC
>NW_008240054.1:672055-689666 GCF_000691975.1 Corvus brachyrhynchos | reverse complement strand
CACTGTGGACGAGGTGCTGGCGGAAGGTAAGATCCCGGTGCCTTTCAGAGCGCTCGACGTGTGCTGGTTTTCCTTCCCCAAGCTGAAAGGGAGGCCTTGAGCTGTTCTGGGCACCCAGCCTCCTCCTTGACCCCCAGATTCCCGAATATTTCATTGTCCTTGACAGAATTGCAGCTCAGTGGTGTCTGTAAGCTGACGTGTCTGGTCTTCCCATCTGTAAATCCAGTGTGGGTTTGCTGGATTTGGCTTTTTTTTTTTTTTTTAATGCTTTAGAAATTGGGAGGTTTTCGGAAGTTAATTGTTTCCCACTTCTCCTAAACTGGGAGTTACAAAGACACCCCCACCAAAATATTGTCAAATATTTTAGTGCAGAACAAGGTGCTGTAAATAAAGAAAGCAGTGTCCTTCACTCTTAAACTTTCTTCAGCTGTTACCTCCTTTCCTACCTCAAGCAGAGAGGATTAAAACACTGGAGTAAATTCCTTGTAGCTATGTCATCCACATAGGTATAGGCTGAGCAGGACTGGCTGTGAGCTGGGATGAGGGATTTCTCTGTGTGTGGGGTTTCTGCATGGGGAAGGTGTGATCCCAATTGCTTTTGTTTTTGTTTTGTTTTTGTTTTGTTTTCCCCCAAATAAAACAGTTAAAGACCTAGAAATGAATCGTAGGGGTTATAGAACTCGTAACGTGTGCAGGCCTTGCAGTGCAGCAAGCTGCTGGTGGCATTTGTTTAATTGTAACCAGCTCTGCTGCTTGAACTATCGTTTTACATTTCATTTGTTGGGGTTGTAAGGAACCTCCTGAATGGCTCTGGCTGGTAACCTTAGCCTCGACCTTCAGAGAGATGTTGGCCTCCTTAGACCCGCTCCTGGTCCCTCCTGCGCAGCATCCTGGGCAATTTTAGTCAAAACAGTGTTTTGTTTTGATGGTGAAGGAGAGCTGCTGGGAGAGAGCTGAGTGGGAGGACCTGTGTTGGCTTTTACAGAAAGAGCCCTAAAATGGAAAAGGGACTCTGTGTACGCTGCCTGTGTTCAGGTTTGTAAGAATTCACCATGGTGTACAAGAAAATAGGTCTGTGACTTGTTTTTTAGACATGGCTTCTGATGTGTTCTGCTGAGAGGAGCACCGAAACCAGGCTTTTAACTAGTAACTATAGTGATTTTTTTCTTGAAATTTGCAATATAGGTTTGCCTTGACTGATATTTCCAAGGCCCTTTTGGCCCTGGAAGCTTAGGACCTACGTGAGCTAAACTTGAGAAGCTGTCAGTCTCTTTTTAATGCAGGATGGCCTCATCCTGGTAACATGGGAAGGCAGAGGCTTTTTTTGCTGATGAGTAATCTGCTGGCAGGTTCTGCCCTGTGCTGACAGCCCCGGGAAGCGGAGCCGTGTGTCACCGGGCTCTCCTGCTCGGCGGGGCTGAGCTGCAGCAGAGGTGGAGGTGGTAGCACGGATTGCCTGGGAGAGAAGTGCCTCCCTTCCCTGCCTCGCTGTCCTGGGGGAGCTGCTGCTTGTGGGGGCTTTTCCCTGCCACTCGTGGTTTCCTGGCTGGCCTGTGGGATGGAGCATGGCCTGCAGCTCTGGGATCCTCACACACAGGCCGAGCACTCCTGTGAAATAGGTGCTGTGTTCTGTTCCTGTGAGGCAGAGGGAGTTCTGGTGAAGGGTGCTGCACAGGTATCTTCCTCACAGTGGGACTCTGCTGTGGGCAGTCTGAAATCTTTCTGCACGCAGAGCGAAGCCTCTGAGGGGACAAGAGCAAGGTGGTGTGTTGGTTTGCAGGTTGTCACCTTTTTTTGGAACAGAGAGGTGAAAATGCCATTTCCTCTATAGGAAAGTTGGGCCATCTGGGGAGGCAGTGTGGGTCAGAAGTGCTGCAGCTCTGCATGCCTGTGACTGAGTGTGCTGGTAAACAGCCTTTTCTCCCTGACTCAGCTGGAGACCTGGGGAGCTTGTGGGCAGCCCGGTCCCTGCACTCCTGACATCTGAGACCTTGGCTGGAAAACCTCTTTGTATCTGCAGTGGTGTTTCAGCAGTGCTGAAAAGGCAACTCTTGGCTATTTCTGCTAAAAGGAAAAGTCCCCTGGGAAGCACTTTGTAGGAGGAGTGTCCTGTCTGGGAAGGAAAGACCTCTCATCTCCGTTGCTTTAGGAGGGAGTGGGGAGGCCTGGTGCAGCATGTGAAACATTAAAAAAAAATGAGATGTGAAAGTGGCTTAAAAGAGAGACTCAGTGAAGTGATGAATGGTGTGGAGGAGACTTGAGTTGAACCAGAACTTACGGAATTGAAGTGTTGGGATTTACCTCTGTCAGAGCTGTGCCTGGTCACCCTGAATTCTGCTGAGCAACCCTGCTGACAAGGAGTGTGTCCTGGCTGCAGCACTGCGTGTGCCAAGTGGCAAATGGCTCCATGTGCCTCTGGGCTCTTGTGTAGATCCCCCAAAATATCTGCTGTGGTCAGGTGCACCCCCACCCCTGAAAAATAGTTGTGTCTGGATACTTGCCTTCCTGGACAGGGAGGAACATCCCTTCCTTTTGGAAGGAAGTAGATGGGAATAATATAGAAGGAATTTGAGAGGTTGGTTGTGGTGTTATGATACTGGTGAATCAGTGGTTTTGTTACAAACAGGGTGTTGCAATAGGTGATTCCTGGTTGGGTCTTTGGAGCTGTCCTCCTCTAATCCGTATAATAGCACAAATAATCTCTTGAAAAATTCCCCTCAGAGTTTGCACAAGGATTATCTCCGGTGGGAGGGCAGTGCTGCTGGCCCTGGGGGTCCGCAGGGCCAGGTTTAAAGTCACACAGTGCCCCAGTATGGGCTGAGGGGTGTTGTGACTGCTTTTGGGGTGAGTGGTGTTTCACAGAGCTGAAGTGAATGCCCAGGAGCTGTTGCAGTGTGGGGCTGCTGTCTTGCTGTTTTCCTTCTGAAAGGAAACCAAAACAGTGTTGGACCAAGTCAGATAGTGCTCTTTGTTTCTGCCTGTGCATAGAGAAAAAACCAAAACAACAAAAACCCACCCCAGAGCCCCACACTGGAGCTGTAGGGAGGTTGGTGTCCCTCGGATGAGGATCAGAGCAGCAGAAATATTGAGAAGGATGTTGCTATAAATTAGGAATTTGCTAAGGAGTTTGAGAGATGTACGTGTGTGGCAAAGTACCACAAGGCACGGGTACTCCTCCGAGCTAAAACAGGGTGGGGATTGCCCCAGTGTCCCATTTCTGAGGGCCTCTGTGTTTTGTGTGACTCTGTGCTCACGGTGTTGTAAGAGAGTGTTGAGCTGACCCGAGGTGTGTAAACACTGATGGGGCACATGTTTGAGCAGGGTTTTGTCTCTCTCTGCTTCTAGCAAAAGGTACAGGCTGCATTGCTGCAGGTCGATGAAAAGTTACTTTTAAAATCAGTATTATTTTTCTGTAGGTCTTTTCCCCTTGAAGTGTGTAAGTAAGGGATTCAGGTTTAATAGTTGTTGGATATCTCTGGAGTTTTTCAGGTACATGCCTGTGTGCTGGTAGCTAGTGTTGATTTGAAAGCATTTAACGGTTGATATTGCGAACCAGTGCAAAGTCACCAAATCATCTTATGTTTGCCAGATGTATTTTTTCCTCTGTTTTCAAAAGAGGGACATTGTGGCATTCATCCTGACTTTCCTTGGCAGACCTGCCGGCCAGTGCATGTACGAAATGCGTGTAGGAAGCATCTGGGAGAGGCTGTGAATGCCCAACCCATGCCTGGTGGGAAAGGGGGGTTCCCTGAGCTGCCCACTGGTGTGGCTGGGCTGAGTGCAGGGGGTTTCTGCTGACCCCTGCCCTGCTCACTCTTGGCACGTCCTTTCTCTGCAGCACCATAACCTGAAGTCACTGAAAATACAACTGAGCTTCCTCTAAAATAATTTCACTTTAAAGCAAACCCCATCTGAAGTACGTTTTTCAGATTTATGTGATCCTCAACCCAATTCCAGTGTGGTTGGGTTCAAGACATTGCTTTGAAGTGTATTTTGTGAGTTACTGCTTTCTAGCTTCAGCCAAGGGCCAGCTGCTAATCAGCTGACCAGTGACATTTGGATTACGAATTAAACTGTTTCTCCTCTTGGAATGGGACATGTGATTTTTATTTTTTTATTTTTCCCTGTTGCTTTTTCTGTGTTTCTTGTGACATGTACTCTGCTCTGCTAGGTAGGATGTTTGATTCTGTGTTCTAGCAGCCTGGTTTTTTGAGGGTAGGAGCCAGGGGAACTTGTGAAGAATCCCAAGGGAGTTATTTGGTAAATGTTGAGGTATCCCAAGTGTTTTGGTGCTTTTAGCAGCACAGCTTTTGCTGGGACAGTGTGTGCTGTGTTCTGAGATGTAGTCAGGGAGGAAAGGCAGGTGTTAATGGATTTAAGTGTGCAAGAAGTTGTGTAGGCCAGAGACTGGCCTGGCCTGGCTTGTGAGCTTTGTGCAGCCTGTCAGAGAAGGGGTCTGGGTTGTACCCAGGGGGGCTGGTTCCTTGTGTAACAGCTGTGGTAGCTAAAAGCTCGTTTTGAGGCAGTGTTAGTCCGGGGCAGTCATGGCAGGGGGAGTCTTCTGCAGTCATCATCCCAGGAAGAAACCTTCCATATTAAACCAAAATAGTTTCTGTTGCAAGCAGTCCTACTATGAAGCTGTCAGTTAGTTTAAGAAAGCTTAGTTTTGGGATTCTGGCTGGGGATAATACATGGTTTAACTCTCCAGCTGGGGTCTTGCAGAAGTGTTCTAGTAGTTACAAAGGAACAGGTCTCTAACCTCCAGTTGCAACATCAGCACTGACATTGTGGCTCCCAGGAGAACGTGCACTGCCATAATGTTTTTATTGTGGTGTGGGCCTTCTCCCCTTTGTGCAGGAGCTTGTCAGCAGCTGAGGAGAGCAGGTGGGAAGTTATAAATGTGCTGAAGACAAGTTGGAATCCACTCTGGATTTAGCACTTACTGCCTTCCAAGCTCACCCACCTGCATTAATCATGGCTAATAAGGGGTCAGGACTGGCTAGGTGCTGCACACTAGTGTTGGGACTGGGAGCTGCTTCCCTTGAAGGTGACTTTTTTCAGTGTAAATAGTGTTCTGGGCAGGCTGAGGCTGTGCCTGTTGGGAAGGCAGTGTACCAGCTGCAGGGCTGGTGCTGCTTCTCTGGAAAGTCACAACCAATTTGCCTTCGCTTGTGCTAAGTGTTTACTTGTGTTCCACAAGTGGAAGGAGACAGGAAGTCTCTGAGCAGAACGTGCCATAAGCAAACTCGGTTTATGAAGGAGTTATCTTCTGATAACAAGAGGGTAACTAAGTACGTTTCCCAGGAAAGGGTGCTGGCTTCCTTGGATGGGGGAAGCACAGGATGTCCTTGTGGCAGTATCATGCTGGAAACAAACCTCCTTGGATCAGATACTGGCTGCTGTACTTTTTGAGAGTAGGAACAATACTGACAGTGATTTACAAGCACAAGGAAAAGATTTGGAAAGGCTTAAGTGAGGCACTGCAAGGTAATTCTCATTTGTGGCTTTTTGTCATTATGGAAACTTTCTCCTTTTGTAGGAGGTCCAGGAATTGCCACTAAATGAAATGAAGGTTATTGTTAGCTGCCTACAGTGTGATGCAGCAGAGTGAAAGCAGAGGGGAGCTGCTGCAGCTCTGCTAATGTGAGGAGCTCTCACTACGCAGAGTATCTGAGCCGTGGCACAGTCTGTGAATGTGTCCTTCCATCCCTTTTAGGGCTGCTGGGAACTCAGATAGGGAGGTGAAGCAATGCAGAGCACGTGTGGCCAAGTCAGGAATTGATCTCTGGCCTTCCAGATTGGGTGCTTTAATTGCAGTCTGTGTTTCCTCTCAAGTGCTGCCTCTCTGTGATTTCAGTGAGTGTGCTCTTGGCACACATGTGATTTGGGTGTAAATTCATGCTTGCTCTGTGGCAGAACCCTGCTGACACCAGGACCCTGGGCCATGTGTTGCAGGATTGGATTAAAGACATTTTTGGAACAAGATGCTCATAGCATCTGGTTTGCTTCATGATTTTGCAGAAACAAATTACGTACCAGTGACGGGTGATCTCATAGATTAAAAATAAAAAAAGCCATCAGCAGCTGAGTTCCCCGAGCAGGGATTTGTGTGTGCATCCCCCCCACAGCTGAGCTGGAAGGTGCTGTGATGAGGGCAGGTAGAGCTGATCTTCATTCACTGTTAGTCACACATCGGTTTCCCTTCCCGTTAGGTGATCATGGGCCTGTTTTAGAGGGCCCCAGAATGTGCCTGTGTGAACTTACAAAGCAATCTGACAAGCTGTTCTCAAGGGTGTGAGAGCAAGATGCAAGATCTTCTGAGGCTCTCTAATTGCACAGCTGTTGCTCAGATCATATCTTAGCTTGTCTCTCCTTCTGTAAGCGAAATGATGCTTGCAGGGCTGACATGTGCTTTTGCTGCACAAATGGCAGCAGTAAAATAAACTCAAGCTTGTCTCAAAGATGTGCAGAATGCTCCGTGAGGACACGATGTGCCTGGTTCCTGTGGCTGTCACTGAACATCAGTCTCTCTTCAAAGCACCAAAGCAAGCAGGAGGAACCCTTGGTTTGGTGTGTTATACATGTTTTGTGACTTCACTGCTATCCCAGGTTGCATGTGGGTGCTATTCAGATCTTTATGAGAGTGATGCAAAATTTGGAATTTCAAAGCGGTTTGAAATACTTAAAATGAACGCAAGAAATCAGTGCTGATGTGAGAAGCACACAAGTGCAGGCCTTTTGCCTTATGTGACTTCTCTGCATGACCTGCCTGCTAATTCAGTGTTACTTTAGTTACCTGTTGTGACCCTCTGAAGGATTAATGGCTTCTGACTTGGGAAGTGCTTCAGCCATAAAGACCTCTCTGGCACCGAGCTGCTGCTTGGGAGGAGGGAGCTGGATCGATGGGAAATCCTCACTTAGGGCTGCAGTGTGTCCACATGAGGGTTATTGGTGGCTGCTGCTGGCCCAGGGCTCTGCTCTAATAGCTCTCTTCATGACCTTTGGCAAGAAGTGTCTGATACCGGCGGTATGCAAATGGCTGGAGGCATGAGCAATACCGTGAGACTCTTAAAACACTCTCTGGAGTTAGAAGGATCTGTGAAAGCACCTGTGTGTGTGCAGAGACTCAGGTGCTGCACACTTGCCTTTTCACCCAGATTTTGTAGCAGCTCTCCTTGGACAGGCATCCAGGTGGTGGGTAGGGAGTAGGGATGGGGTACAGCACAAACAGGCAGGAGATGTTGGCTGGAGGGAAGAGGCAGTGCCAAGTCTCTTTGGAAGAGAGGTGGGAAAAGGCAGGATACAGCAAGGATGGCTCAGGGGCTGGGATGGATCCTCTTTGTTGGATTCCATAGGATCCTCTGATTAAGGTTCTGCCAGTGTCCCATTAGGCAAATACGCACTTGAGAGGAACCTGCTAAACTCCTCTGATGTCTCTGTGCCTGGAGGCATGAGCAATACCGTGAGACTCTTAAAACACTCTCTGGAGTTAGAAGGATCTGTGAAAGCACCTGTGTGTGTGCAGAGACTCAGGTGCTGCACACTTGCCTTTTCACCCAGATTTTGTAGCAGCTCTCCTTGGACAGGCATCCAGGTGGTGGGTAGGGAGTAGGGATGGGGTACAGCACAAACAGGCAGGAGATGTTGGCTGGAGGGAAGAGGCAGTGCCAAGTCTCTTTGGAAGAGAGGTGGGAAAAGGCAGGATACAGCAAGGATGGCTCAGGGGCTGGGATGGATCCTCTTTGTTGGATTCCATAGGATCCTCTGATTAAGGTTCTGCCAGTGTCCCATTAGGCAAATACGCACTTGAGAGGAACCTGCTAAACTCCTCTGATGTCTCTGTGCCCTATTTCCCCCTTACAGTGTAGGAAACTTCAGTGGGATGCTCGTGGCCGTTTTGGGAGCAGCTGATGTGGGCTCTGCCTGGTATACACTGGCTGTTCCCTGGGAATTCCAGGCAGTGCTGCTTGCACAGTAATGTGTGTTCTGACTGGAGGGAGCTCTTTGGTGCCTGTGTATTTGTCACAGCCCTCTCACAAGGCAGGCAGTGTAGGATGACACATGAGGCCAGCCCCACTTGTCAACTGATGAGATCCTGCTGGTTCTTATGTTTGTGGTTTTTATTGGTTATGTTTGTAAGGAGATAAAGAAATGCACAGAGCCCTGACTTGTGGGTTGTAGGGTGGCAAAGGATGCAGGAGGGACAGTGTGGCAGAGAGAAGGGGAGGGGGCAGTACAGGCAGGTAACACTGTCCTGTGATCCTTGGGCACATATTTCTGGCGAGAACAAATCTGCTGAACGTCAGAGCCTTTCCTTTGGCCTTTACCTGTTGCTTTGAGTCAGAAGATGTACTTGCACATGCGAATATGAGTTTACCCTTCTGTTTCTGTGCTCCATTACCAGTTGTAGTTTGAACTGCTGAGCTGTCTCTGCTCTCTGGAGAGGTGAGGTGTCACACAGCCTGTGGTTCTGTGCCTATCCCCTCTCTGCAGAGCAGACAAACAGATGGTGGGAGGGAGGCTTATCAAATTATTTTACAAATGAGAAGCTGAAGCCTATGAAGATGAAGCCATTTGATAAGGGCTGTGTAGGAGAGCGGGGACAAAGTCTTGTATTAAATGCAAATACACTCCTTGCCTGGTGTTTTAATCACAGGGTTATTAATATTCATGTCACCATAGTATCCAGGAACTTTTATCATGGACCAGGGCCCTGTGTCCCATAATGCAAATGCAGGACAAAGCCTGTCCTTGCTTCTTGGAGATTCCTGGCCCTTCCCTGCTCCTGCTGATTCTCAGTGACATGCTTGGTACCTTGTGTGCTGCTGCCTTAGGAGGCCTGCTCAGAGAGAGGGTGTTGGGTACAAGCAGCTGTGATGGTACAGCTGATCACGGTGTGAGAGTTGATACACAGAATCTTCTGGAGATCTGATATTATTCAGAGACCACGGGAAACACATAAACTCAGCCTTGCTCACCCAGTTTTCAGCAGAACATGTGACAGGATTAAATGTATTGGATTTTTTTAAAAATTAAAATGATGCTATTTTTGAAGGGGGGCAGGTGGTGGTTTTCTACCTTTTGCTTTTGTTTTAAACTTAACACAACAAGCCCTTACACTTGAAAAGTCTTACCTTTGAAAGTCTTTCTGCTACTGATGCATTTAGTAATATATTTATTATATTTAAGTTGGGATATAAATAAATAAAGCAATTATTTACGTTCATTTGAGCTGATGAATTCAATCCCCAATGGTTATGGGCTTGGTGAGTAACAGTCACAAGGCTGCAGGTTCTGGACCCCTGCAACTGTTTCCTGCTCCTGGAGATCTGACAAATGAACAGACAAATAGTTCATCTCTCTCCCTCCTCACCCGTGTGTGTGTGGAAAACTCGAAGCCCTGTTTCATGTAGAGCTGATTTTTTTTCCCCATTAAATGCTGAATGCTGGATACTGTGTGCTCCTGGCTGTACCTGGGGGTTTAAATTCCCTGAGGTCTGCCTGGTGGCACATGCTTGTGCTATCCATGCTTGGCATGTACTGAGGAGTTGAAAAGTTCATTGCTGTCTTCAGGGGTTGATCAGCTCGTGCCCTTGCAGAGGAATGGGATGTGTCCTTAAGTTGTGTTTTCTTGTTACTCAGGGAGGTGGCACTTCGGTGGCCCAAGGGTACCTGTAACCTGTAGTTACATAGGTATCCATAACCTGTAGTTATATGGGATTCCTGGAAAGGCTGAACTCTGGATTCCTGGGTTTAAGGAGAGGAAGCTGGTTGGAGAGAAGCCTTCATCCACTGCTGTGAAGCTCTGACAGTGTCCTGTTGGCTGTAAACTCGGGCTCTTCCTGGAATGTACAGCAGTGGAGTTTTGCTTGGGGTTCTCCTGCTGCTGTGCTCAGGAGGCGTGTCTGGGTGCTGCCATAGTAATCAAAATTCCTAAATGCCTAACTTGTCTGTTGCCGTGAGCTGTCCTCGGATCCTTGCATAATTGCTTCCCAAGTGGAGTGTGCTGTTACCATGGCACTTCGGGTCTCCATGGCCTGCTCTGCCTTGCCCTTGCAAGCCAGTCCAGCTAAAGACCAGTCCCAGCCCTGGCCTTCGTCTTGCTTTCTCCCTCCTCTACACCTCCAGCTACAACCTGCTCTCTGCTCGACTAGTTTAGCTTTTTTCTCTCCTCTCCTGCTGACATGATTCACCGCTTCCTTGCCTTTCCAGGGAAGCTTTTCAGCTGCCTGCAGTTGCTGCAGCTTCTTGCTGGCTTTGCAGTTCCAGTCGTGTTCACTCAGAGCCCGTCATGCTCCGCAGCATGTTGATGCCAGTGCTAATTTCACTTGGAGATGAACAAGGGCTCAGATGCTATTAGTGGCTGCTTGGAATAATAGCAGCTGAAATGTGCTTTTTAAAGGGCTGACTGATAACTAAACAAATGACTCTTTTTAATTTTTTTTAAGCTGTGAGTTATTCATGACCCATTAATTTTTATTTTTTTTCAGGCTTACAGTGGAAGTTCAAGGACTAAAATTGTTACAATTGAGAGGGACTGAGTCTGCCTTGCCAAGTAATCTATTTGGAGGCAGCGTGTCTTGCTGCATAGTAATAAAACACTGTTCTATCAGCTTTGGTTTTCCAAGTCTGCCTGTCAGGGAGGAATGGAGTGGATGCACAGGGCTGTGCAGCAGAGCACATACCCAGCAAATCTCCCCACGTGAGCACCTAAACGTGCTTCCTGCTGTGACAGCCAGTACAGTTTCATCGCCTTTAGTGAGCTGCTGTTTGTTACAAAATTGCTGTCACAAATACTGCAAATACTGGGAGACTTTAATGCCCCTGAGTTGGGGTGTCTGGGCTGTGCTCTGCCGCTGCTCTCGGAATGCCAAGCCGCTGCTGCCCTTGGACCAGAGCTTCTGACAAGAGTGTGGATTTAATGCACAGGCTGGATCTTGCCCACTGATTATTTTAGGCTTCTAAAATGCTGTTGCATGGAAGAGATTAATTTCCTTCCTCTCCTTTCTCTGCTGTGTTGTGATTTACAGCTTCCTCTTTTGTCCTTCTCCTTGGACCTGGCTGGGAGTTGCAGGATTGTGTGGGGAGTGAGGTGTCTCTTAGAGGTAATGAGATGAGGTCCTGAAACATTCAAAGAAATGAAGCAGAATGGTTTTAAGTCAGCTCTGTCAAAATGACCCCCAGAGAAGTGACAAGAGGCAGTTATGTTTTTTCCATGTCATCCATGTGGTGAAAATGCTTCTAACTATTATAATTATTTTGTGTCTATTTGCTGTTGTGAGCATCATAGCTGATAGACTGAATATTCACTCCCAAAACTGCCACAATCTCTAGACAACCAGTCTTGCTCTCCTAAAATCAGGAGAGGTAAAGGCCATGCTCGTGCTGTGTGTTGGATGAGGTTCTGGGTTGTATTATTTTGCACGGTTCAGGCCCTCGTGGCTGGCGCTGCCACACCAACATTAATGATGGTGACGTCCTGCCTATTTAAAAGGAGAGGGTGGAGCTTGTAAATCTAAATCTGTCTTGTCATGGCCTAGATATTGCAGCAGTGACACTAAGCAAGGGCCCTATAATTATGTTGGTAATATTGGATAATTGCATTAGGATTCTCAGCTGTGGTAAATCTTGTGTAGGGCTGACCATGGCCCTGCTTTCCCCTGGCTGTGAGTCTGACCCAGGAACTCTGTGTAAGCTCAAGCCTTTGTTTAACCTGGGGAGAAGTCCTTTGCTCAGATGTGCTGGATGTTCCATTAGGGTTTTCCTGGTGGTATTTAAAGCCTAAAGCTTAAGCAGTGCTGGAGCTGGAAGAGCTGCTGCTTTCTGAGTTGGGAGTGAGAAGGGTTTGTGATCAGCAGGGCTTTGCCTGGGCTGTTCTGCTCTATTGGAAGCAGACCTTTGCCCTGATGATGGGTGTTGTCTGATGGGCTCTGGAGGTATCTTTGAAGCTGGGTGTTTGTTTTTTTTCCCTTTTTCTTCCTGCCTCCTACTGAATCCCAGTTGATTTTGTGTGGGCACCAGGCTGACGCAGATGCCTGGCTTTCCGTGCCCGGAGAACTCGCTCAGCGTGAGGCTGCCTGAGGGATTTCTGCTGGCCAGCCACGGAGGCTCCTCTGCTTGCTGCTTTAACATGGAAACTCTATTGCTGATGTGCAGATTGACTTTGTGCAGATCAAATTCTTCCCAGCTCGAATGTGAGCTGTGTGGAGAATTCCTGGCTGCTTAAAGTGGTTATTATTGGAAGGACAGTGCCTAACTCTGGGAGCTGTGGAGTTGTAGGGCTGCACATGTATTTCTCTGCTATGGACTGTGTGGAACAGTGAGTTTATTACCTGCCCTGCTCAGAGCTGCTGTTGTCGTGAATATGAACCAGGTGAGCAGAGAATCCACCTCAGTGTCCCAGCACTGCCTTCCTCTGGCAGTAGGATGAAGCCTGGGAAGCCCCAGCATTTGCTAGCAGGAAACGAGCTGTGCACATGCTCTGCAGGGAGGAAAGGGGAGCTGGTGATTTGCCCAGCAAAGCTTTAATATTCTTCAAGAGTTCGTCCTATGCAATAGAAGCTGCATTTCCTGTATGTTCACTTTAGCTCTGAGCTCTCCTGACTTTTTACAGTTGTAACTGTTACAATCTTCTTTTGAGTATGTTCACTGTTAAATTCCTAATCTTGTTGCAAAAATACCTCCTTAGCTAATTTTCCATCTGGGGAGATGCAGGATTCAGCTGATTCTCCTGATACCATGCCTGTTTCAGGTTTCCTGTCATGAAATACTAGATGTCCTCTATGCTTTATCTAGATGCTGTCTGCTTTCCCTGCAGTTCTGGAGCTCTGATTGCCTCCTACAGCCACTTAAAATGGTCAGAACAGGGTTGAAATTTGAGTTATGGTGACCATTGCTCCTTACACAGATGAGGCTCTTTCGGCTGGAGTTAGTGGTGTGCCCTTTATTTTTTGCCCTCAAGGTAACTCTTAAATGTTCAGGCTATTTAATTGGCAGTTGATGTTTCAAGATCTGATTTGATAGGTTTCCCAGAGCAGTTCTATCTCCACTCCAGGATGAAACCTTTTAAAGCACTGTTTAGGGGCAGTGGAAACAGCCCGAAGGAGCAGACGAAGCCACAACTGAAAGTTCAGTGAACCACCCAGAATCTGCACTGATTTTTGGTGACTTTTAGTATGTTTGACTCCCTGTACAGGTGAATATGGTGAGGTCAGACACTGAGAGCTGTATCTCTCCTCTTGGAAATGAACAAGGGGAGCTTCCCAGGGGCTGTGATGGAAGTGTGGTACAGTGTTTTCTGCAGTCTCTGTGCTCTGTAGCTTTCAGACCTGTATGCACGGTAAGGACTTGTGTCTCAGTGGTGTAGAGCCCTGAGCTGAAGGAGAGCAGCACTGCCCAGAGGCCTCCTGTCTGCCCTGCAGAGACCAGTGGTTTGTGTTGGTGATAAGCAGAGCTCCTTGAAATAGCTTGCTCCAAATACTGCTCTGGGAGATGCTGGGACAGGCCTTTAGATTGAAGTAGTCCCTTAAACTTGGCATGTTATGCTGTAGATAAGTCAAGGGACTTAAAAAAATACGACAAAAACCAACTAAGTAAAGCTTGTTATTTCCTTTGAGGTAGAAAATCTGGGCTGAGAGAGGCCCTGTTTAATTTAGTGTTATTATCTGCTGTTCTCAGCTGGGGAGGCTGTTGGCAGGGGATGAGGGTTTGTTTTGTTCTTGTCCAGAACTGGACCCTGGTTTATGACACACATGTACACAAACACATGCACTGTTTACAGACATTTGGGTGTAGGAAGACCAGGAGATCCACGTTCAGGCCCCCCTGGAGCAGAGCCCGCTGCTGCTGTTGGGTGTGTCCCGCGCGTCTCCTCTGTCCTCACTGCCGCCTTCAGACAGCTGGGCAGGTGCCACCCACACCTATGGGTCTGTGTGTGAGCCTGTGGCTGAGCACACGCTGTCAGTGCTCTGTGCTTCAGCTTGCAGACTGTTGACGCAGTTTAGCCCAGGTAAAGAAAATCCTGGTTTTTTGGCCTGGGTTGTGAGGAGCAAACACCAGTTTTGTCCGTTTACTGCTGCAAAGTGATGCAAGCCTGTGCCTTGGGACAGGTTGTGTGTTTTCTGTGCCTGCAACTTGAGGGTGAATATTCTTCACTTATATGGATATAAAATGACATGTAAATACCCTAATGTAACCAGAGGATTATGGAATTGGGTGGGAGAGTGAGTCATAGGCACTAATTAAATCCCAAACCCCAAGTGTCGTGTCTCTCCAACATGTAGTACTGAAACAACAAAATGCAAACACAAAGGACAACATTCGTACAACCACCACTGCTTTGAGTCTTTCTAGTCTTCTAGTGCTGGATAATCTGGAAAAGACTCTGTATAGCATGCTTCCAGCTGCCCAGGAGGTTGTGGAGAAAAGATTGGTTATAGCTACGTTGGCGTGTAGGGGAAGAACTTGGGGTTGAGATCCAGTGGAGATTTTGGTGAGACTTCCTGGTGGTGACAGGGTGACAACACCCAGGAATGAATTGCTGCAGAGCATGTGGGGAGTGTGAGTAGAGTGGTGAAAGAGCAGGTTAGAGGATGTGCTGGGGGGAGACTGTGGGCAGGGTCAGTCCTGCCAGAGAGAGGCTGAGTCAGGTGAAATCCTTTGTGGTACCTGGCAGTGCTGGGAAACCTCTAAAAATGTTTCTTTCCTGTTGGTAACATGCCCTGCCATACCCAAAATGTCAGGAGAAGGTGAACCCTTCAGTCCCATCCTGTTGAGATGACTTGCTGCTGTCTCTTAGTAAGAGATGCTGTGGTTTGAGGGGTCTGATCTGGGCTGGGACCACCTGAAGGTGCAGTTCCAGCACAAATTTGCTTTCTGAAGCCAGGCTGCAGAGCTGCTGTGTGAGAGGAGGTCTCAGGGGTGTGAGCTGGGTGAGCAGGGCCTGTACCTCACCCTGCTGCTGTCAGCGGTGTGTTGGCAAACTGACCCAAATGTTCTCTGGTCAAGTTTTTTGCCCTTTTTTATTAATCACAGGTTGTCCCACCCTAGTAGCATCCTTTTTAACACCATGGCTTGAAGAACAGAGAAACTACTTGCAAATTGCTTGTGTTTCTGACTGTCTCCGTCTGAAGGAAGTGGGAGCAGAGATAATGTTCCAGGTTGAACTCAGTAAATCATAAATTGTACCAGTGCTGTCTTTACTTTCTTTGATATTTTCATGATCTTGGATATTAACAGTCCTAATGCAAAGTCTGCCTCGTTACTGTGCCTTCTGAATTGCACCTCAAATGACTTCAAAAACAAAATGAGGGAGTTGTATTTTTTTTAGAGGTGTTAATGCTGACACTCTGTGACTTTAAAGGTGTTGCAGATGCTTCATAAAGCAAAAAAAGCAGTGTACAGTGATCCTGATCATTCCAACCCCTTATGTATCATAGTAGAACACTTCACAATGCTGCCTCTGGTTTGTGGGCACATTTGGTAGTAACAAGGAATAATATTGGAACAGAAAACTTAATTTGGGGTGAAATATCCTGTCCTGGAAATAAAGAGCTCAGAAGTGGTGCAGAAGTGGCATAAAACCAGGGAAAATGGGATTTGAAATGGTGTGTTTTCAGCAGGTATGTGCAGCAATATCCTCCTGCTGGGCAATGGAAGAGTAGACTAAAGGCATCAGAAAGAATACATTGGTGCAGATTAATAGCCACAAAAATAGCACTATAATCCTAATGCCTGTCACGGGGAGCTATTATTAAAATAAAAAGCCCATATTAAAATATGCCAGCAAATATTTGCTTGTGTGGAGGGTCACACCAGATCATGACACGAGGCAGGATCAGTAGGACTGTTTTCCTTGGCTTCCCTCCCCGTCACTGCTGGGTTTGTGGGACAGTGTGGTGCTTTTTATAGGAGCTGCTGGGGAGCCTCCTCGAGACTCGTGGTGTGGTCCCAGTAGCACTTCCCAGCAGTCACAGGAAGGTTTTCTGGAGGTCTCTGCAGCTCAGCAGCCCCCAGTGTGCTCAGAGGACAGGATCCCAGGGCACCTCTTCTGCTTGTCCTACAGAGGAGTCACTTGTCTCTGTTCCTCCTGGGTTTGGAGGTGTGGGGAACCAAGCTGAGGGTATTCCTTCACCTCTGTTGAAAGCTGGCCCACAGAGCTGTAGGGGAGCAGCACTGGCACATGGAGAGCTTTTCCCTGATGTGCTTGCAGAGCTCTGCTGAGCTTGGCTGTTGTCTGAAATAATTACAGATTATTGTATTGTTTAACTTTGGCCAAACTGTTTTCCTTGGCCTTTTTTCTTTGTGGTGACTCCAGTTTTTAAGTGACTCCAAAGCTGAGGTTTGCTGTAGCCATCTCTGTCTCTGGAAAAAACACCCAAAAACATGGGTGCTTTAGGATCAAGAATCACATCATAGAATAGTTTGGATTGGAATGAGTGAATATTGTATATACACAACTAGGGGGAATTTTTTTTTTTTTTTGAATGAGTGTATGTTGCTCCAGTTAGAGGAGTCAGAGGTGCAGGATGGCTTCCTCAGGGCAGCAGCAGAGAGAAAATGGTTCTGGTGTTGCCTGGTGATGATGTCCAGTGATGGGTAATGTGCCATGTCTGTGTGACAGCTGCTTGTGGCTGTGACTGGGGAGAAAAATACATTACTGTGTATTAGTAAAGCTTTGGGAATGGTGAGCTGGAAACACCCCATGCAAGGGAGTCACTATGATTTTCCTGTAACTGGATCACAGCATCCTGACTGTGGGGAAAAAAAACAAAACCTGAGTGAGCCTGCCCTTGTACTTAGGAAGGTAAGTGCTAAGGAAGTTCTTCTGGCTGGTGAGATAAGGCAAAATATGACATAATTCTTGATGGATAAGAATCAGTAAGTATTGGAATTGTGCAAATGCAGTGGCTTTGTGCCTGGTTCTTTTTGAGCACTTAATTTTGAGTGCCTGCTGGTACAGCTAGAGCTTAAAATGCCTTGCTGGCTGTCTCTGGAGGCTGAATGTTCCCGGGGCAGTTTTGGGCACACCTGAACAGCACTTGGCTTCTCCTCAGCTGCCGTGCTGGAGCACAGTGGGCCGTCTGCATGCAGAGCATTGAGGGGGATGAGATGGAGCTAAAATACAGCAAGATGGGAACAATCCAGTGGAAAACCATGTCTTGTTTGTCCATCTCAGAAAAGAATTTCACCCCTGAGGAATAACGTTTTTAGTGGCATTCACAGTGTTTATCAGGAGCTATGGTAATTCCAGGTATTGTTAATTTGTTTGTGGAAGGGTGATGGAGAAAATCCAAAATGAAACAGTGGATTTTTATTTATTTTTGAAAGTGGAAATTGGTGACCTGACAGTTTCAAGCCTGATGATTTGACTGCCTTAACTGAAAAGAGGAGCGATTCCTCCTCAAACCCAACATAGCCTCGGAAAAAAAAATGAGGGATGTGATTGGAGGAAAACCTTGACAGTGTTTGCAGAGGGAAAACACATCCATGGAGATGTTATTGTAGCTGCTCTTGCAGAGCTCAGATGTGCAGCTGGGAGGTCATGGAGCTGTGTGTCTCCTTTGCTCCCGGACAAGCAGCGCTCGTGTCTCTGTGAGGAACATTCAGCAGG
>NW_008240054.1:670991-672032 GCF_000691975.1 Corvus brachyrhynchos | reverse complement strand
GGAAGAGGCTGTTCCTGTTCCTCTGCTGTCTCTGGCAGAGGCTGTTGCATCAGCATAGCTGGGTAGCACAGGAATGCAGCGTGTTTTGGGAGCACCGATGGTTCATGGACGGGCCTTTGGTCCTGCAGATCCCATGAAATCCAGCCTGCTTTTCTGTGTGTGCACAGGGCAGAGTCCAGCCCCGCTCCTGGACTATGATTAACTCTGGTGAAGTGGTCTGTTGAGCTGGGGCTTCAAACACTGTCTGGGCTGCAAGTGAACTTGCTTTATTTTGGCCTGGCATGGACAAAACGTGGGGGGATTCTTGGGCTGTCCTGTGCAGGCCCAGGGGTTGGACTAGGGTGATCCTTGTGGGTCCCTTCCAATTCAGGATATGCTAGGATTCTATGAAAACAGGCTTTTCCTGGGGGCCTCTTGTTTGGCAGGCACAACACCTGCCTGTGGATGTGCCTTGTTTTCCTCTCTGCTGTTCCAGGTTACCTGTGAGTGGGAAGATCTGGACTAGGGCTGAGGAGGTGATGGTGTGTGAAGGTACAGGTGTGGTGCTGGTAGGAAGGGGGTTCTCAGGACAAGCCATTTCGGGTGGTTTCCCTGCTACCCCGCAGTGGTGCCATCCCAGAAGGACCAGGTGGGTCTGTGAAGGGTGAGGGGGTGGCGTCCGGAGCGCAGCTCGGCTGCAGCACCTGATGAGCTCGGCTGATTTATGTGGCCCTGGTGAAAAGCAGCCCTGGAGGTGCTTGTCACCAGAGGGTGATGGAAGGAGCCCCTGTCTCTGTGGTTCTTCCTGACCATTACATCAGTTGGTGCAAATTCCATGCCGTAACAGTGCTGTGCTTGGTTGCAGGTTGGCATTGCTGCCTGCCTGGGACTTGCTGGCTGCAAGAGGATTCCAGGCTTGCAATCCACATGAATCCCTTAAACTCAGCACAGCGCTATCTCCTTACCTTGGAGGAGCTGAGAGGGATCACGTGCAGCTCTGTGCAGCTGCTCTTACCTAGTTTAGAAGTGCTTGCCTGGCTGTGAGGAGTTCTGCATCCTGCT
>NW_008240054.1:654177-670966 GCF_000691975.1 Corvus brachyrhynchos | reverse complement strand
GAAAACATAACTACCAGAGCTGGCAGCTGGCCAGCGCCCTGACACAAACCTGCATGGAAAATTGCTTTGGCATCTATATTGACTGGAGATAATTGGAACTTCCCAGTATTTTTTCAGCTTATCCTAAAACCTTTTAGCAAGTACAACAGTCAGGCAGCAGTGTGTAGCACGATAACCATGTTTCCATGCTGTTGAGGCAGGCCTAAAGTGCCAAAGAGACACAAAAAGTTTCCCCAGAGAAACCGCTGTAGCTGGTGGAAGCTCTAAGCTGACAGTGATCCCAGTGCTGGCTGTGTGCTGCCTGCTCAGCAGTGTTAATATGTCTTAAGGATGAACACAGAAATAACTTCTCATGTTTTAGAATGGGAATGCTTTTTTAGCTTTTGCTGGCTGGCATGGGAAGAGAGTTGAATTTCCTTCAGAACCTTAAACCACAGGCACATGTGCAGGGGAAAACTGTCCTCTGAGGTGACTCTCAGGCTTAGCTCTTGCTTTTGTCGCTTCTGGCGCTTGCAAGTCTCTGGATTTATTTATTTTGTTGCAGCTGAAGCCTGCACTGGTCTCGTGCCTTTTGCTTTCTACACGTGTACTGGAAAAGAGGCTTTACCAGCAAAGATACGGGGATGTTCCTGGTGCCTGGAATACTTTGCCTCTAAGCTGTGCCTGTGTGTGACCCGCCCTCCCTGGCCACGTGTAGCACAGGCTCCTGAGCTGACCTTGGCTGCTGGGAGCTGCACAGATCCTGAGATGATCATCTTTTACATTGGAGCTGGCAGTGCCTGGCTGTTGTCTTGCTGTTCTCTGAGAATAGAAGTAAATGGTCCTGTAATGTGCATCTGGCAGGGCTTCATCATAATTGCTTGTAAATTTGTCTTTGATCTGTTTCCTTTCAACTTTACCCAGATTTAGCCAAGTTGGGGGTTGGACTGGAATAATGAGGGAGAAATTGGTTGTGGTCTGGAGCTCTGGAAGCTGAAAGCCCTTGAGGCTGAGGAGCTGGTGGTGGTGTAGATGTGCAGTGGGCAAGGAGGAAGGGTTAACCAGCTGTCAGCAGTTAAAAGATAAGGTAAGGGTATGAGGCTGACTGTGAAAAAGAGAGTTCAGATGGGTGGCTTGTCTGGGCAAAGCCTGTGTGTGGAGTGGGCAGTGGCCAGGCAGGGCTGCAGCCATCGTCACCCTGCAACCCATGGGAGACACACACCAGCTTCTGGGAACGGCCCCATTTCTGCTGGAAATGCTGTGTGCTGGGTGAAGGGCAGCTCTTAAATCCATCAGAAAGTCTTGGTTAAGCAGTGCTGGCTGCAGTCCAGGTGCTGGGTAGCTCGGTCCCTCCCTGGGCTGTTGTGGGCTGGCTGGTGCTGCCAAGGGACACTCTCAGCCATCTGGTGGGTCCTGCTGCCCCTCTGCTGTCACACCTGAGCTGTGTTTGCTGGCTGCTCTACAAACAGTGCTGCTTCTGAGGGGCCTGAGGAGCGCGGGTCCTTCTGAACTGCTTTGTGGTGTGAATTTGATGGCTACAGTTGCCAGTAAAAAGATTTCAAGTACTTCAAATGCTTCGAGTGTATTGGCCAATAACCCGTGTATGCACCTGCCCCCCAGCCTTACAATGCTGCGCCTTTTCTGCAATGCGACAGTTTGTGGCCATTTTCTTTATCTTTGTGCAGTTCATGAGCAGTCGGTAAATAAACATTTTGGGCATCTGGGAGGTGAAGGATGGGCCAAAGCTCCCAGACTCGTCTCTTGTGCGCAGGAACTTGACAGGAAATCTCCCCAGCTCTGGGTACGGAGTGCCAGGCATCCCTGCCACTGTCTATCTACCTATCTACAGACGTATATATAAACATAAATAAATATAAATAACACATACAAATTAAAAATATCTATCGAATTTATTTTGATTTTTATACATATATAAAAGTGTCTAACAGAGGTTGTGGCACAAGAAGCCCGTAAGCAGATGTACCTACAGCTCTAACCTTGGCCTGGGAGGACCTGCAGCCCCAACCCTCCTGGAAGGAGCAGGATTCCTGCCGGAGCTCTCCAATTTGCTCCAGCCTGTGGATGTGCCCAAGCCCCATTCCTGCAAATTTGTGTGAAAGTCGATGGCCTGATTTCTCTGCCCTGTCTGTGCTTCCTTCGGAGGCCAGGTTGGAGGGGAAGGTTTTTAGTCATCTTAAAACTGACCTGCGTGTCCTGCTGATGGACTTGAATCTTACACACAGAGGGCTCTAGACATACAAAGAGTGCAGCAAGAAGCTGCTGTCCTTTGTGCTTCTTCCCTTTCCCTTCTCTTCCTGCTGTTTTCCTGTTTGCAGTCCCATTCTCTGTGCCAGACTAGGAGTACTAAAGCCAATTAGCAGTGGAAGGTGTAATAAATGCAGATAAATTAAAATTCGGGTGGTATTTTTCACACCTGCTGATTTAAATGTGAAGTGGGCAGTTAGAAGTTCTTCATTGTGTTGTGCCTTTCTGGACTGAATCCTGGGTACAGTCAAAGCCTGGGAAGGAATGCTGTGGTCTGCTTTGATTGAGGCAGTTGGACCAGCTGAAATAGGAGTTGTATAGAAAGTAAAACTCTCAGATGGGTGTGGGTCATCAAATTTTGCTTCTCTGATGGCACAGTCACTTCCTCTAGATTGCTGTGTAAAAATTGCTGTGTTTTCCCTGATGGAACCAATCCTCATTTTCTCCGGAGGGAGCCGTGCTGCTTTTACATGTAGCAAAATTGTCGTGCTTTAATCTGCAGTCAGTGGGAGCTTAATAATAAAGTAACCACATTGGTGGGTTTATTTGCAGACAAAATAAATTCAACAGTTTTGCACATCTTCTTTATGTGAGGTGTTTTCAGCTGAAGTTGCAGGAGTCAAAGGTGAGGGAGAAAAGGATACGAGGTGTAATTTTACTGTGGCTTCTGTAAGTGCAGATGTCACAGGTTCCTCTTCCTTGGATGTGGCTTCACCTGATGTATTTTTGTCTCACTGCTGCATTTGGAAGATGCTCCGGGCCACAAGTCTGTGTTGATGTTTGAGTCCTGTATCAAAACCCATTAGCTCGATTTCTATTATTATTTTTTAATATTATGAACATCTCTTTCCTCTGAGCTCTCGGGATGCTTTATCTGTGTTCTCCCTTGCACAGACTGTAGTTTTCTGTGCCAGTTGGCTTGTGCATGATGTGCATATTCTAACGAGGGTGCTCTGGAGGTGACTTTGTTAATTAGCCCAGGATCCTGGTGGAGGGAAGGGACCTGTGCTAACAAGGCATTAGCAGTTGGTCTGAAGAGGCTCCAGTCCCACTCAGCTGAAGCAAAGATTTGGGAGGAGGTTCTTGAGGGTTAGTGGAGCTGCTTTTTTTTTTTTTTTAAAAAAAGTTTAATTGATCTATTTTGCTGCTCAGCTCATGTTTCTTTCTGCTGAGCACAGCACTGTAAACAGAGATCCCGTATCCTGCTGGCCTGGCCAGAGCTGGGAAAGGGAACTGAGCCCCTGGAATGGAGCGGGGGCTTCTTGTGGGTGACTGCTCATTTTGGGGGGAGGAAGGGAAACCCAAGTGTTCTGTGATTACCAAAAAGTTTTGAGGATGGCTGAGACTGTAATAAACTTTGAAAAACCAACCCTTTGGGGTTTTGTTTGGTTTCTGTTTTTTTCTTGTTTAATGTTTTCTCTGGTATTTTTCTGAGATCCATGGAAGTATTGTACATAAATTAAAAAAAAAGAAGTCCAAGCCTGATCTCTCCAATAATTCTGAAAAACATAGACTGTTAGGAAAGTAGGGTTTGGGAAAATTGTGTTGGTTATAGTCCCTTATTTCTTCCTGGCTCCATTGTGGGTTATAAGAGGGGGAAGAAAAATCAGTGCAGTGCTGTGTTCCTCTTTTGCACAGCCACCCTTTGGGCTAAAGATTCACAGCGGGATGTGCGGATTTGTTCTCCAAAAACGAGACAAATGTGGCTGGGGAGAACAATAAGGCTACTGCTGTGGGTTCAGAAACTCTTAAAAATGACTTGTAATTTGAGATCCTCAACTTGAAGCAGCTTTGGGGAGAGAGTCAGGGTTATTTTTGGGTCTGAATCGAGCACTGTGCACAGAGACTCCTCCAGAGCTGCGAGGGGGTTCGAGCAGCTGTGATGTGCTGCATCCCAGGGCCATGTCCCAGTTTCCTGAATTTGAATGTCCATTTTGCAGCCTGGGTATCTCTTTCAAGACCTTTATTGAAGTCTTCATGCTTTTTTTGGGAAGGGGGGAGGAGTGGGTGTTTGTTTGTTTGTTTTGCTTCTTCTTTCTATTGCATCTTTCTGCTACATCTCTGGGGCTGCTTCTAAAAGTCAGTGGGGCTTCCTCGAAAACCCTGCTCTAGTTCCTGTGGTGAACTGTGCTGTGTAAAACTGAGGGTTTGCCTGCTGAGAGAGATTCCTGCCGAGCAGTTCCCGTGCTGGCAGGTGTGTTACCTGCATGTGTAACTCCTGTGTCGGTGTGGAAGAGGGGCTGTTACGTCATAAAAGCCATTGATAAGAAACAGGGAGAGTTGTACGTTCAACACAGCAGTGTTGTCTGGTTCTTTGCTCTTTTTCATTCTTTTCTTGTCATATGCCACCTATTTTAACCATAAATTTTACCCAAGTGTGGCTTTGTTTGTCACTTGTCACGCAATGGGGGCAACCCGTGCAAGAGCTGGGTAACCACGAGGCACAAACGTGTCCAGTGGAGCTGTGTGTGGCGGTGATCTGGTGGTCTCTGGCAGCCTGTGAAGAATGGGATTCCCTAAAGGGCTCAGACTTGGAAAAGGAGAATTCTTTGGGATGTGACTTGACTTCTGTGTGTAACTGCTGCTCTCCTTGTCGTGGGACTTCTGAAGACACGTAACTCACTTGTGAGCTGAGCCTTTACGAGTCCTTGAACATAAAAGAAGTATTTAGTGCAGTGTAAGGTGCCGGAGAACAGATGAAGTGCTGTTGGGTTGTGGCATCAGCAGTGTCATTGTGCCTCCCTTTTTACCAGTGTGCAGCACTTCTGGCTTCTTGGATCTGTGCCACTCGGCCCAAATTCATTCTGATCTCCGGAGCCAGGTGTGAAGCTTTTGATGCCTCTATCCCTCCATCCTCCATCAGCTTCCTATTTCTGCCAGGACTACAAATGTAAACCTTTGTATTTGGATGGAGAGCTGACAGAGATGAAAGGCTTTCATCTGAAACAAGTAATTTATCCTGGGAGTCCTGACTTTACTAATAGCAATGACCACAGAATTGTGGGTTTTTCCCCTTGTTCTTCTGTCCCGATTTAAAAGCATTAACATCAAACCGCATGTGGGAGATGTTTCTTCTGCTTCTTGCACAAATCAGCTTTGTAATGTAACTTAGATGCTTCAAAGTTGCAGAGCCTTTTAAGTTTAGGCCTTTGGTGGTTCAGTGTGTGATGTGTAGCTCTGATTTCTGTCCAAGGCAGCATTGCTGTCCTTCAGCTTTCTTCTTCATAATGGGAATTAACGGAGCAATGAGGGACTGTCTGGCAGGACCAGGGACTGGTGTAATTGCTTGTTTTATGGAGATGTTAAGTGTTAACTTCACTGCCATTAGTTGAAGATTACCCCCTTGGATCCTTTTTAGTTCCTAGAGATCCAGGCAGAGCTGGAAGCTCTGGACATGAGCACGGGAAGGAGCATTCCCACCATGGAGTGGTGGGAGCTGCTCAGTGCCCTCCCTCTTCCTGCTGTGCTCCCCTGGCAGGGACAGGGTTGGGAGCAAAGAGCAAGAGGTTTCTTGTTAATGAACAGGTGATTTTGTGTCTTCCATAGGTGGCTTTGCAATTGTGTTCCTGGTGAGGACGAGCAATGGGGTGAAGTGTGCCCTGAAAAGGATGTACGTCAATAACGAGTACGACCTGCAGGTCTGCAAGAGAGAGATCCAGATCATGGTGAGTGACTGCTCTGTGCTGGGGCCCCTGGAAGACTGGAATGCAGTGGGGTGGGAGCCTGGTCACCTTCTGCTTGTGAACTCTGGCATCAGGTCACAAACTGCATTTTCCTAGCAAAAATGGCTTTTATGTGGAAAGACCTAACCCCTGGAGTTGTGAAAATCTAGTACTGAACTGTTTCAAAAGTAAATAGTTCCAGTGGACAAGGAAAACCTGGTACCTGAAAAAAAACCCAGGGAATTTCAGGAAAATGAGGGGTGAACTGCATGGTTTAATGAGCAAAGGAAGGGCTGAAGGGGTGAGCATGGCTGGGGGTGTTGGAATTCAGAGTCTGTCAATTTTCAGTTGAGAGCCCAAGTCTTCAGCCTTTTAAACTTGATCAGAAGAGGCTGATGATTCTGATATCTCTGAACTGAAATCAGTGCATGAATGGCACACCTCCATCCTGAGATAAATCTATATCACAACATCTTCTAATCCTTTGGGTCGGGATGAAGGTTATCTCTGCATCAGTGAGGTTGGTAGATTAAAACAGTATTTGTGGGGTAGTTGCTGCCAGGGCTTTTGAAATGTAAAGTATTTGTAATAAGCTCTGGGATGTTTCTCTAGATTATTGGGCACAAGGATTTATATGATGGGATAGCTATTTTTAATAGCTGTTTTAAACTTAGCTTCTGTAAACAAAGACAAAACGGAGATGATCCAAATAGATTTGCCTAATCTTGTTTGCAGCATGGTAAACATGGGAGGTGCCACTTTTGAAGTTGTATTCCAAGATACTGATGAGCGTTTAGAGGTGGGGAAGGAAATGCAAAATCCTCCTTTTGTGAATTTACCGCACGAGGTACAGGTTTGGGGTAGATGATCTTCATATCAGAAACTCCTACCTGTAGCAATTCTGGGTGTAATTTTTGAAGTAGCTTTTAATTAGATTAATACCTTTAAAGTGAACTGCAGTAGTTTGTGATAGTGCAAGGAAGCTTTGGGCTTGGTTTGGCATCCCTGTGGCTATGTGGGAAAAGGTGAGATTAGATCTCACATCAAAGGTTTAGCTGTGCTCACAAAGCTTGTTTACTTGGGTTTCACTTGCTGCTTTCTCTTGTCTTCACATCTTTGGAAAGTGAGGGTGAGGAGGGTCCTTCTCACCTGGCAGGGCTGCTTGCTCCTGGGCTGGATCTTATCCCAGGCACTTGTCTGTGTCCTGAAGAACCAGTGCATCCCTAAAAGGAAATGTTTACTTCTTTCCCAACCTTTCTGCAAGAAGGAATTATTTTACACTTAACTGCAGTTTTTGCAGCCCCACGGTGTTACAGCAGAACCTTGATTTCTTTACTGGTGAAGCCGAGCATCAGACTGGGCTGGCTGTCACAGCTGGGAGTGTGTGTGAAGCTGGCAGTCCCAAAGAAGCAATTTTTCCCTGCAGTTTAGCATGCATCTCCATGGCAGAGGCTTGGAACTTGATGATCTCTAGGGTCCCTTCCAAGCCACGCCAGTCTGTGATTCTGTGGTAAGTTGTTGATGTGAGAACTTGGGCTTTAATCCGTTGAGTTACTTAAAGCACTTCTAAAAGCAAGGTTAAAGTTTATTTTGTTGTTTTAGTGGGTTTTTTTGAGCATGTGAAGATTTGAGATATGTTTTGTCAGCAGAAGAGTTGGAAGGAGATGAGGCAAGTAAGGCCAACAAGTCCTGCGTGGCCACCACCACCATTGCCCTGTTCTCCCCTCGTGTAGCTCCCAGCAGTTCCCAGGGCCTGGCCTGGGCCACCTCAGGGAATGTCCCAAAATCTGGACCAGTCCTGAGCAAGTTAAGTTAGTTCATCAGGTTGGCTGTTCCTCTGCTGTTTTGTCTCAGATCCTTCTGGAAGGAAAACAGGTAGGGACAGACCTGAGGTTTGCTCAAGCTCTGCAGGACGATTAATCCCAAGTGACAGAAGCTTGTGCGGTGTGGAGGAGCCAGGTGAAAACGCTGCTCGCTCTACGTGGCTGCTCCATGGTGTGACTTTGTCTGTCTTGCAGCGGGATCTGTCTGGCCACAAGAACATTGTGGGGTACATCGACTCCAGTATCAACTCCGTCAGCAGCGGGGACGTGTGGGAAGTGCTGATCCTCATGGACTTCTGCCGGGGTGAGTGGGGGCCTGGCATGTTGGTCATGGGGGGGTTTGTCCCTCTGTGCTTACAGGGAACTTGCACATCATCTTCCTTTCGAAAGAAGAGCTGTTCCTAAGCTGCCAGGAAGCTGTTCTGAGCTAAGCAAAGCCAGGACTGAGGGTGGAGAAGTGGATGACCCGTGAGACTGTGTTGACTCTGCTAATGGGATTGGTACCATCTTGGCTGCTGCCCAGGATGGTCCTGGATCCCCTCTGTTGTGAAGGAGGACCCTAAGATACATCTTGCTGTTTGTAGAATGGTCCACACAAGAAGTGGCTCCTCTAAAACTGCCAGGAATGTAATTTTTCTTCACTTTAGTCTCATTGCAAGCTTTGATCCACAGCCTGTCTTAGGATTATTCTGGAAGAAGCATGAAATGGATAATGGGAAGCCAAGAGGCATTCCTCTTACCTCTGACCTTTTTGCTTGGCTGTCTGTAGCCAGACAGGCTCTTCTAGCTGTCCCAAAGCTTTGATCTTTGTGGCTGGGATGTGGTGTTTGGAACATGACGCATGTGCTGGGCTCAAATGCCTCTTGCAGGAAGAGTGTTCAGCAAAAGTAATGTTTTGGCCAGGTGACTTCAGGAGCCTGTGGCTGGTTTGGATGGTGGCAGCTGATGGAAATCGGTATTTTTGGGCCTGTCTGGCTTTGGGGTCAAATGTAGCAAGGACATGTAGATGTGTGTAAATGTGCCCAGTGCAGGTTTCTGCTCTGCCGTGTCCTCTTTGCTGCTTTGCTTTGATGCAGGAATCTTGACTGCCTTGCACTGGGTTTGTTTGCTGGTGAAAGGAAGAACTTTGTGTGTAGTTTTGCTGAAGGAATCACTTCATAAGCTCTCTTTAAGCTTAAACCTAAACATGACAAGACCTGTTGTAAGCTCTAGGCCTGGCAGTGCTGCTATGTCCCTGCTCAGCTCCATGTGCAGAGCCCGCTGTGGAGGTACAAACCTGAGTTGTTCACATGCACCCCCCCAGCTGCAGTACCCAAATTTTGGGCCAATGAAGTAAAATCCATCTTTCTAAGGCGTTTTCCTTCCATCTGAAAGGAGGAGAGCTGCAGCGTGGCATTTCTCACGTGGCTCTTGCCAGATGCTGTGCTGAGCACACGCCGGCCGCTGTCTGCAGCATTCCCACTGCAATGGTTGTTACACGCTGATTTTCCCTTGTTACTTCCCTTTTGTGGCCAGCAGTTTCCAAACCAAATCAGTGTCTTTGTGTGCAGAACTGCATTCATTTTGAGTGTAAAATGTTCACAGCTGTAGTATTCATTAAACTGAGCTTTTCTTTCCTACCATGAAAGTTTTCCAGCACTTGTGATGTGGAATGATACAGTACTGCTTCACCAGAGCTTCAGAAAGGAGTTTTTCTCTGTCTGTCTAGGGTGTTTAGAGGAGAAAAGAACCTCTGGATTGTTTGGGAAAGGCCTTGACAGCAACAAAACCTCAAAGCTGAGACAAATTCAGGGCTTGTTCATGAAAACTTGCTTTTGTTTTTGCAGAGTTTCCCTTGTTACAGATGGATTCTGAATTTCTTTGCCAGTCAACAGCTTTAGCCAAGCCACTTCATGTGTGGGTTTTCTGAGTGTCTCCCTTCCTCCCTCCTCTTGCTTACATGTGGCAGACTGATCTGTGGACTGTGGGTGCCCCAAATTCAGCCTTTTCTGTCTGACTAGAGGAATAATAAGTCCTATTTGGAAGAAAAAACCAGAAAATTACATGGCTTAGTTAGAATGACTTGAGTGCTGACACAGCCAGGGCAAGGTGGGCTGTGGGAGCTGGTGTGAAGGTTTGCTCAGAGCCCAGGTGAGCTGTAACACCTGCCCACAGATTCTGCAAACCCCTGGGATGCAGGGGAATGAAACAAACTGAGTGATCACATCGTAAACAGCCTCCTGGGAAGGTTTGTTGTGAATTTATTTTGAACTCTTCGTGCGCTGACTGTGGAGCCCCAGTTTGAGGAGCAGCCCAGGACCAGGGATGGTGGGGGGACTGGGTTTGGGGAGGCCAGAGCTTACTTGTGTGTGTGTGCTGGGGTTTGGGATGGCCAGAGCTCACTCTGTGTGTGCTGGGGTTTGGGATGGCCAGAGCTCACTGTCCCTGCTGTGATTCTGTCCCTGCCAGGGGGGCAGGTGGTGAACCTGATGAACCAGCGCCTGCAGACCGGCTTCACCGAGAGCGAGGTCCTGCAGATCTTCTGCGACACCTGCGAGGCCGTGGCCAGGCTGCACCAGTGCAAGACTCCCATCATCCACAGGGATCTGAAGGTGAGCTCTGGCTCCAGGGGTGCAGCAGTGAGGCTGCATCCTCCTCGCTGTGTCTGCCAGCTGCCCACGCCCCAGTGCTGTGCTTCTCTTGCTAGTAGTGAGGGAAAGTGGGCATAAACACACCTCTCTGCTGGAAGATAAAAAAAGAAATGAGCCTCTCAGTGCTGCTTACCATATGTTTGCCATCTATAGATCTACTTAAACACAAATGTTTGTGAATAATTCTGGCTTGCACACGTGCCAGAATGTACCTGATGAATTATTCACAGTGACCTGAAGCACTGCTTATTGAAGGTAGCTCACAAAAAGTGTGCTGTGATGTTGTTTCCTGGACCCAGATTAGAAGGAGCCCTCGAGAAGTGTTGGCCTTGGGGCAGGAATCCTTAGGAGCTTTTGGAAGTGGCCTCTGGAGCTCTGACCATGAAAGTGTGTTGTAAGACTCTGTGTGCTTAGTTGGGAACAGAGCTGGGCCAGCAGGGATGGCTTGGGAAAAATCCCACGCCTGTAATCAAGCAAACAAAAAGATGTTCCCTTTGCTCTCCACGAGCTCGTAAAGTGCCGGAATGAAACATTCAGCCAAGGAGGCTGCTGTGTGCATTTGAAATTCAGATGTGCTTTGTGGGGCAGGTTCTATTTTCAGAGCCCTCACAGATGTTTGTTTGTGCCACTGGCCATTGTTTTACAGGGACTGAAGATGCCACGTGTACCAAGGAGAGCAAGGTAGAGCAGGGAAAAAATCCTCAGGGTTTGGTGTGCTCTGGCATGTTTGAAATGACAGTGATGCCACTGCTCAGTTGGTTTGGATACAGAAACAACTCCTGTGTCTCTTTCTGGGGGAAATGGGTGATTTCTTACCAGTCTGAGTCCTGGATTTAAAGCTGTGAAGTCCGTGGGCAGTTTGCAGGAGTTTGTATAAGTCAGGAAAACTGGGGTGAGAGGATGAGGAACAGGAACCTCCCCAGCTGACATTAACCCCTGCCCTTACCTTTTTGGTGAATCCCTGTGGGGTCTGATAAAGAATGAACTCAGTGTGTTGCAGGGGAATAAATCTGGGACGTCTGTGCTGGATTAGTGAGTTGATCTGGAGTGTTACTTTCTGCCCTGGGTTGCAGCTGAAATGGGCTGTTGGGGCTGGTGTCCAGCCCACTGTTGCCTGCTTAGGTCAGGGGAGGTTTTGCAAGGCCTGACTCTTGGTAAGCTGTGCCCAGAGTCAGAGTTGGCTCTTTGGAGAAGTTGGAGAAGTTTTCTGCTTGAGTAGTGTATTGTTTCTGTCATGGCGACCTCTGGGGGTCTAAGTACTAACATAGAATTAATATTTATATATATTTTGACTTCGTGTTAAAATGTAATATTGTCGAGGGGGAGTTGCAAAGCCAGGAGAGATTAAGGGCCAGAGAAGTTTTGTACAAGTTCTGGGTGTGAGAAGGGACATGTGTAGGTGTTTTCTTGGGGTGACTGTAACCCTGCTGAAGAGGGGGCAGATGTTGACTTTGCAGGCAGCTGCCTGGGGCTTGGAGGCCTTTTTTGCCTTCCAGCTCTTTGATGTTGCTCTGGTGCTGGAGGTTCCTGCCCGGAGAGCTCTGCCAGCAGAAGGGAGGCTGTGAATGAGCTTTCAGCCCTTTCAGACAAGTGCAGCTGGAGAGGAGTTTCAGTGGCCTCTGGCTCTGATTTTGAATTAACCCAGAGGCTTTGCCTGAAGCGGAACAGCCTCCCGTTGGCACAGTCCCCAGCTGGTGGGAAGTGACCAGCAGCTGGGGACAGCAGCACCTTTACCCAGCGTGTCTGTAGGCAGAAGGGGACGTGGCACTGCGAGTAAGGACCACAAACAGATCCTGTGTCACCCCTGGGTGTGTTCAGGTGACCCCTCCTGGGCTGGTGGTTGATTCAGGTGCTATGTCACTGCCTGCTGTGCAGTACAGGCTGTGATGTTTCGTTTCGTGTGCTTTGGTTGCCACAAACCAGGTGTATATTGATGCTGCTTTTTCCTAAAAATGAGGAAGGCCCTCATGCGCTGCCTCTGCCCCAGCCTGGACCCTGTGGGGCAGAGGCAGCCTGCTGGCAGTAGGTCTGCTTTGAGTGGTTGCCTGTGCTTGTTCTTGCAGGTATTTTCCTCACCCTCAGGGTTCAAAGGCCATTGCTGCTGCAGGACAGTCCCTGGGGAGTTTGTTTTTTTGCTCCTCTCTGAATAAGAACAATTCCTGTATCTTTGGGTTGGGCCTTTTCACAGCAGAGAACAAATGGCCAAACCTTATGGCAGTCTGTTACCATGTGGTTGGGAAGTCTCTGCTGCTAAGTTGGGATCTGTATAAGAACTAAACCTGTCAGACCCCAGAGGAGCAGGCTTTAGGGAGGGAAAAATCTGCCTAGGGCTGATGCTAACATTTACACAACTACCCCACACCTGGTGGCAGTTGTTTGCATGGTTTGTTCCATGTTGAGCCTTGTCTTTCCAGTCTCACATCCCATAGCTCGTGTTGTTCAAAGCACGGTCTTAGGACCAGCTTTGATTTCTGCAGGGAGAGGTCTCCCATTTCTGTGCGTGGTGCTTCTGCTGGTCTGAACCCACCTGGTTGCAGGAGCAGGTGACTGGATGGCAGACGAGAGGATGATTTTTTCTGTAGCAGACACACAGCAGAACACACCCAAAAACTGTGTCAGTCAACCCAGAGGATGCTGTTGATCCAAACCTCTTCCTTCCCTTCCCTACTTTCTGCATTGCCCAGAAGTTGTCCTCTCAGGATGAGGATGTAGTTTCTCCTGCTTTTATTCCAGCAGGAGCCCTCACAGTGTAGCCCTGCTGTGATCAGACAGTCCCACTGTGCTGTTGTCATCTCACTGCCTTCCATCTCTCTTTGCAATGCCGAGTCTTGCCCGGACGCCGCCAACGAGCCTTGAATTTGTTAGGAGGGACCTGTCGAGTGTGATGTGTGAAATTGTTCAGTCCCCTCACTCATGGTACACCCTCGTGCTGGCCATGGCAGGAGTGTGCCTGTGCCAAAATCAGTCAGCGCTGCGTGGATCTCACTCTGTGCCATCAAACACTGCATCGGCTTTCAAACGTGAACAGCGAGCGGTGCCAGGGGAGAAAGGGAAGTGGAAACATCTCTGAAGAGACCTGGCAGTGCTGCAAAGCAAGCCAGGAAGTGTGCCCTGGTCACACATCCCTCCCAGATCACTACCTGAGCTCAGGAACACTGGTCTTGAAGCCGTTGCTCTCAGGAGAGGGTCACAGGTATTGAATCCGTCAGCTAAAGAAAACCTCTGCCCTCATCCCTGCCCAGCACAGTGACTTTTATTACTCTGCAGTGGTTTTTATTACTTTGGTTCTGTTCTAGCAAAGCAGCATTTATTTTGGAAAGACTGATGCTAACTACACTCTGTAACCAGCAAAACTTCAGACAACTGATCATCTCCTTTCATGTCTTTTGTTTGGGGTCTAAATCTGACCGTGCTGGGTGTGTCAAAGGCTGCAGCCAGAGTTACCAGTGCTCAGCCGTGCTGGAAGCTGGAGTGCAGTTTTCTGAGTGTTTGACCAGAAGACACCTCCATACTCCTTTTAAAGACACTTTTCTCTGGCCTGGCAGTGGGTAGTAGTAATTCTTTTGCTGTCTTTATTTTTTCCTTCTCCTGGCATTTGCTGCTCAAACCTGGTTGTTGGATAGTCCTGTGCTGATGTTTAACAAACCTTACAGGGTGTTTCAGTGAAAAATCACCTCAGACTTCTCAGCCAGATAACGTGGGAGGACTCTTGGGGAAATGCTGGAGGAGTATTTGCAGGGAGCAGGGAATAACACTGCCAGTGTTGATCTGCTGGGGAAGAACATCTGTGTGCAGTGCTTTATTCAAAGCAGATGGATGGCAGAGGGGGAAGGGGGGATGTTTAACCCTTGGTTTCAAGCCAACATTCTCCCCCTCAGCTGCTCTAATTCGGCTGCATTTTCTGGTGCTTAAAATGCTGACTCCTTCTTTTTCTTTCCTTCTTGTAAAGACCATCCTCGATGGGGAGCTCTGCTTCCAAAGGGTTCTGTTAGCAAACACTTATGTGGTGATTTTTTTTATTTTGAACTGTATGAGCAGTATGTTTGATCTCGTTGTTGCATCTGAGCGTTTGACACTGATTGAAGATAAAGACATGAAGAATGGTGTGTTCCCTCGAGAGAACATGCTGTTAATGCTGCTGCACAGATGAGGAGTTGGAACAAGGGATGCTCTGCCAAAGCAAAGATCTGAACACAGGGTCTTACACTTTTTAAGTCAGTGTTGAAACAGGCAATTTTCTTAGGTTGGGTGCAAGGTAGATTTTTTGTTAATGCACAGTTGTGACTGTTGAGGAGAAGGTTTCTGCTGCTTCTCTTTGTTTCAGCTGTCCCAGGTGTTTGTTTCAGCATTTGTTTCTGTTGCCCGATTCAAGGTACCAAATAATATTTGAAAGAAAGAGGTCTTCTCAGCAGTCTGGGGGAGCCTCTGCTGCTACAGCCCCTGTTTAGGGACTGCAGACTCTGAGAACAAGCAAATAAGAGTGAGCATGAGCTGAGGTTTGTTTTGAGTGAGACCCTCAGGGACAGGTAAAATGCAGGCAAAGACCTGGAGATGTGTTTTAATTTCCTAAAGTATGGAAGTGTGTGTGTTATTTGTTTGCCTCCCCTCTGCCCCACAGACAGTGAGGAGTTACAGCCCTTTGTAAAGGTGGGACAGCTTGGATTTCCTGTCCCCAGTTCAGATGCCAGACCAGGGGCACAGTAGCTCAGGAAGGTTGAGCTCCAAAGGCACTGGGACACAGTTCTTGTCCTGACGTCTTACAGAAGGCAGAGAAATGTGCTTGCAGGAGGAGAAGGGAGGGGTGGCAGGATGGAAGGCAGTGTTACAACTGTGCTTCCATGATTTGACTTCTATTTTAGGAGATGTGACAGAGTTTTGATGCCTGTTTTCTTTGCTGTCACATTAGGCTTTAGTGTCAGATGTGTCTGATATGTCTTCAGGCACTTAAAACCTTGACTCATCTGAAAAAAGAACCAAACCCTGAATATTTTTTTTGTCTGAGTGGTTCTGTGTCTGTCTGTGATGCTCCCAGGTTGAAAACATCCTGCTGCATGACCGTGGCCACTACGTCCTGTGTGACTTTGGAAGTGCTACTAACAAATTCCAGAACCCTCAGACAGAAGGGGTGAATGCGGTCGAGGAGGAGATCAAGAAGTAAGTGTGCTTTGCCTTTTACACTCAGCTGCAGTTTGTATATGTGAAGGGTAATTTTTCTTGTGCTGGGATTAATTTTGCTCAGCTTGTTGCAGCAGATTGGCTGTGCTGCATGGCAGTGTCTGCTGCAGGTGAATGAGTGCCCGGGGGAAGGTGAAACAATAAATTGAGCTTGATGTAATTGCTTTGGACCTGGAAGAGTGAGATTAATGCAGAGAAGCAGCCCCACCTCGGCGAGGCAGTGACCTGTTCTGTCCTGTGCAGGGTCGGGCTGTCTCTGTCCTTCATCTGTCTTGGCTTCTCTGAGCTCCAGACAGGGATGGCACAGTCCCATCCGCCCTGAGCTCCCGCTCCCCGCGGATCCGGGCCCTGGCTGGGGCTGATCCCCGCTCTGCATGGGAAGTGTCAGGTCCTGGGGGGGTTTAACCCAGCTCCTCCTCCTGCCCCATGCACTGCCAGCTGCCGTGGCAGCATCTCTGGTGCCCCTTGGTGCTTTTTGGGAAGGGGGGTTCACCTGCAGTTCGGTGGCCTGGATCAGGCGTGGAGCACACCCCAGGGCCTTGGCCTTGCTTTAGTTTTAACATCACTGCTGCAAACTTGCCACTCCTGTTAATAACAACTTTCTGGCTAGTTAGAAATGTATACAGATGCCTCTCCTTGTTGTGATTCAGCTATACCTGCCTGGATTTCCTAGATTTGTTTGACTGGGGTTTTCAGAGTGCTCCTAGTCCAGCTTTGCAGTCCCCTTGGAATGCCCTATTTGTACACTTAAGCCTACAAAACCTTTGCCTTTGGCAAAGCTCTCCTGTGGTCAGGGTAAGCAGCAGGCAGAAATGACAGACCTGCTGATAGGAAATCTTGTCAGAAGAGCCTCCTAATCTGTGGAGCAGTTTCCAGCTTTTCTGGTTGTTGTTAGGGTGAGGCAGATTCTTGCTGTAGTTTGAGGCACACAGGGACCCTTCCCTTGCTTACAGTGGCTCTGAGCAGGAGTGGAAATCTGCTTTTTAGGAGCCACATATCCAGTTACAGTCTCTGTAATACAGTTGGCCACAGCCCTGCAGTGAGGGCACTGCAGAGGACATTTGATTACTGACCTTGTTAATGCTTTGAATCCTTGAATGTTTCTGTTCTGGTTCTTAAAATGACTGTACAGTTTTGTGGTGAATTCTGTGCTTTAGAAAGTACTGTGATTACTATTTTGGCTTCCCAGGGCAGTTTGAGGGATGTTTTATTGTTTGAGGTGTGTAGCAGGTGATGCTGTTAGAAGATTTTTCCG
>NW_008240054.1:653874-654129 GCF_000691975.1 Corvus brachyrhynchos | reverse complement strand
CACCCCTTTTGAACTCCCTGATCCACCTTCCCCTGCAGGTACACGACGTTATCCTACAGAGCACCAGAGATGGTCAACCTATACAGTGGCAAACTCATCACTACAAAAGCAGACATATGGGTACGTATGGGAACCACTGGGCATCCTCCAGCCAGGCTGCTGCCATTGCCATGGCAGGGAGACGGGGCTGCCCTCGTTTTCTAAGAGCCTGGACAGTTTCTGAATGAAGAGCTCCTCTGATGATGTGATGAGTTC
>NW_008240054.1:621867-653854 GCF_000691975.1 Corvus brachyrhynchos | reverse complement strand
AGAAGAAGTGTGTACTCCTCCTGTGCTGTTTGCATTTAGAGATAGATGAAACTCCAGGGCTGAAGAAGGAAAATGTGATTTCATATCTTAAAGAGTTAAACCAGAAAATTCAGGATATTGTGGCTCATTGTGCCTGGGCTTAGTTAGTGTGTGAAATCAAAGTTCTGGTCAGAATTGGGTAGAAACCTGAGAAAATGGCCCTGCCCCCAGCAGCAGCAGTGTGCTGATCCTGTGTAACACAGGGCTGAGTTGTCAAATTGGCCAAAGGCCAAACTTCTGCACTGTTTCTGATGATCGGGGCAATCCTGCTATGCTCTTCATGGTGAGAACAAAATCCAGCTGTGATAGAATCCAGGCCTGGCTAACCTGATCAAGGGGGAAAGGCTCCTCTGGGTGGGACAGAGGTGCGAAAGTCTGTGCTGTTCGGAGTGCACTGGCAATGCAGCACGTGTTTAAAAGCGTTTAAAATGCTAATTGGGAGCTTGTTTTGTGTTTTTTGGAGCCCTGAGCTAGGAAGTAACATGGCAGAAGCAGAAAAAGAGAGTTTTGATGTATCTCCAATAGTTCTGCATCTACAAGAGGGAGAATTGCTGGTGTGACATCTGCTGAGAGAGTCTCGTGTCCTCAGCGAGCTTGGCTGGCCCCGGGGAAGCAGCAGCTCCTGTGGGAGCGGGTTTCACTGGGGTCTGTAGGATCAGCCCTGCACTGTGCAGGGTTGCTGGCCTGGAGGGAGTGGAGAGGGGAGTGGAGCTGTGACGGTGGGAAAGGACAGGGCCTCAAAGGCAGCCAGAGGAGAACCAGGATTTGCACTCCTTCCTGTGATAGTGTGGAAAGGGGGAGATCCAAAGGCTCTGCTCTTCCTGGTGTGGCAGGAATTCTGTTCCAGTGACACTTGGAGCAGTGTGTGGTGGTGAGCAAAGTGGGGCCTCAGCTTCCAGGCCTGTTCCAGTGCTTGTCCTGCTGGCAACCTCCCTTTCTCTTAAATCTTATCAAGGTTATTTTAAACCAGAGTGCAATTTCATTGTGAAACCCTGTGACAAAAGGGATGAGCTGATGATGAGTTTCTTAGGATTAGGAAATGTTTCCTGCTCCCCCCTCTGAGATCGGGGCAGTGTTTCATAATTAGTCCTTTGTGCAAAAACTGTTTTCTTTTGCAATAGGTGGTGGTTCTTGCTGCCAAAAGCAGCGTGGCAGTAGAGGCAAGGGTGGTAGAACCTGGCAGCCTGCAGAATGAGCTGTACTTCCCTGGCATTTATTTATAGCAGTTGAAAGGTTGTTTGAACTTAATCTTAGAAACAGTTTGGGTTTCTCTTTGTGAGAATGGATGTATTAACGATGATGGTTGCCATTTATTTGTGCTGTTCCTTTGCTCTTTCCTCCCAGCGTGTGGCAGAAGGGCTCTGCCTGTTCGATGGCACCAAGGGTCGCGCTTCGCGGAGCCGTGGGGAGCGCGATGATGAACAATCCCCCGCATCAGTGGCTCAGCCTAACGAGGGAGAGCTCTGCATGTGTTCATCTTCCCCTGCAGCTGTGCCTGTCTCAGGTCCCTCACAGGGCGTTGGTGCAGACCTCCTGCTCCCTGCCGTGCCCTGCTTGCCTCAGTTTGGTGAATCCTTGCCCTGTTCTCTCTCTGCAGGCCCTGGGCTGTTTGCTGTACAAGCTGTGCTACTTCACCCTGCCCTTCGGGGAGAGCCAGGTGGCCATTTGTGATGGCAACTTCACCATTCCAGACAATTCCCGGCACTCCCAGGACATGCACTGCCTCATCCGTGAGTGTCTGGCGGTGCTGTGACCGACGGACAGGCCCAAAACAGCACAGGGGTTTTGGTCTTACATCTCCTGCCCCTACAGTAAAAACATCAGTTTTTCTCTCCTTTTCAGAGGCTTGCTTGCACACAGAGGTGGTTAAAGTGATCTTTTTGGTAGCTTAGGAGATCACTCTTGGAGAGACAGTCATGACAAAGAGATTTCTGTTTGGCCAGGCTGGAGTGAGCTCTGTGGAAAGGCAGGAACACAGACAACCGTTTGGTTTGAGTCCTACAGAAACTTGCACAATAAGCCTATTTATGCAGAAACGTATTTCTGCAGTAATAAATCTGTTTGGATAAGGAACTGAAAAGACCACAGTGACTTAGGCTAGTGATAAGAATTCATCTTCTGTGAACTGGGAAACAGAACTGAAATGATTTATAAATATCCCACTGACTAGAGTGAATGTGTAATTAAGTGTACAATGCACTACTCTTGGCAAAGCTGGGGCAGCTCTCTTGTTTCCAGCAAAGCTTTTGATTTTTTTTTCTTTTCCTAGCCACAGTCTTGACTCACACAGAGTTGGATGTGTTTGCAGAGCAGGCTGGTATTTTCTTTGCTGATGTGGGGGTATCTACAGTGGTGCCTGTGGCTGCCCTGTCTTCCTGCCCTGCTGACACACTGGGGCTGGATCAAGCCCTTTTCCTGTGGCTTCACTTGGAGGGGCCCAGTCCCACCCCAGGCTATTCCCTGACCAGGCAGCATTTCCCCTCCTTGCCCCAGAGGCTTCGGTAGCAGCTGCAGGTCACAGCTCTGTTGGAAAATATGTCCTGGTCCATCCTGACTGTCCTGCCCTGTTCCTAGCTGAGCCCATGGTCAGCCCAGCCCTGCTGAGCCTGCACTGACCATGTGCTTTGAAGGAGACAGGACACCCTGTTAGCACCTGGTTGTACCAAATGTAGAGTCGTGGAATTGCAAGGGACCTTAAAGCCCATCCAGTGCCACCCCTGCCATGGGCAGGGACACCTCCCACTGTCCCAGGGTGCTCCAAGCCCTGTCCAGCCTCGCCCTGGACACTTCCAGGGATCCAGGGGCAGCCACAGCTGCTCTGGGCACCCTGGGCCAGGGCTTCCCCACCCTTAGCACAAATAAGTCCTTTGTTGTATCAAGTCTGATGTGCTGCCACAGCTGGCTGCCCTGCATCCGTGTGTCCTGCTGCTCTGATCTCAGCATCTCTGTCTCTTCAAGGGTATATGCTTGAGCCAGACCCCGATAAGAGACCTGACATTTATCAGGTCTCCTACTTTGCATTCAAACTGGCCAAGAAGGACTGCCCGGTGCAGAATGTCCAGGTGAGCACACAGGAGTGGCCTCAGGGGGCTCTGGGAGGGGCTGGGGAGGCAGTTGCTGAATATTGAGCATTTGGCTCAATTCTGTTGGTTGTTGCCCAGTTCTGTAATTAGGAGGGTTTTCTTGTTCGTTTGTAACAGCACAGTTTGGTTTGGATTCTTTGGGTCAGGAATCAGGGTTTCTCATGGTACTTACTTCTGTTTGTCTCTGATTTACCTCCTCACCCAGTCACCAGTGTGAGGCCAACCAGGAGATCTTGTGCATGTGAACATGGAAAATTAGGCCATGCTTGGGAAACCAATTTGATTTCCAGGCATGCTCATCATAGCATGTGTAATTTGGCCTGCACTTGGGTTTAAACGCAACAGTTCTGGGTCTGTTGGCTGGGACTTGGCATTTGAGCTGCATCAGACCTTACACAACCATCTGCCCCTTCTTAGTGTGTCTTTAGAGACTTCAGCTGAAAAATAGAGCTGACAATTATTTTCTTATGTTGTTATGGACGCCTGTGACAGACGTTTTATTTTGTTGTTTCTACGTAAATAGAAACTTAGGGTTTTTTCCACATGTTCAGGTGCTTATTTATGGTCTTTATGAATAAGAGATAGTTTGGGTATTATTATTCATGTGTTTTTATAGCATCATTAGTAAGTTTTGTCTCTACTGTCCCCTGCTTGTCTTTTAAAAATGCCCAGGTTGTGCTGTGGAGCTTTGTGTTCATGTTCCATGTTCAATGGTCAAAAAGCTGAGCCCTCTTTTCTTCCTTTGTAAAGACCCTTCCAAGCTATGTCTCCCCATGACATGAACTTTGAGGTGTTTGTTATGTGTCCAGCATGAGGAATAATGGCTTTGGGAATCCTCAGGTCTCCCTGTTTTATTGTGATGTTTTTGCACATTATTTCTGACTCGGTTTTCTGCCCTCAAAATACTAAATTGGTTGGTTTTGGGATCTGCAGAACTCTCCAATCCCTGCGAAACTCCCAGACCCAGTTAAAGCAAGTGAAGCTGCTGCAAAGAAGAGTCAGCCAAAGGCCAGGTAAGCCCACCTGCTTTTCACTGCCCTCTTTTGTTGCCTGTTGTCTCTGCTGTTCATTAGCAAAGGTGTATTTAGCTGCTTCCCTGGGGACGTGAGTTGCCAAATGGGGACAAACACTGCAGTCCTGGGGTTTCTCCAGTGCCAGGAATAGCCCTGAGCTCGTGGAACTGAAAGGCAGCAGATGCAGACAGTGGGGGAGTTTGTCTGCAGGGAGGTGGGATTTGGGCGCTGCTCAGCAGGACTCAGCAGCTCTTCATCCCAAAGGCTCTGCCTGAGAGCAGCACTCGGAGTTCTGGCACTTGGATGAATCCAGTGTGTCCATCAGGAGCATGGGAGTACCTGAGAGCAGAGTCAGGAGAGAAACTGCAGCTGCTGCAGTGGGCCTGGGATCAGCCCAGAGAACAGGAATCTGCTGAGAAACTGCAGCAGGGTCTGACCCTCGGCACACCATGACCTGACCCTGTGGGTACTGCACAAAACTGCTGTGATTTCTGCAGGAGTCCTGTCATTTCAGTGGGGAAAACACAAAAGCCCAATTGCCTGACCCACTGTAGTGCTGTGGGTTTTCTATTGCTGCTGCTTGCTCTGCTTGTGGCTCTGTAATTGAGATTTCTTAGTTCTGCTGGACAAACCTGGTCTGAAGTGGGATGTGCCCTGTCTGGCAGTCCCAGGAGTCTGTCCTTGTGTTCATAACTGAGCACGGTTACTCTCCCATTAGTCAGGTTTGTCAGCTACCAGAAACAATCTGGTATCAGGTTCGTTAGTTATCAGGAGCAGTTTGGTATCTACAAACCACGGTGCTCACAGAAGGCTGGGGGGGTGGCTGCTCCTCTCTCTTGCTGTGCATTTTTGGAGCTCAGTAAACATTGAGCAGAGATCAGAAGAGTTCAATGACCTGATTCTGGAGTGTACCAAAGTTAAAGTACATCTAAAGATGGCAATTTAGACAACTCTGCCCAAAGGTACCAGCTGCTCATGAGCTGATTTGTGTCCCTCATGTGCTCATTCAGAAGTCTGAGTGGATTCAAGCAATATGTTGTAAGAAATAGTTGAATATAAGTTGAGTGGTTTTGACAAGTCCCAGCTGTCCACCAGGAGAAGATGCCACGATTGGCAGAGAAGTCAGAACGACAGTGTTGGATTAATTGTTGTGAATGCATCCAGGAGGTTTTACTGTGCTTGGTGTGTCTGGGTGCTCATGAGCGTTTCACCTTTGTCAGTCACACACAGCTGAAGTGTGTGTGAGTGTTTAATCCTGCTGTGTGTTCTGTGCACCAGCTGCCCAATTCCCAGGCTGTGCTCACTGTCCTTCCTTCTTCTCCTTCCTTAACAGGCTCACAGACCCCATCCCTACGACAGAAACGTCCATAGCACCCCGCCAGAGACCTAAAGCAGGACAGACCCAGCCCAACCCTGGAATTCTGCCCATCCAGCCAGCCTTGACGCCCAGGAAGAGAGCCACAGCCCAGGCAGCCATTCAGCCACAGGGTGAGTGACGTGTCTGTGTGGTCCCTGCACCCTGTGTGCCTCAGGGCACTGACCTAACATTGGGTTTGGGTTCTTCTCCCAGTTGCAGGCCCGGCTGCCCTGGGCAGTGCCCAGCCCTCGCTCCCTGCCAGCACCCCCCAGCCAAAAGCAGCCCCCCAGCAGCCTCCAGCCCAGCCCCCGGCCAAACCAGCAGCGGCACCCCAGGCACAGCCCCAGGTCCCCTCAACACAGCCCCAGGCCACCCCTCAGCATCAGCAGCAGCTTTTCCTGAAGCAGCAGCTCCTGCAGCAGCAGCAGCAGCAGATGATGCAGGCACAGCAGGTGGGTGTGTGCGGCGGGGTCATCACATCCCCATCTGCGAGGCTGGAGCTTTGTGTTTGTGGCAAGCTTCCTGTGCTTTTGGGGGGAATGGGTGCAGCTTTTAGGCGTTTCCAGTGTGTCCCCAGTCCTCTAGCAAGATGATGGTCTACGTCCACCACACCTCAAACCTCTCACCCAGCGGTTGTTTCCCAGTTCCCAGTGATGCAGCAAGGAGCACCCGCGCAGCAGCAGCTGATGCAGAACTACTACCAGCAGCAGCAGCAGCTGATGGCCCAGCAGGCAGCCATGCAGCAGAAGACCACAGCAGCAGCAGCAGCAGCTCAGCAGAAGCAGCAGCCGCCGGCGCAGCCCCAGGCCCAGCCCAGCGCAGCCGCACCGGCGCAGCCACAGGAGCAGGGGGTGAGGCCGTGGGGGAAGGGATGGGGCACTGGCACTTGGGCTGCTGGCAAATGCTCCTCTGCCAGCTCCTGTGTGCTGGGGACTCCTCAGCTGGCTTTTCAGAGCCACAGAGCCCAGATCACAGATGCCAGGGGAGGTTGGGGTCGGATCTTAGGAAAATTTCTTCACCCAAAGGGTTGTCCAGCCCTGGCACAGCTGTCCAGGGCAGCGGTGGAGTCCCCATTCCTGGGGGATTTAACAGATATCTGGATGTGGCACTTGGGGACATGGATGGTGGTGGCATTGGTAGATCTGGAGAAATGTTTGGACTTGATGATCTTAGAGGCCTTTTCCAACCCAAACAATTCCGTGGTTCTGGGGCCTGATTAGTAATAACTCAGTTACTACTGAGTCACAGATGTTGGCACTGACCTTCCTGCCTCAGAGATGTGCAGTTGTTTGGGTTTCTCATTCCAGCAGGATGCTGGACTCCGGAATTGTGCTCTGGGTCCATAGAAAGCAGATGAGTAATGGATGAGTAGAAAGCAGATGAGGAGATCTAAGTAGCTGCTTAATGCAGCTTCTCTCCATCCTCTGTCACGTTGCCATAGAAGACAGGGGAGAAACTCTCTGAAACATTATTTGGACTTTAAACACCAGGATGGGCATCAGGCACCAGAACTACTTTATGTTGCTGCTTGTTTGGAAAACTTTTGTCTGATGCTCAGGGAAAGGCACAAACAGCTTCCTGGTTGTTCCCAGCACTGGGTTAACTTTCTAATAAATGCAGGGGGAAGAAGACTTTTCAAAGGACACTTTTGAAAGCACTGTATCTAAAAATAAATAAATCAATCATCCACTGTACTAATCATCTGAATGTGCACCTAAAATAAATGCTCTTTACTTGATGGAAAATATGTCCGTGTGCAGAGGAACAGGCAGCTGCCCCCAGGGAGGGGCAGGGAGCTGTGCCAGAGGGCCAAAGTGCTCTGCAAGGCTGTGGGAGGAAGCTGTGCCTCTTGCTTCCATTGCTGTGCAGTCCCATCTGCTCTTCCCTGGCTCTGGGAGCTCAGAGGGGTGTCCCTAACTCTGGTTGTGTGCTAGGAGTAATCCTGGGCACCAGGCAGGAGGAGGCTGCCAGTGTTTGTGCTGCACCTGGCTGCAGGTGTGCAAAGCAGGCAGTGTCTGATGACAACCCTGGAAGTGTCCAGGGCTGGGTGGGGCGAGTGGCATCCCTGCCCACGGCACAGGGTGGAACTTGGTGACCTTTAAGATCCCTTCCACCGCACACCATCCCATGATTCCATTATTGCAAGGTACTGAGGGTCCCTTTGTGTGCTGGCTTGTGAGCTGCCAGTTAACTCCCCTCTCCAGTTTCCTTGGAAGTGACCTCAGGAGTTCATTTGACTGATAAACTCGAAAATCCATGAACTGAGCAGTGCTGGGGCAGCTGTTTGCTCTGCTCTCTGAGGTGTCTCAGGGCTCTGCCATATCCCCCCTCTGCTGTTGCATTTCCAGCCCTGGTTTGGGTGGGGGATATGCTCGGAGCTGTTGTGTTCCTGGACTTGTTCCTGTTCTGGTGAATGACCTGGGGCAGGTCAGTTTGTTGGAGTTGGGAGATTTTCAGTTTGTGCAGACAGGTTTTGAGTGATGCCCATTATTACTCTGTTCCTTTTAGAGCAGAAATGCCTCAAATGGAGCATTGAATCAAGAGCTTTGCTGTGATTTGCTAGCACAAGAACAGTCTTAATTTTATTAAATCAGCTAGCTTGAAAATGAGCCTTATTCCCCTGGTAGGCTGATCAGAATGGACACATCTGGACATGTTTCTGCTCCTGCAGCAGTCAGGAAGGAAAAACAGTGGTTGGCTCATTTAAAAAATGATAGTGAAGCCTGCTGTCTGCAGAGCAGAGTCTCTGAGCAGAAGACACCTGGCCAGGACCTGTCAAAACCTTTTCACGTTGGGAGATTCCAGCTTAATAAGCTCTGCCTTCATTCCTGTGGCAATTTCGGCGCTGCCCTTTTATCTCTCAGCACCAAATGTCCTGTTCTGCAGTGACCTACATAGGAGCTGGGTGCATGGGGAGCAGGCAGGTCACTGCCTTTCTGCAGTGAGCGAGTTTGCCTGGAATGCCAGAGGAGAAGCATGACAGCTCCCCATTGTTTGCCTTCTCCCACCGGGGTTCAGCACCACACTGGGCATGTAACTGTCTCCTGTTGCCCTCTTAGGTCCTTCCAAGCCCTTCATCTTGGTTGGAAAAGGCCTGGGAACAGGGAGGCAGTGCCCAGGCAGGGGAGGCAACATGCACAGCTTGCTGCTCCTTGTATTCCAGTTTTTCTGTTTTAAATCCAGCAGCGATACCTCCCTGACAGACAGATTGTGAAAAATCAAACAATCACAAGTGGTGCTGTTGTTTATCACTACAAAACCATATTTCAAGTATTTATGGGTTTGTGAGTGTAATAGAAGACTAAAGCAATGGAAAAATGAAATCAGCGTGAGGAAACCCTTTTGCAGTTTCCAAAGGGTTTGTAGCTGGACTGTCTTGGCTCACACCTAAACCAAATGTGCCTGGTTTTCTCCTCCAAATTTTAATGACAAATGTTGCTCCTGTGGTCCTTGCTTTCTTTTTGTTTCCTTCCCCGTAAGAGAAAGTTTTTTGCTCAAAATTTCTGCACAAAGGGCCTCCACCCCTTTAGGCATTTGACCTCAGTCACACGTTACCTGCAGGCAGCGCTGTCCTTCACCTTCTCCCCCTCCCTGTGTTCCTGTGACAAGACTCCTGTGCTCTGTGATCTGAGTTCTGCTGTGGATCTCAGCCTCTCTACCCCTGAGCAGCTTCGAGTCTTTGCCAAGTCCTAATGGAGGTTTTACCTCCAGAGCTGCACCACAGAAAGGGGAGAGAGTCTCTGCCTGTGCACTAATCCTGCAGAAATACTGCAGAGCAGCAAATCCCCCCCGCCACGATGCCTTTGCTTGTCTGCTTTTTCCCCTCCGGACTGTCCCCAGTCCACGACTCGAATGCTGGGTCCTCCAGCAGGAGCTGTTTTCTCCCCGTGGCTGCTGTTCCCAACCAAGGACGCTGTGCTTTTCTCCCCTGGCAGGCACAGGCGAGGCAGCAGCAGCAGAAGGCTCAGGGCACGGCCCCCGCGCAGGGGCAGAAGCTGGGCTCGCTCACCCCGCCGTCCTCGCCCAAGGCGCAGCGCGCGGGGCACCGCCGCATCCTCAGCGACGTCACCCACAGCGCCGTGTTCGGGGTGCCCGCCAGCAAATCCACCCAGCTGCTGCAGGCCGCGGCCGCCGAGGCCAGCCTCAACAAGTCCAAGTGAGTGCCCAGGGTGGGGGCAGCCTCAACAAGTCCAAGTAGGTGCCCAGGGTGGGGGGCAGCCTCAGCAAGTCCAAGTAGGTGCCCAGGGTGGGGGCAGCCTCAACAAGTCCAAGTAGGTGCCCAGGGCCTCTGTGTGGGGCTGGGAGGGAGGGCAGTGTCAGGCTCTGGGAGGTGTTTGATGCAAAGCTCTGAATGGAGGTAGCCACAAAACTCTGAGGTCCGAGTGAGTCTTTGCCTTCAAGAGCTCAGTTTAGGGCTTGGCAGAAAGTGCTGGAAAATCTGACGCAAAGTCCTCATCAGTCCTTTGTGCTCCCAAAAAGCTTTGGTGACCAGGGCCTTCTCTGGCTCACAAAAGCAGTGTCATTTCAGCTGTAGCCCTGGTGTGCACTGCATTCTCACTGCTTGACATCAGCACTTCCTGAAGGTTGGACATGATGGTCTTAGAGATCTTCTCCAATGTTAATGGAGCTCTGATTCCCTAGGAGTATTTTCTGGGCCACTTTTCTTGTCTACAGGCAGGAAGCCTTCCCATGGGCACTGCAGAGAGCTGTTCCCAGTGGGATGCTGGTTTTAACCCCTGAGATGAGGGTGCTCAGCCAGCTGAGGAGCAGATGAGGCTGAGCGCTCCCAGGCTTCCGAGCATGCGACTGCAGTAACTTACAGTGGATGCTTTAATTGGGAGGTCATTACAGTGCAGTAGCTTGGACCAGCTGATAGTGCTGGCCAGAGGATTTCAGATGGGTGATTAATGGCTCTTGTGTGGGATGATCACATCCAGATCTGCTTCCACCACGCCCTCGGGCTCGCCAAGGACCTCTCAGCAGAATGTCTACAACCCCCCCGACGTGTCCACGTGGAACCCCTTTGATGATGACAACTTCTCCAAGCTCACAGCTGAGGAGCTGCTGAACAAGGACTTTGCAAAGCTGGGGGACGGTAGGTCCGTGGGGTGCTTTCACACCTGCCTGCTCTGGGAAGGGAAGATGCCATGGAATGGGGATGCTTTTGGGCAGGGACTGCCTGCGTGCCCCATATTATTCCAGTCCTCTGGCTGAGTCCTTCCAGTCTCTTTCTGTTTGCAATTCAGTGGTGCCTCAAAGGCAGAGGTAGCAGCTGCTTTTGACAGTGCCCCTGCTCAGGTGCCTGTGGAAGCCACAGTTTAAACTCTGCTTCGTCTGCAAGTTGGGATTTGCAGGAGGGGACTTAAGTCACACAGTGGAACAGTGTCCTAAAAATACAGATAAGCAGCCTACTTTCAGAATAGAAGTTTTTCCCCTAATTCTGGGTCTGCATTCCAGGGAAAGCTCCAGAAAAGGCAGGCAGTTCCACAGAGAACTTGATCCCAGGTTTCCAGCCGGCTGCGCCCGCAGCCCAGGCGGACGCGTTTGGTGGCTCTTCCTTCACTGCTGGGCCAGGTGAGTGTGAACATGAACAACATGGAATGGCAGCTCCTGGTCATAAACTCTTTGAAAGGGAACGAAAACTGATACAAACTGAGCTGGGCCTTGGCACTGGGAGCTGCAGGGAGTAGGGTTGGCACTTCAGGAGAGGAGGTGTCTTGGGAAGGTACAAAGGATGCATTCCCTTGCCACAGTTGGGTGGCAGAGACCAGGACACTGTGTGGAGGCAGAGGTGAGCGAGGAAACGGAGCCCCTTAAGTTCCCAAGGAAGCTTCTTAGTGTGTAGAAGTTCCACGGAGCTCGTAACGAGGAGTAAATAAAACCTGATGTGTGCAGTGAGGGAACTGGCTTGGAGGTGTTGGTCAGACCTGCTGGTCTGTTTGGAGGAGCAGGGGAGCAGGGATAACGACGTCTCTGCTGCAGAGTGAGGACAGCAGGGATGAGTGAGCAGGGAAGGTCCTCGGAGGAGAGCACGGTTATTCTCATAACCGACGTGCTAAGTGATGAAGGCAGTAAGCTCTGCACTGGCTGGGCTGTGTGGCTCCAGAGTCCTTGGCTGGTCTGAGGAGTTTCTCTGGAGAAGCCTCTGCCTGTGGGACCTTGTCTGGTGTCTCCTTTGGTCCTTGTGTCCCAAGGTTTTGCTGTGAGCAGCCCCTTCTATGCCAAAACCCCTTAGCGAGTGCTGCTGCTCATTTCTAATCCTTCAGCATCAGTTCTCACTGAGTGCAGCACAGCCCTGCCAAGCACAGTGGTGGAAAGCTGCTTCCAGGAGCTCCAAATGCCAGGGATCCTCCTCCCCCTGCCTGGTGCAGTCACTGTTGTTGGTGACAAATGCACCTGGTTGATGCCTCCCCACAGAAGCAAAACAACTGTTGGTGAGAGGAGTCTGGGAAGAGACTGAAGAATCCTTTGTGGGGCAAGGAGTGACAAATCCTTTTATGCTTATTTCTGTTTATAAAAGGAGATTTCGAGGAGCTTATAACAGAGCTTGGTATGTTGGTTCTTACCTGAGAATTAAGGAGTTGAAGTCCCCGATACAGGAGTGCTGCTGGGGAGCTGCTTTCTGAGTTTGTCCAGCTGTGAGCAGTTCATGGTGTTCCATCAGCCTTTGTGGATGATGTTGAGCAGCACCTTCTGCAAAGCCTGAGGAGCATCTGTGTGCCCTGGGCTCTCTGTGGTTGCTGCACCATGGTCAGTTCTTGCAGTGTCTGTCTTTAAAATGTGCCCCTTGACTTTCCAGTCCTGGGGTTTGGCACAGGAAGGTGTCTTGGAAATCTTGGTGCTGGGCTGGGCACTTCCAGCCCTTCTTTCTTTCCTCAGAGGCAGGAGCCTGTCCCAGTCTGGCTGGTGCAAGATGCTGCATCTTTCATTGCAGACACAGAGGCCCCACACGGGCTGTGTGTCCTTCGTGAGGCCTTTCACCTTTTGTGCTGCTGTGAAGGGAGATAACAGCTCTTCCCTGCCAGGGAATGTTCTGAGATCTGTGGGTTAAATTGTGTTGGAGAGCTACATGGTAACAGTAGTTTGGTTTTGTTTGTTTTTTTATTCTCTTTAGTAGCAGCGCACACTTGGTCAGAGTGTGCCTGTGTGTGGTTGTGTCAGGCTGGAGCTGGGGCTGTGCCTGTGCTGGGGTTTTGCTTTGTGCTTTCTCCTTTCCTCTTCTCTGTTCACTCTGCCTTTTCTTTCCTTTCCTCTTCTCTACCAGCTGAAAAAACGAAAGACATTCTGAGTTTGGACTCTAGCCCTCCTCTTCTGACTGTGCCTGATCCTTTCATTCCTCTCCCGTTATCCGACACGCCAGGTAACCAGAGCTGAGGGCTGGAGGGGGGCAGAGTCTTGGGCTTTGTTTTGTCCTCTTAATCTCCTGGTTCTGTTTGTAGGCACACCTGAAATCCTGGGCACTGCCAGGCTCTGCTGAGCTCACTGGCAGCGGGGATGTGAGAGCTTGGTTTTCATGGTGGAGCCTGGGGTTATCTCATTGTTTCTAATGCCAAAAATGTTGGTGTCTTTAAATAATTAGCATTCAAAGCCAAAAATTATTGGGAGGGCTGGAGCACCTCTCCTAGGAGGGAAAGCTGAGAGAGTTGGAGTTGTTCAACCCGGAGCAGAGAAGGCTCCAGGGAGAGCTCAGAGCCCCTTGCAGAGCCTAAAGGGGCTCCAGGAGAGCTGGAGAGGGACTGGGGACAAGGCATGGAGGGACAGGACACAGGGAGTGGCTTCCACTGCCAGAGGACAGGGATAGATGGGATATTGGGAAGGAATTGTTCCCTGTAGGGCGGTGAGGCCCTGGAATTTCCCAGAGCAGCTGTGGCTGCCCCTGGATCCCTGGAAGTGTCCCAGGCCAGGTTGGATGGGCTTGGAGCAGCCTGGGACAGCGGGAGGTGTCCCTGCCCATGGCAGGGGTGGCACTGGATGGGCTTTAAGGTCCCTTCCAACCCAAACCATTCCAGGATTCTATGAGAAATAATCCCCAGGTAATTAATTACCTGTTCTGGCTTAAGCTGTTTTTAAATTGTCTCCAGCTTTGAAATTGTAGGTTTTATTATTGTTAATCTTTCTTTCCTTTAAGAGTCAGTGTTCCTTTGGCTTCCTAAGTCTGTTGCAAATTTGAGCATCTTGTGAAGCACAAGTTACATGTGACCTTTTCTGATTTGGCAAGAGTTTCTAGTGCAGTTGGTGCGATTTAATTTACTTTGCAGTGCTGCTTCTAAGCCCTTTCCTCTGTGCACATTTCTGACTGCAGCAGCCAACACTTTTTAGCACAAGATTATGTAAGTGCTTAGGAGCTTATTTGCAAATTGGTGGGATTTGGAAAATGGGAATGTTTTTATCTTGGAGCCTCTCAGCCCTCTGATGAATGTGTGTGACAGGTCCCGTGTCAGGGAGCCCCAGAGCACCACTGCAGCTCCCATCCTTGTCCTGAGCCCAGGCTCTGGATCAGTGATGGTTTGGAAGACCCAAGCTTCAAAATGTACTGTGAAGATGGCATCTCTCCATGGAGAGTTGAGCAATTCAGGAAAAAAATAAACCTCTTTTTTTCCATAACTCTGTGGAACTTTCCTCCTTCTGGTGGATGCTCAAAGAGCCAAAGAAATGTGGTTTGGTCTAAAAGGAATTTTACCCATAAATGCAGTTTGAGAGTAGAAGCAGAACTTGGGAGTCTTTGTTCCCTGTGTGAGCACTGCCAGGAGCTGACCTGCCCAGCTCTACCTTGAAAACAACCCACAGAAGGCAGCTGACTGCACCTTCTCCTTCTTGCTCCCCCCCTAAATGCTACTGGAAGTGTTGGTTGTCCTGACTGAAGTCACCCAGGCCATTTATTTCCCCACCAGCATCCTCAGCTCGCAGTTGGACACCACGATGTTCCCCTTGTTGCATCTCCACAGAGCAGGACCACGTGGAGCAGCAGTCGCAGCCTCAGCTGGGGGAGCTCTGGAATTCTTACTTGTAGAGGAACTCCTGTGGAGGAATTGTCAGCCCTGCCCTTGGGGCAGCTCATCAGAGCAGCAGAGGATGCAGGTTCTGTGGTGCCAGGTTGCTCCTCCTGCAGATCTGAGCCTGCCTGGTCGTGGATCTCTGCAGGCAGGTGCTAAACCTGCTCTCCCTGCTGCCTGGGGTTCTGTTCAGTGCACTGGATCCCCATCCATGGGGACAGGACATGCAGGAGACCTGGCTTTGTTCACCTGAAGGTTCCTGCCAAGACATCTTTCACTTGTTTGTTCTTTTTAGAGTAAAACCTGAGGCCAGGAGCTCATGAATATTTTCAAGGACTAGGGCTACAGACCAATCCTTAGCTTTGAAACTAAGAGGGGTTGTCTGCTCATAAACTCAGCAGAAAAGATCAAACTTCTGGATTTTAACTCAGGTTTTCAGTCTGTGTGTGTCATCCAGCAATGTCATGTTTGTTCTGCTGTGTCTGTGTTGGGCTTGGCCCTGGGCTGTGCTGCCTGGCAGCTCAGAGGTGTTTGCAGGGGTCAGCAGAGCTGGGAGTTGCTCCAGGCTCCAGCACAGCACCTTGCCTTGGTTCTGTGCAGGAACAGCTGAATATTTGCTTTCTGTTTGGAATATTTTTATGCCTGAGAAGATAGGGAATCTCCTTGCTTTGAAAACATTTTAGCTCTGTCTTTATCAGCTGGGAGAAGTGGAAGTGTGAGCCTGCACCCTGTGCCTACCGGGCAGGGTTGTTCAGGGAGGGTTTCAGTACCTGGGTGAGGTTTTATTGGGTGTTTGTCCTACAGAGCCAGTCCTGGGGGCTCTGCCCTCTAAAACTGCAGCAGCTGAGGGACTGCTAAAGCTCAGCTGCTTTTTCTGCTTAAGTCACAAACCTCCTCCATCTGGCACCTGAAGGTGCAGGTGGCATCACCTGAGTGTTGGTCAGAGGCCTTGGCCTCTCCCGCCTTGCAGAAGGGCAGATGTGGTCGGGTGGTTTTCAGTGTGTTCCTCCTCCTCCAGTGTGTAATGGCTGCAGTTCTTAATGGAATTGTAACTAGTGAGAGGAGCTGGCAAGAGGGATGTAAAAATATGGCAAAACATCTGTTAAAATAAGGGAGAATTAAATATTCATGCTGAAAACATATTTCCTTGTGTATGTACAGGGAAATGAGCCAAGTTCTTCTTAATGAGCTTATTTCAGGCTTCACCACTGACTAACCGTGGGGTGTTGGTCAGGGGAGCTCTGGCTGTGGGGTCACTGTGATGTTAAAATAAGGGAGAATTAAATATTCATGCTGAAAACATATTTCCTTGTGTATGTACAGGGAAATGAGCCAAGTTCTTCTTAATGAGCTTATTTCAGGCTTCACCACTGACTAACCGTGGGGTGTTGGTCAGGGGAGCTCTGGCTGTGGGGTCACTGTGACTGATTTAGGAGGGGCTTTTTTTTTTTTTTTGGAACAAAATACTTGATGAGATGTTTTTAATCACCATAACTCTACTCCAGGTCCATAAATTCTGAGAAAATAACTGGGTGCCCAGCTATGTCTGGGTGTTTATAAAAACTGTCATAAACAACTGTATTTCTGCTGGGAGTTTATTTGCACCAAGATGACACATTGAGATAAAGTAATGACACATGCAAGTTAGGCATGCACAGCAGCTGTGAGTGTGCACTAATGATCTGAGTTTACTTCTTGAGTTGGGAAGATGGAAAAGGGCAACTACTCATGTAGGAACTTGATGGATTTATTGCTGTATTGAGAGGACAAGATGTTGTTGTGATGATTTAAAGCAACAAAGCCAATGGGCCACGAGAATCCCAACGAAGTGAGTGTAAACAGCATCCAGTGTTCTTCTGCCTGGGCTTTGAGGTTGTTCTTAGGGGGGGGAAATTTATTATTTTACAAATATTTGAGATCTTGAACACGAAACTAAAATTGCTTGATTTTGATCTCTTAAGGAGCCACTGTTAAGTGTTGTCCTTTACCCTCCATGGTGTTCACAAAGTCCCGTGCATTCGAAGCATTCCATTTGCCTTTATTCCCCTTCGCTTTCTGCTCGTGCTGTGTAAGAACCCATCCCATTTCACAGCAACTCCATCAGGAGAAAATCCAGTGCCTTCCCTGGACTAGTCCACGTGCTCTGTTGCTGAATACCTTGCAGGGCCTCCTTTAATCTGTTAGTACTTGGTCAGTCAATAGGCAGAAACCCTCCCCAGGGACAAATCTCTGCCCACGCTGGTGATTCCCTCCCGCCTGCAGCCCCGCTGACCTGGCAGGATTTTCACAGCCGTGTCTCTCTTCCCAGCTGGCCCCCGAAGGAAAGGACTCTGCTGTGTGCTCTCTTGAGCTGTCTGTGCTGTCCCAGGACAGCCCTGCAGTGAGTACCAGCCCCGTGTGTGGTGCTGCTGCTGCCCCTCCTGCCTCGGGCATGTGCATCGTGTCCTCACCTCGGCACAGAGCTCTGCCCTCTGCTCCCTTGTTAACGTGCAAGTTTCTCAGGAGTCCTTGTTCCTTCTAATAGTCTGCTCTAACCCAAAGCCCCTTTGCCTCCCTCATCTCTTGATTGATATTTTGTCCTAACTCTGGTGTTTCTTGCTGCGTATTCTTTGTGGCTGAAGGGGTGTGTGGCCAACAATAAAAGCAGCATGGCAACAGAGAGTCTCTGGCAGTGGTGGCTGCAGATGCAGAGTCTGTGCAAACTGACTGACTGTAAACTCCATCAGGTTTGTGCATGCGTTAGAAAAGGGATCTGAAAACAAAGGTCAGCACTTCCTCACTGGATTGTCCAAAGCTGTGCTTCTCAGCCAGTGCATGGGGTTTGGCCTGTTTGCTTGTCCCAAGATACGAATCCAGAGTTAATTCAATGGCTTCACTTCCTTCTTATGTTGGTGCAAATCAGAGGAAAGGCTCTTACTTTCATTCCTGGAGGAAGTGATTTGGTTTTCCAGTCTCTGAAACCACCAGCATCAGCCTCTCGGGGATGCTCCAAGACCCATCAGCTGTAGGCTCTTGCTCTGCTTTTTCTGCAGCTGTTTTTCTTACTCTGACAGGAAACAATCAGTAATTTCTTACTGTGAGGAACAGGGAACTTAACAAATGTTTCCCATTCTTCCTTGAAGGCTGCAGTGTGTGGCTGGGCTTTACCTCAGGAAGGGGCTCATTCTAGAGCACTTTTTAATCCCCCTCTGTGCTTTTAAGCTTAGACACCTTCTAAAAGCTTGCCATGGTCGTCCCTGACTGCTGCACAGCCCCAGCAAACCTGCCCTGGCAGGGCTGAAATGGGGCAAAGCAGAAGGTGAAATACCAGTGGTCAGCTCATCCTGAACTGGGTCAGATTTACTTCCCTGTGGCTGGAAAGCATCTGGCAGGTTTTCCATAGGCTGACGGAGGAAAAGGATGTCCCCAAGAGGCAGCTTCAAGTGGGAGCACAGTGATTGGTTAAAGCAGGCATTTCCCAGCTGGAGTTGATGAAAGCCCACCCTGAGAGCCCTCAGGAGCTGTATGAGGCCAAATACCTCTGTAATGGGTTACCTTTTCCTGACCTTGTTTATCCTGGGGCTTGTTCATATGTTTGCATAGGAACGACCTGGGTTTGTCTATTGGATTTATTGTTTATTGGAGGCATTTTATCTCCTTCCCCTTTCATCCTGATACCTTCTTGTTTTTGTTGAACTCCTCAGCTTCCTGAAAAGGGATAAAAGTTCCTTTAAATCATGCACTGAGGGATGCAGTGGCTGCCTGCAACAGCACTGGCAGATCAGCACCAGCAATGAAGGAGGCAGGAAAGGAGATCTCGTTAGACAAGAAACAAAATCAGACAGAGAGCCACTGACAGCCTAAAACTTTGCATAAAACCAGCCGGGCCCTGGGATAGGAGGGAAAATAAACATGTGGGGAGAATACCATGTTCTCAGAATCTGTGTGGTCAAAAACGTGGCTGAGCGCAACAGGCAGCTCTGGGAGCTGTCCGGGGCAGTTCCAGTGTGTTACAGGGAAAATCTGCACTACTGCAACAGGAGCAAAGGTAAGAGAGGAGGACTGGCACCCCTGGAAGGGGCATCTAACAGGAATGATTGCTGGGTGTGTGGGTTTGAAGCTGCAGGTTGGGTGCAGGTGCCCTGGGAGGAGCTGGGCACTGGCAGGCCCTTGGGAAGAGTCTGCCTGGACGGAGCATGTTCCCTGTCTGCTTGTCCCCACAGCTCTCGGGCTGTTTTCCCAACACACCATAACCACTTCCATCCTCCTTAGCCCCCCCCCGGCAGCATTAACACCTCCTTGTGCCAAGCCCCTGCTCCCAGCCCGTCCCTTCTGCCCCTCTCTGTGCCACAGAAGCCAGGGATGGCACCTGGATGCAAATCCAGCCTCTAAAATGGGGTGTTCTTACAGGTGGGAAGGGTTCATGTATATTAAGGCTGCTGTTTCCATCACATTTTTCCTTTCAGCTGACCTTTTTCACACCTGTAATGATATAACAGGTGCCTCTTGGGCTGATTTTTAGGTTTCCTTCCCCTCCTGGTTGCTTCAGTATGATGTTGGCTTTGTTGTGGGGAGTAGAATTTGTCCTGCTTTGAATGAGCAGTTCCAAAGCCAGTGGACTATTTTATTATTTATATAGAGCAGTAAAAAGGGTGGATATTATTCCCACATACGTACCAGTGTAACTTAAACTTTTCTTGGGCGTTCTCAGCATGGCAAGTCTTACACAGCAGGATTCCTGTGCTTTTGTGCAGTTGTGAGCAGGGTTTCTTTGGATAATAAATAACAACACCAATCTTTGAACTCAAAAATTAAAATATAGGTGTAACAGTTTGGTAACATTCTAATGTTAGATTATAAATGGAGTAATTTCAACGAGTTGAAGTGGCAAGATTTGTCCATGTGGAGCAAATTTTATCAGAGCTGTTTTGCTGCAGGTGATTACTTCTAGTAAAGCCTGAAATTGTTCTTTACCTTCTTGTTCTGGGAAGCAACCCTTGTGAAAGCTAAATAATTAATCTCATTACTGCAGACCTGGTTATGACTGGGAAATCACTCATCCAACCAGATGAATAATTGAGATTAACTTCTTGCCCAGGCTCTCTGAGTGTCTGTGTGAGGGATGACAGGAACCTCAGGAGTTGTGCTGCTGAGAGTGACATGTGTGATTGGAAACCTGGTGGTGAAAGAATTGCTTGGTGCCTGGGCAGCTGCGTGACCCAGGGCAGGCCCTGCTGCAGGGGCTCCGTGTCTGGTTCTGCTGCAGCTCCTCAGGGCTGTGTTCCCTCCTCCAGCTGAGCTGGCCCCGAGGCTCTCCTGGGTCTCCTCATTACACAAACACTAACAAAGATTCCCACCACAGGAAGGGGAGGGAGGGGAAAATTATTTCTTAAATGTGGGGTTCAGGAGGTCGCGTTAAACTTACGGGTGGCAGTGCCAGAGCCGTGGGCTGTTCTACAGTGGCTCCTTGGGGAGAGGAGCCCATGGTGGGTGAAGATGTCCTCACCTCTCTTAGGAGGCCGTGGCCCTCTGATGCCTCTGAGTGATATTGAGGGACAAACTTCATAACAGGGCCTGGTGGGATAGGACAAGGGATGATGGTGTTAAACTGAAGGAGGGTGGATTTTAGATTAAAGAGAGAATCTTTTTACAGTGAGAGGGGTGAGGCCCTGGCACAGGGTGCCCAGAGAAACTGTGGCTGCCCCTGGATCCCTGGAAGTGTCCCAGGCCAGGCTGGACGTGGCTTGGAGCAGCCTGGGACAGTGGGAGGTGTCCCTGCCCATGGCAGGGGTGGCTGAGCTTTAAAAGGTCTTTGCAGCCCAGGCCACTCAGGGTTCTGTGCTGGAGCTGTTTGCACTCCCCTGGTGCAGATGCTCCTGTGGGCTCACACACCGCACAGCGAGCCGTGAACTCAGCACCTCATTAATGTTGTCTTTTTCTTTCTTTGCTTTTTCTCTCTGTTGCCTGCCTTCCTCCTCTTCCCGCTTGCCCCAGAAAAACTGATTGAGGGACTCAAATCTCCCGAGCCTGCGCTCCTGCTCCCCGACCTCCTGCCTGTCGCTGACCCCTTCGGTAGCACGTCAGACGCTGTCAATGGTAAAGCCCCCAGGCCCCGTCCCCTCTGTCACACGGCATGGCCTGCCCTGCATGGTCACTCCTGTGCACCCCTGGCTCCCAGAGCAGCCCCTGATGCTGGGGGGACAACGTGAGGGAGGTAATGGGTCGTGCTGAGACAGATGTGCCTTTTCTCCGTGAGATGGGCACTGAGCAGTGAGGATTTTGGTCTGCACCTGAACTCAGGTGCACTGACTGGGCAGTGACATGGCACGGCTGTGCCTTGGGTGGTGTTCTCTACATAGAAGAAAGTTAATTCCTGATTGAAGAAGAACATGGCAAAAATACCTTCATTTCTGGTCAAGATTTTGTGTTTAACCATGGCCCAGGCACTGAGCTGGTCTGTCTCCATGGGCCCTCAGCAGGATGAGGAGGAAGGACAGCATTCCCTGGACCTGGGGAGTGCTGGGGGTAAACATGCTAGGCTGCTGTGAGCCTGGATGCAGCAGGTGCCAGGCAGGGTCAGGATTTTGGAGTGCTGCAGAACCGTGTTTTAATGCACTTGCCAGGGGCACTGAAGACAGGCACTGCAGGCTGCAGGTTGTTGCCATCAGCTGCTCATATGGGCTGGGGTCCCATGACCAGCTGGGTGTGACCTGTGGCTCTGACTCACTGTAAAACAACTTCTACTTCTGCAGTTTTTGGCAGTTGTCTGAATTTTAATGATCATTTACTCTGAGTGCAAGGGGACTCCAATGGTCACTGTTCTCCTTTTGCTGGACAAGGATCTTGTGGATATTTTCTTCCTGTTCAGCTGCAGGGCAGGCGTTAGTAACCTGCTGTTCCACCCTCTGGATATTTCAAATTGGGCTTGTACAAATTAAAATAAATAAATAAAGCCAACTGAAAGCTGAAACCAAACAAACCCTTGAGCTGACACATACTACAGGGTCACTAAAGGATTCAGACAACTCCTGCCTCAGTTCCTTCTTTTGCTTTTCCTTGCAAACTGACCTCTGGCTTCTCCTCTGCTGTTCTGCCCCTGTGGAAAGGAAAACCTGACGTAGCTGTGGAGAGCCTCATCCCAGGGCTCGGGGCCCCGCTGCCGCAGCGCCTCGTGTCCCAGAGCGAGTCGGTGGCCTCCAACAGAACAGGTTGGTGAGGCAGGAGGGGGCTGGGGGGGCTCTGAGGACCAGAAAGCTCTGGCTGCTTCCACAGGGGCTGCTCTTCCCACTGCTGGGACCTGGGGCCTTGCTCAGAGAGTGCTGTGTGATTCCCCTTCTCCTTGTGAGGAATGGAGAAGGTTCTTCCCCCAGAGGGTGCTGGGCACTGCCCAGGCTCCCCAGGGAATGAATGGGCCCGGCCCCGAGGCTGCCAGAGCTCCAGGAGCATTTGGACAGCGCTGCCAGGGATGCCCAGGGTGGGACTTTGGGGTGTCTGTGCAGGGCCAGGAGCTGGGCTCTGATCCTTGTGGGTCCCTTCCCACTCAGGAGATTCTGTGATTCCATGGTACAGTGTTCCTTGAGCCCACCATCATAGACCTGTGGATGCTGCTGCCTTGCTCCCATGAAGTGCTTTAGAACTCAAGAGCAGTCACTGATCTGTCCCATGGGCGCAAGAAGCAGCTCCTGGCCCTTTCTCATTGTGCAGCCTCGATTGGGCCCCTGCCCACAGCAGATGGACTTGAGCTCTTCTCAGAGGTCTCTGGTGGGAGTGCACTGGGTTTGAAGCTCTTCCCTCTCTGCAGAGCTCCCACTTTAACCTGGCTCTGTGGGATTGCTTTGTCTGTTTAGCTTCAGAGAGACAGAAACCCTGCTGGAGGTGCTGGGACTCTCTGCCCTCCCTGAGAGCAGTGGAATCTCTTCCATGACAAGAAATGGCAGCATTTGTGCTGGCTTTGCACCAAAGCTGTGCTCGTACCCTGCGTGTGGGTGGAGGGGAATGTGGGAATGTGAGCTTAACACTGTTTGTGTCCTGTTCAATGCCACCCTGGGATGCTCACCTGGATCCAGACTCTCTCACTGGGGAAGACTCTCTGCTTGACTGTTCTCTGCTCTCTAACCCTGCTGCTGACCTCCTGGATGAGTTTGCTCCCGTAGCTTTTGCAGCTCAGCCTCACAAAGGTAAACTGGCCCTCTGCTCTCAGCCCTGGCCCTCCTGGCCCTGGCCTGCAGCTGACGTGAAGCTGCTCCTGGTTTACATAAACAGATGCTCTGACCTGTTCTGGTGTTTTATTGTCCCCAAGCCACTGTTTTGTTTTCTTCCCAAGCTGCTCAAACTTGGCATGTGCACTGAAGTACTAAGGGAGAAAAAAAATCAAATATTCAGCTTGACTGTAAAGACAGAGTTTGTCAGAAATGGTGTTGTTTTCCTTGCAGTGGGGATCCAGCAGAAGGGATCCAGCAGGCAGGAAGGGTGGGCTCTGTGCAGCCCTTCCTCACTGAATGCATTCTGGGTTTGCTTTCTCCACGTGGGATTTGAGACCTGTGGTTTTTTCTGCATTATTAATTCCAGAAGGGAGCCTGACAATCATCTGTCACAAGCTTTTGGAACGAAAGGAATTTTTTTTTTTTGGTTTGTTGGAGTTAGCATCCCAGGCAGATCAGCTCTTCCAGCCCTAGAGAACGTTGTCCTTCTCAGGAGAAGTTCTTGAGTCCAGCTGTAGTGTCACAGCAAACATGAATGAGAACCTAAGGGGGAAGGCCAGGACAACATCTGGGCTATTCATTGCCTTGAAAGAGAGGCCCAGAGCATCAGTGCTGATTCCTGGGTGCCCCTCAGAGCTGGGTTGTGCTTTGCTCACTTGCTGAGTATCCCTGTAGCAACAGAAATGCTCTGGCCATGGAGGAATTGCTGCAAAAACAGTCTGTAATCAATTTTTACACTTGATGGCACTTCAGAATGAGTTTGTGTTTTCCATAGAGCTTTTGGGTTGCACAGGCAGTTGTTCTAATTGCTCAGTGCTGTAATACACTCCTGTGCCACTTTATTCTGCATTGAAGTGCACGTGGAGCAGTTCCTGCTCCATCCTGGGACACAGCAAAGCCCAGATGTGGTGGTGTGGCTTAATGAGAAAATGAATTAACAGGCCCTGCATGGCTCTCCCAGGACTGTCCCACTGTTCCTCTGGGATGGGAAAGGCTCATGTGTGATGAGGAAAGTGAGACTCTCTTAGCAGCAGGTGGGGGCAAGGTATTAAAATCTTCCAGAACTCATTTATGGCTTGTTTTCAAACCCTCATTTTTAGCTCGGGGTGTGGTTATTAACTGAACATCAGTCTCACTCTTAATTTTTTGCTTAGTTTATCTAGTCCTGTGATGGTGATGACATAAAACACCCCTGGGACAGGTGCTGCTGTCCCTGGGCGTCATCAGCCTGTGGAGCTGCAGTGGGACCAGGAGGGCTGGAAAAGCAGCCGTGCTCTGATCCTTTTATCAGTGGGATCTGGGCTCTGAGCGGGGACTGATCCTTCAGCCTTGCCACTGCGTCCTTTCCTCGTCCTTCACCGGGCCCTTTGCTGGCCCTGGAATTCGTGCTGAGCCTTCAGGGTCCCTGAATTTGCCTTTGCTGAATTCAGCACCAAGCTCTGTGTGTGAGAGGGGGGAGGATGTTTCTGCTTGGGGTGACACAAGTCACTGAGCCGAGTTCCAGAGCTTTGGAGGGGTTGTGCCCGGGTGGGGACATTGGCCAGCCTTGCCCTCTCCTCAGGGCTGTCCCCAGCTGGGCAGTGCTCCTGCAGCGGCCTCGGGAGCTGTGGGCAGCTGTGGGCAGAAATGCCACGGCACTGGGTACTTGCAGGAGCTCCAGGGCTCTTGGGAAGAGGCACAGATAAATAACTCTGGGGACAGAGGGGTCCCGATGACAGTTCCTGTTAAGATGAATCTTTGTGTGTTTGACACTTTGCACTGCTCTCCTACAACATTTGGGGGTTGTTTTCCCTGGGTCTGATCCTCCAAAGCACAGAGTAGTTCCAGAGTGATTCCTGGCCTCATCTCGCCCCAAACCTGTTAAGATCTTGGCAGCTTTAGGTAGAAATCTCTTACTCCCAACAGGAGTCAGAGAGGAATTCCAGGAAAACTGTTGGGTTGATGTGTCCTTGCTGGGCTCTCAGACTTCATACAGGAATTGAGGAGCAGATCTTGGAGGGTATTGGAGGTGTCTGAAGTGACAAGTGGTGATGCCCAGGGAGGGTGAGAGTCTCTGAAGATACCTGATGAGGTGGATAAATGATCTCATTTCTGGAGATGGTTGAAAGTGCCTCCCACCAAATGTTGAACTGCAGCTGATGTGGTTTGAAATCAATGGAATTATCTCCCAGAACTGCCCTAGAGGCCTTTAGAAAATCTCTGACAGCATCTGGGTACTCTTCAGGCAGGTAAACTCCTTGGAAACCTGACTTCATGTTGCCGTTCTTGTTTCATTGCTGTGGGTGAAAGCTCAGGGTTTTGTCTCATGTAGATGACTGGAATTTCTTCTGTGGTGTTTTTTTTTTCCCCCCCAGCCCTTTTCCTCTCCCTGTGCATGAGAGCTGGGAGCCAGAGAGCCAAACTGAGCTCTCACACCATGCTCATGACAAAGAACACCTTCAGTCCTTGGGCGCTTACCCCAGGCCTGTGCCACGGCTTCCAGCTGAGCCCTCAGACTGGCCAGGTTTTGTTCTGGGTCTTGTGGCTTGGCTTGCTTGGTTTGGTTTGATCCCTTCCACTTCTGTATTTAATTGGCTCTCTTCTTTCCTACCCCGACTTACCAACTTTATTTCACCTTTTAAATGAAACTCCTGCTTCTAAACGCTGTCTCTGAAAACATTAAGATGTTCTAACATTTCCTGGCAATTCTAACCAGCCTCTCTGCTGTCTTTGCTTCTTTACCCTTATTTCTCTTCTATGCTGCAGAAGATACTAACCTGATATCAGGCTTTGATGCTCCTGAGGGCTCTGAAAAAGTGACAGAAGATGAGTTTGACCCAATTCCAGTGTTGATATCCAAAAATTCACAAGGTAAGCCAGGATGTGAGAGTGAAAAAAGGAAGGAAAAAAGGCAAACAGTGAATACATAAATTGGTTTTGGGGCAGTGGTGCTGCAGGATATGTGACCAGTTCAAATCCTGAGCTGTAAGATACTGTCAGTGTGGTGTTTAGTGAGATGCCTTGGCCTTGGAATTCCTGTAGATTCTCTGCTTGGGAGATTTCCATGTCCAAAACCAGACATGCAATATTTGAGTTCCCATGGGGTGATTTCTCCCAGCCTGCCAGGAGGGCACAGACCCCTCAGTGGCTGAATGCAGTGAGAGCTGTGTCCTCCCACCTTCTTATTTACTGTCCAAGCCTTTGGTCTTTTAAGTGAGCTTGGCATGAGGTGCAAGAAAGGATGATAATGATGATAATCCTTTATAGCCTAAACTCTTGCTGGAAGTGAGGTTTTTTCACTTCTGGTTGGTGTCTTTCACAGGTGGGAACTGAGTGTGAGAGGTTTGGTCCCTGTCCCCACCTCCTCTGAGGAGCTCTGAGCAGGCAGAGTCTGTAGCACAGTGGCTGGAAAGCTGCTCATTTTCACCATTCTGGCACCAGATCCCCTTGATGAGATCCTTGCCAGCAGCCTCAGCCCCACGGGGGTTGTGAAGAACCAGCAGCACTGTTGGCTTAACAGCAACAGTTGTGCTGTGGTTTTTAGCTCTTCAGGGACAGCATCAAGCAGCATTTCACTCGTGGCCAGTGAAGGATCAGTGAAGTGGGTCCCCTCTCTGCAGTCACCCCATTGAAAGGATTTTTTGATGACAGCCTTTGATGTACTTGTGGAGGTTTAAAGACAAAGTCAGGACTTTTTTTGGTTTTTTGTGGTTTTTTTTAAAGCTTTTTTGCATTTTTTTTTTTTTTTCAGTTTGGTCACAGAACCTTTTGGCTTCCCTAAGTCCCAGCTTTGGTTGCAGCAAGAATGTGCTGAGCCCCTGCTCTGCACTAGTCTTGGCTTTCAGAGGCTGACACTTGTTAGAAACAGTTCAGACATTACAAACTCTGCTCCTGCTGCAATCAGAGGAGGTTTCTCCCAAGGCTGGGCCAAGATAGGCCACCCTGAGTACAGAGGAGCTTCCTGGGAGGTTGGAACCAGATGGTCTTTAAGGTCCTTTCCAACCCAAACCATTCTGTGATTCTCTCCTCCAGTATCCAAGTCCCAGTTACAGAAAGTCCCACAGTAGCCCAAGCTCTCCTGGAAGCAGCTCAAAGCACCCAGAGGTGCTCCTAAAATAGCAACTAAATTTCAAGATTTAAAATTTTGACCTGTCCTTTCTGTAGGCTGTGGGAGCCCTTGAATTGTTTTAGAGATCCCTTAGTAAGGACAGGATTCTGCAGCCTGGATAAACTTTGTGGAAAGAACAGGTTTGTAGGGATTTGTTGGCTGCTGTGCTGGTTTGGTCTGGGGGGAGAGGGTGGAAGAGCGAGCAGGGGATTCATTGCTGTCATGGTACAAATAATGAGAAGAGCTTGAGCAAATTTTCTGTTTTGCTTTGACTTTTTTCTTTCTTTCTTGATCTTGAACTTCTGAAACTGTCGTGTGTGTGTGTCCTGTTCAATACTGAATTCCTATCTCTCACACTTTCAGGTGGGCATTCTAGAAACAACAGTGGAAGCTCTGAGTCCAGTCTTCCCAACATAGCCAGGTCTTTGCTGCTGGTGGATCAGCTCATAGACCTGTAGCAGTGACACAGTAGCAGACGCAGTTTCTGTAACGTACCCAAACCTCCGGTTTCGTTGCCAGAAGAGTTTCCTTCCGTTGTGCTTCTTTGGGGCTTTGCTTTGTTTTTTGGTTTTTTTTCTTAATTAAGAGAAAAGTCTGCCAACAGGAGACAGTCACCCACCTCTCTCCCTGTCTTCCCGTGCCCTGGGGCAGATTCTGGCTCAGTTCTCCAGGTAGCCTGTTCTCTCTAAAGCTGGTAAAGCCCTGGGGGGGTTCCCTCTGCACTGTCCCATGGTCGTGTCCAGGGGAGCACCGTGGGGAGCCCTCCTGTCCCTGCTCAGGGAGCTGTGGCTGCTCTGTGACCCTGCACCAGCCTCCTCTCCCCGGAGCAGGGCGTGAACAGCGCGTCCCAATCTTTGCTTGGTGCTTTTGGCTGTGGTTTTGGTTCTGTTCCCTTTCCCCAGGGCTGGGCAGGAGCAGGGGCCAGGTGACAGTGGTAGGGACATCCCTCAGCTGCAGGACACGGGGTAGGAGAGCTGGTGGCTCTGAATTGCTTCAGAGGAGGAGGAAGCCCTGAGTTCCTCTGGAGCAGTCCGGCCATACTCTGGTGATGGTGCACATGAAGAATTTTCCAGCTGCCCCCAGCTCGTGGTTTGCTGTAACAATCCTGCTGGGACAAACTGCACTTCCTGGGGGAGGGAAAACCAGAGAAAAGGAAAAATAGAGAAAAGAAAAAAGAAAAAAACAGATTGTTAAAGCTGCAGAAATGACCCTAAGTGAAACGTAACGAGGTTTTGAACCAAATCCATGTGAGTATGGCTGTGACTAGTGTTTCACTGACCTTTTTTTGGGTGAAAAGGGCGCTGTGGCAGCAGCAGATGTATTTTCTGTGACTTCTTTTCTGTGTTTGACTGGAAAAAAAGAAAATCCCCTCAGCCTACTGTAAATTGTGTATGAAACAAATTGTCCTACGGTTGTTTGTCTATTTTTAATCCTGGTTTTAGTCAAGCATCTGGTACCTGTTCTGGGTTCTCCATTTTCTCTCGTAACTGCTATAGTGCACCCCAGTTCAGTATGGAGCCATTGTTTCAGTAGACAAAGATTCCTGTGGGCCTTTCTCCACCCCAGTCTCTGTGAACACGCATGCACTTGGTTCAGGTGGTTTGAAATCAGTGCTGCTACAACTCGATGGGTTCTCCCTTTTCTTTCCCCCTTCACACGCTTGGTTTGTCGATAGCTGGATACGCTCAACTCGTTCTCCTTGGCTTATCATGAAGTCCGGAATTTCTATCTCGTATTTGAAAGCCCTCTCTGAGCAGAAGGACTCTTCCTCTGTAGTGGAATTCTCCCCAGCTTCCTGCTCCCTGTGTTTGTGTTTGTAGCTGTATTAGTAACAGTGCAGTTCCCACGTGCGAAAGTGCGAGCGACTGAATGTGTCTGTGCTGACCTCGCTGAGAAGGGAAGAACCCCAAGTTTGTGACTTCTCCTTTCCTCTCTCCATCTCCTCCCCACCCCAACACTTAGTTTAACAAATTCTGTACATAGAACTCCCATCGGTTGTGTCTCTACATTACCCTTCTTTTAAAACCTACACTTATTAATAAAAGTATTGCTTAAGTGTGTTGTATCATTACATGTGTATACTGCACTTTCCAAGAGAAGCTTTACATGAGAACTATGGAAATGACCTTAGTAAAATTGTGGATAGAACTTTATTATTTTTTTGTTTTATATTCCTAAAGCACAGGCAAGCTGGACTGGAAAACATGAAGACGCTATAGATAGAAAGTTATTGTATAGTCAGATACTGAGATTATATGAAAAGAGAATGGATTTTAAAAAGTAACCATCTACTGTATATTAGAAACAAAGATTTCTGTGAATTAAAGTACTTTTAAAGAATGTTTAAGATTTTAAATCTAATGGCGCTTGTTCAAGGGTTCTGGAAAAAATGACAAATGCACTGGGTTGTTAATAATGCTATTAAATAAGCAGATGTGAATGTTTATTTTATTGCTTTTTCAAGTAGCTGTTCACGGGTATGGGTGGAAATCCGATATTTTAGAGACGTCTGTTCTTAGACCTCCTCCATCAGAAAATATTCACCATGTGTTTGCAGAACGAATGGAAATGAGAGATGAGTGGAGATTGGGGATTCATTTTAAACTCTCCGAAACTGTGAGTGTCCCACAGGCTCTGGGTTAGTGTTGGTGCTGCTCAGAACTGAGGAGTTGGTTTGAAAGCTGCTGCTCTGAGGGCACAAACTGAACTTCACCCCGTGTCCTGTGGGACATGTTTGGTGCCTGGCATTCCCCTGAGGGCCTGAGAACGAGCCTGTTGTAGCTTGGTTGGAGCCTTGCCTGGAGCCAGGGGAGATGTTTCTGTCCCCTCTGAAGGGCTGTGGGGCCAGGAGGTGTTCAGTGACAAAAGCAGTCAGTGAAATCCCAGCAGGGCTGTTCTGCTCTGCCCATGAGCAGTGCCCTCGTGGTGGGATGGCACAGGGGGCTGGAGCTGGCAGTGGTGGCACTGACTGTTCTGGTGGATCTCCTGTCAGGGTACTGCAAACACAACCACAGCACATGGAGTAATTTCCCTTCAAGTCAGGGTTGTGCTTTGGGTGCAGGAACAAACTCTGGGTTTGGGTGGCAAAGGTTCAAAGGAGTAGTTGGAATTTTGATGTTGGTTCTCACTTACTCTGGGGGGCTCAGGTTGGGAAAGGCCCTGCCTTTGGAAACCTCCTTGTTCATCTTTAGGTGGGTGAGCACAAGTTCAATCAGCCACCTTGTTTCTGACAGTATCTGCTGTGTTGGGAGCATCTGTCCCAAAACAGAAGGTGCAGCTTCCTGGGTTTGGGCTGTCCAAGTCTTCTCAGGATCCCTTGGGACTTCCTTGGCCAGGGCTTCAGGTTGCTGTACAACCTGCTGGGACAGTGGGTGGAGAATCTTGGCTTTGTGGCAGATCTGCATCTTCCTGCAGCCCACTCATCACAGGCCAGGGCAGCTTGAGCCAATCCATGTGGAGCAAAATGATTTTTAGAGGGAGCTTCTTGTAAAGGATGATGATGGTGTTCTTTGGCCTAAAAGCTTGCAGGGTACTGCCTCCAGTGGCTGTGCAAAACCACCTTATTTAAAAATTGATTTAAAAAAAACCCCAACGTTATTGCAATGAAATTTTGGATGTGATTCAGGCAGAGTTCAGCAAGTTTTGGGGTACCTGAGCAAACATGAACTGTGGGGCACATGGGTCCCTGACTCCAGGAAGCGTCACTGGGCAGCCAGGGTGCTGCAGCAGCAGCTCAGGTGGGGGCATGTGGAAGTTATTTTCAGTCAAACTTTTGTACTTCCAAGAACTCCCCTGGGAATCTGTTGGAGTTGGGGAGTAGCTGGTAGGGATGTGAGGGGATCATGGATGTGACATGGAATGCTCTGGTGAGTGGTGCTGATGGGCAGCTCAGTCACCAGCAGTCGGGGGAGCCCAATGTCTCAGTGCTGAGGTGTGGGCACTGCACTCTGAACTGCACCACTCCAGCAGGAAATGTAGGCTTGGGGGAAAAACATGAAGCAGAAGGGTTCCTCTGTAGTTATTTTTGTGTCCTGTGCTGTCCATTTCCACAGGGGCAGAAGCTGAGCTCTGGCTCCAGATCTCGCTGTGCTGTCCCTGCACGGCAAGGAGGGGCTGCTGGCTGGGTTCTGGAGCAGGGGGCCACCCCATGGAACTGCCCTTGTGATTTTCTTAGGGGGTCCCTGACTGTACCTTAAACAGGACTCGTGTAAGTGCTGGCTCGGGCACAGCACAGCTGAGGGGGAGCCAGAGGATGCTCTTGGTGTGCAGGGGTCAGACTGTTGATGAGCTGCTGGAATGTGGGGCGTGGGTTGGTGTGTTTAACTCCTGCCTGGTGCAAATGGCTGTACAAGTGTGCCAGAACTACAGCATTAAATTCCTTATCCTCTGGAACTGAAGGCCCTGGATCTGCCTCCAGGTCTCCCACTGTCAGTGGCTTTGAACAGAAACACTTAATTCTGCAAATTGTCCGATGCCCCAGGTGTCACTGACCTTTGGTGTGCTGTGGTACCTCCTTGCTGGCAGTGCTGTGTGGGGGTAGTTCTGTATTGTTGCTTAATGAGATTGCTTCTAGGAATTGGAATACAAGGAAAATCTCCACAGTGCAAGAATGAAGGCGTGATAAGTCTTTTGACCCTTTTAAAATTCCAAACTAGTAATTCTGCACACTGGTAACTGTGCTATCTTTAGCTACCTGTTCCTGTGTGTTGAGTCCTGCCTGACTTTGGCTTGATGAAATCAGGAGAGTTTCCTGGTGAAAGAGTAGCTGTAGACTCCAGGAATTCCTCTGTCTCCCCTGACCTTTTTTTTGAGTCTGCTCCAGAAGTGAGATCCTCACCATTCTGGTTACTGCTCTGTCTCCTGTAATAGGGAGTAAATATTTTCTAGTTTTCCTCTTGGTTATTTCAGTACTCTGCCACTTCAAGGCACTGTTTTCCTTGGAAGCTGGGGAAAGTCCAGGTGCCAGGGCTGTCACCTGGGGTAAAGCTCTTTCAGGTTGCTGTCTGAATACCTGCGGAGTGTGTTCCTGGGGTACTGAGTGATGAGAGGTTCTCCCTCTTGAAAAAGAGCCTGAGTGTAGTTTGGAATCTTTTTTAGTATGTGTATCTGACCTTGGAATCAAATACTGCCCACTGGTGTTGTACAGGGGTAGGGAGAATCCTCATCTCCAAGCTCCAGCTTCTGTCAAGATTTCTGCTGTAAAGCTCATGGCTGGGTGCGCGGGGAGCGTCTGTC
>NW_008240054.1:611184-621843 GCF_000691975.1 Corvus brachyrhynchos | reverse complement strand
TGAAACCTGAGCACTCACTGAAAACCTGAGGGAGGCTTCCCCATGGAGTAACACCCAGATCTTGGGAGTCTGGAGGAGGAGGGGACAGACAGGAACTGCCCAGTCTCAGGAGAGGAAATGCTCCCCCTGCAAAAGGGGCATCTCTGCAGAGGGGTTGTGGGGCTTTGTTGTGTCAATCCAAGCAAATCTTCTGCCTGGTTCTGTCAGGCCCCCCGTGAATGGGTCCAAGACCCCACAGAGATGGGCCAGGGCTCCAGACCAAGAGGCACTGCCTTAGTTCAGTGAGATTTGTCCTTCACCCTCCTGCTGTCACCAGCTCGTGGAGTGACCCCTTTTCTGTAACACACCACAAACTGCATCCAGGCCTTTTCCCAGGGAACTGTCCCTCGAGTGCCTCAGCCTGGCTGGTCTCTGATATCAGACCTGCCAAGGCATCCATCAGCACTGGCAAACTGAAATTCCCTGGTGTCCTGTAAGTCAAGGACACCTCTGCAATGTTGGTTGAAAGGCCCGTAGTTACAGCTGCTTGTGGGAAGCACTGCCCTTGTCTTGTTATCTCTTCCCTGACCTTCCCACACGGGCTGGGTTTTGGTTTGACGGGGTATTTCAGTGTCAGTGTAGCCCAAACCCTTTTTTAACATGATATTCACAGCTGGAGAGGAGATGTCTGAGTCGCACAACCAGATGTTAACTAAGGTAAAATGCTGGTATGATGTTGTCTTCATTGTTGTAATGATGCTGCTGTAGCTCCTTCTGGGACCAAGGAACGTGCTAAAGAAAAGCTGTGGACCAGTTACAGTGGGATGGGTCCGGAAGTGCCAGGTCTCGCTCATTCAGCATTAGAGAGACATTCCCTGGCAGTGGGGGTGGTGTCCCTGCCTTGTCAGTGAGTCCCCACTCAGGGGATCATCACTGTGCCTGGTTTTGTTGTGTTCAGGTCATTGTGGCCCTTCCCTGGTGGTGCCACTTGGCAGCTCTGACTGAAAGCAGCTCCCGTTAGATTGTGTCTCCCAGAGTAACTCAGAGCTCCTGTACTGGCCTTGGCAAGGGAGAAAACTGCTGCTGAGCATTTGGTGCCCTTCTCATGTGAATGGGTAGAGAGAGCATCAGAAAAAGTAATTTTTCCCAGAACAGGGCATTCTGCTTCTTGTGCAGTGTCCCCACGTTCAGAGCTGCATGCTGCCAAGCAGACGGGTTTACATCCTGTCCTCACTCTCTTACTCTGTCCCAAGTGTCATGGCCTGTGTGGGCACAGGCACCTGCTAACACACGTCAAAGTTAGAAAGAGAATTCCACCCAAATGTGCTGTTCTTGTGCAGAGTGGGCCCTTGGTGTGCCTGGCCATGCTCTCCATGACGAATGCCTTTTTCCCGTGGTTCAGTGTGGACTGGGGGATCCGGAGGCATTTGCATGACATGGCAGCTGGTCTTGCTCTTGTTCAGCCTGTATCTCAGACAGTCACAGCAAGCCCTGGCCTGTGTGGGACCAGCTGCCTGGGAGGGAGCTCCACCGGAGCCGTGCTGCTCCTGGAATCCGAGAGTGGCGTCTGAGGGGAAAGCAGTGTGGACACCACGGGCTGCAGGAGAGCGAGAGAGAGGGTATTTTTGTAGAGGAACTGGTCAAATGTTCGCATATCTGCACTGTCTTTATTTAGCAGTGTGATGTACCCAGGTGAAGAGTTTCCCAATAAATACTGGTTTTGATGCCTAATGAACGACTACTGTGTCTTTACTTGTGAGCAGTGATGGAGAAGGGGATAATTTGTGTATCCGTGGGTGTGATGGAGAGGCAGTGCTTGAGGGCTGTGATGGGTGTGTAAACGTGAACAATTAACGTGGGCAGAGTTTTCCCTGGGCAAGGTTCTGTCACTGTGTGTTGGTTGGTGCTTTGCTGTCCCTGGGTACCAACCAGCCTCCTCACCCTTCTCGTTCTTCCTGCAATTCCTACTGTTTAGTTTTCATGTGATTTTCTCCTATCCTCTTGCTAACGAGTCCAATGACACACTTCTAACCTGCCAGTAGTTCTGTGAAGGTAAGAGATCTTCTGTTTTGTCTGTGTGAGTCTAAGGCAAACTCAGCCTTCTGGTGGGCTCTTGGAGCTGGAGAAGGGCAGGACAGCCTCTCCCTGCACTGCCTTGTTATGCTAATGCAGAAACAAGTCAGGTCATTGTAGCTATGATCCTTGATTTGAAGTCATGGTATGGAGTGTTTGAAAACCATTTGTCTGGCAGTGGTTAAAAGGAATAGCTGCTACTTAGGATTCCCTAAAAGCTGTAGGCTGACTTTCAGTCTTTGAAATCGGCCTGTTATTTTAGCAGGTTTTGGTTTCCACAAGCCCGAGTGCAATTCCACTTATCTGTGGGCTGGCCCACAGAAAGAGAGGCTACACCAAGCAATAGATGTGCTTGGAGAGCAGCAGTGCAGGATGGAGTGACAGAACTTGTCTGTCTGCTGGAGCTTCCCTCGGGCAGCAGCGTTGGGAAGGGAAACACTCTGTGATGGTGGCTGTCGTCACGGGTGGGTGGGAGAGAAACCTCATGGAATGGTGCTGAGGGTGCTGTGTGTGCCCATGCGTGTGTCAGACATCTCCCATCCTCTGAGCAGTGGTACCCGTGGTGTCCCTGGGCTGTGCTGCAAACACCTTCCCTGGCATTTTATCTTCATTGATTTGCCCTCCCTCTCCTGCCCATTTTCCATGCATGGTGGTGGTTTCCATCTGAGAAGCGTGACATTCTTGTGTAATGTACCTCTCATTGTGACTGCTGACCAAGGAGCTGGAGCTGGGTCACTAACACTCTTCTCTTGTGTTTGTAGGTCTGCAGAGGGATCCGGGCCGGTTCCCAGCTGTAGCTCTTGAGCTCTGTAAAGGAGATTCTGGCAGTGATGGACTCGCTTTATACAAGGGTCAGCCCAAGATGCTGGAGGTGAAAGTGCAGCACAACTCAGAGTCAGAGTACTTGGCCAGAGATGGTCCTTCAAGCAACAGCTCCTTCTACAGCAGTGAAGGAGAGGGGACAGACCATGAGGGAGATATTCTGGATTGCAGCGGGTCCAGGCCTTTACTGATGGATTCGGAAGAGGAGGAGGAGACATGCAAGCTGTGCCCAGGGTTCCTGCAGCCTGTGCCCAGGGAGAGGCGTGAGGCCTCCAAAGAAGATCCCCACTCCCAGGCCAGAGCAGGGGAGACGCTGTTCCCGGCCTTCCAGTCGCGCACCGGGGAGGTTTTTAATGAACCGGATGTGTTTGCCACGGCTCCTTTCCGAAGCTCCAGGAAGGTGCTTGATGAAGTGGATGTCTTTACCAAAGCTCCTTTTATCTGCAAGGGCAGCGCAGCTCTACGACATCCAGAGGAAGCAGATGTATTTCTGAGAGCCCCTTTCACTAAGAAGAAAAGCATGGAAGAGTTGACTTCCCATAAGGAGCCGTTCACACCACCCGTTTTCCTAAGCCAAGGAGGCGATGGCCGAGCTCACCCAATGTTCCTGTGCCTGGATTCAGCAGCACACGGGTCCGTGGCCTCGGTGAGAGCTCCATACCCTTCTGCTGGGTTTGCTCAGCCAGGCAATCTCCATCCCTGCTCCGTGAGAGCCGTGGAGGCCCAGGAGAGCGTCCCTGCTAAAGCAGTGCTGCCGGAGCAGGGCGATGTGGCCGGTGAGAGGAGCCACGGCCACGCGCTGCCCCCGGAAGCCGCGCTGGGCTCCGTGGCCAACAAGCCTTTCCGTCCGCAATCCCTGTCCAAGTATTCCCGGCACTACAGTCCCGAAGATGGGCCGGGCCTTGAAGCCAAGCCCATAGCTGCTTACAAAGTGGTGTCTCAGACCAACAGACAGGCCATAGCAGGGTCTGTCGCTGTTGTCCCACTGTCTTCCAGGACTATGGAGCTGCCCGGTGCGGATCCCTTCGCCTCGGCGCCCTTCCCTTCCAAAGCAGCAAAGCAGAAGCCTTAATGTGCTGGGAGCTGGGGGCTGTGCTGCCCGCAGGACCACCTCGTGCAGGACCTCGAACCTCTTAGCTGAACTGAATCATATAGCAATATATATATATAAAATAATTATTATTTTTGGTCAGGACTCTATTTGCAGTGATATATAGTTGAACCATTTAAGTTATGTTTGTCCGAATGCCTGCCTCTCAGGATCCTCGTATCCTTTCCAGTTGCTTCTCACCTTCCTCCTCTCACTGTCTTCCCTCCATTTATTTTTTTTTTAGATGCTTTTCTCAAACCAGTAGTATTCCATATTTTCTAGTCCTGGGTGGATAAATGCACTACAAGATGAATTAAAAGGTTTATTAATTACAGAGCGAGTCAAGCGGGACTTGCTAATGCTCTGGAAAAGACATGATTTCACAGGTTAAGGGGTTACTGTGACTTTTGCTATCAGTGATACTCCTGCTGCTCGGCAGCAGTGGCAGCCCTGGCTCCTGGTGTGCTGGTGGGTGCTGTGCCCACGGATCCAGAGCCGTGCTGTGATGTCTGATGCCAGTCTGGGCAGTGCTGGTGAGAGCAGAGCTGTGGCAGCAGCACGGCTTTGCTCCCCCAGGACTGGAACACGTGGCAGTGCTGCTGCCCTGGGGCTGGGGCCGGAGTCAGGGAAGGACTCACGGTGCCTTCATGCTGTGAACGCCAACGAAGCAATCAGGCTGTTGCTGTTGCTGGAAAATCAAACAATTGTGCAAACAATCAGGCAGAGCTTTCACTTTTACACATGTATTTTGGTCTATGCCAAAGCGTAGGACCTGGAAATCTGCTTCTGGTAAAGGAGAGATGTATATTTACAGTATTAAAAGTAGACCTTATGGGGAAATCTTATGATGTAAACAGCTCCATAACTCTCGTGATGTACCTCATGTGGTGTGACTCAGCAGAGGCCACAGCCCTCTTAGACTGGTTTGTATTGGCAGAGAGCTTGACTCAAAGTGATTTCTGCCTATTGCTTTCCTATTGGTTAAGGATGAACCTAAACAAAATTCATTTGCTCTCCTTCTGAAGTGTTATGTCATCATACTTTACCATCACCCAGAGTCTGCAGTCGCTGGGGAGCCCCATTTCACAGTGAGGACCTGGAGGATCTTTCCTGGGCAAGGTTTCCAAGTTTATCTCGAAAGGGGGTCGAGCTTTTATAAGACCAAATCAGCAAGTCAAAGGGACTTGATGACAATTTTGGTGCAGAAATACTTGGGTCTGATGGCATACTTCCCGACCAGCCAGGGCCAGAGCTTGGCCAGAGCTTAGGCCTTGACTGGGAGGGTTTCCCTAAAATACCTTACAAACAAACTTTTATTAATAATCAATGGTAACATGAACAACCTACAATCAACCAAAGGAATGTATATAAGTAACATCAGATAAGTATCTTACAGCTAAATCCCTTTATAAAAACTCCGTGTATTAATGTTATGTTGTAAACAACATATTCAGAATCACCAATCATACCGTTTCTTGTGTAAAAATCTTTAGTTACGGCTTGAACCCCACAAACCAGTCACTAAACAAGCTCCATTAATCTTGTTCCTTCAGTTTCCCAACAATGAAGCTGGAGTAACCAAGGCTGGTCGGACCACCCTTGCAGGTACCCATCGTGGACCGGAATCTGTGGAAACACAAGCATATCCTCACCCCCAGGTTATTAATGGAAAGGGGCTTTCCCATTGATATACTTGAGCTTTTTCTAAGTGAATTTGTGATACACTAAAACGGTGTTGGACTGGGGTTAGGTCATTCTGAATGCAGTTCAAAAAATTAAGAACATATAAGGCTTTTTGCAGTCTTTCGTGGGAGGTGTATCCCATCCCTACACTGCCCCTTTTTTGTTTTAACAGCATGGACTTGAGAGTACTGTGGGCCTGTTCAATTGCAAGGAGTTTCTCTCCTCTGCCGCTCCCCAATTTCTTCCTCATCTGTTAACTGTCAGACTCTTTCTCCTCGTCCTCATCATCGTCCTTTGCACTGGCCTCAGATTTATCTGAGGATTCATGAAGCAGAACGTACTCCCTGCTGCTTAACCCAAACCTGAGCACATCCTTCTCCTTCAGTTCGCAGTAGCGCTGGGGCTCGATGCGCTGGTTGTTGAGGAAGGTGCCGTTCCCCGAGCCCAGGTCGGTGATGTAGGGCCTGACCCTGCGGCCCGCGGTGCCGTCAGCTCGGGTGTACTCCAGCAGCCGGTACTGGAAGACGGCGTGCTGCCTGGAGCAGGAGGGCTGGTCGATGGGGATGTCGGCGGTGCGGCGGTGCCGGCCCAGCGGGTACGCGCTCTGCCTGTGGATGTGCAGCACCGGCAGGAGCTCCTCGTTCCTGAAGGGGTACAGGCGCCAGCGCGTCTGGGGGATGCGCGCCTCGGGGGGCTCGCTGTACGTGATCACCAGCCCCCGGAACGTGTTGGCGTCCTCCAGCAGTGCCCCGGACAGCTCGAAGCTTGGCTTCTCCTTCTTCACAGCAGCTTTTCCTTTGGGTTTGCTCTCGGACTGGTCGCCGCTGCCCTCGGTGCCCTGCCGGTGCTCTCGCCTTCTCTCACTGCAGAGCTCCCTCCCTGCCTGCTGCTCCGGCAGGCTCTGCATGTCCCGCTCATGGCCGCGAGCTCTTCTTTTTCCTTTCTTTTGAATTGGAGATTTTCACTGATTTTTCATTCTTCCTCAGCCTTTTCTGGCCTGTGCCAGGTATAGTAGAGTTGCTGCTCTCCTATTAGGAGTTAACTGAAAATTAGAGAGAAAATGTACATTTCTGTGTTGGGAATAGATTTTTAGTAACTCTTACGGGTAAAACAAAGAAAGTATTCTGAAAAACATTACATGGTCTTGTCACCGAAACTGCGGGAAAAACAAAAACCCTCCAACAACGTTCTTAGTGTTAAAGAATCGAGGCCAGAAATATCTGGCCAGGATGTGCAACAGAAATAATTTCATCCACACATAGCCCGGGTGTGTACAGAAAATCATTCTATGACTCATGAGTTCTACGAGATTTTGCACATATTTTATACAGTCAAAACGCCATAGAAATTCATTGGTTCGATGTTCATTGGTTCCAGGTTACGTAGTTCTTAGTACTTGGTTTCCTATTGGGTACAGATCTCTCTCTGCCTCCGATGTTAATTAGGTCCTCATTCTTATCTCTCCCAGGCCAGGTGTCTCCGACCATGCCAGGGGTGTTGTGTGGAGTTGATGTTCCTTTGATGGCCTTTAATTGCCGTTGCTGGCTGTTATCTTTTGTGTATCTTCTGTGTTATTCCCAGTCTGTTGAGATGTTAAACTCATCAGGCCTCATCTAGTGGAACAATGTCTTGGAAAGAAACCCCAGCTACTCTGTGTTCCCTTTCCCTTCCCTTAATTCAGTTCCCCTCCAAAATATTTCCAGTTCCAAGAGACGAGCCAAGTGTTCTGTTGGATGTGGGGATTGCCTGGAAGGGAGAGGGAAAAGCTTGGACTGAGTTCTTAGAGCCTTGGGGTGAGGAGGGAGAATTCTGGAATGCAGGGAGGCCACGTTGGCTCCCACAAGTTGCTGGTGAATAGTGACCAGCCGAGCCCAGGTCGGGGGAGCTCGTGGAGCTGGGACCCTCCTGCCCTGCGCGGCTGCACTCGGAGTTAATAAATATTGGTGCATAGTGGTGGTTATGGGGCTTTCTGTCCTCCATCACCACCTCTTGAAAACAGAAGTACTGTAAAGAAGTTTCTGGGTTTCCCTTGAGATGTTTCTTCAGCAACGCTGATGCTGTTATTATGTTTTGTTGTTTAGTTTTCTGTGTAAATACACACCCGAAAGGTGGTTTTTGTTTTAAGTATCTGTTCCCCCAAGTCATTTGTTGCTGGATGGGATCAGTGAGAGACATAGAGAATGACTGTGACAGCAAACTGTGAATTCAAGAGAGTGAGTGTGAGGGCCCAGACTTGTTCCAACACCAGCCTGTGTCACAGCCACACTGAGCCAGGAGCTGCACTTGAGCTGCTGAATTTGCTCAGAAGCTGCTGGAAGGGAGGTCAGGCCTTGGTGCTGTGGGATGAACCTGTGGAACAGGGAGGTGCTTTGCTGGAGTGAGCAGGTACCTTGTGTGAACCATGTAGGTTCAAGGTGTTACCTCTGCTCACTGGATTCAGATTCTCCTTCCTTCTCTTCATTTTTACTTGAAAAATTGCTTCTGAATAATTCTGTGAAGCTTCTGTCAGTACCACAGGTCCCACAGAGCTGATGCTGGAGGAGCATCAGCCTGTCCCTTCATGCTCGGAGGAAGGGAAGGTGTGCTGAGGTGTGTGGGCTCAACTCCAGCCCTGCCCGCCTTAGATCAGGCTGAATTTCCAGCTGGCATTTTGGCAGCTTTTCTGTCCTTCAGACACTTTACACGAAGAGCAGGTTAAGTGTGCCCCAGAGCTCATGATCCTGCCAGACACATCCAGTGCTTAAACGCTTTTAAATCTCTTCTGGGGGTGGAGGCAGCTCGTTTGTATCTCTGCATGTGACTCATAAAGTAATCGGACTTCTGGTTATGGTCAGAAAACTCAGTTTCAATGCCTGTTACTCCGATACCCTTCTCGTTTCCAGCCTGTGTTCCTCCTAATCCTGCACTACCACTGCTGCAGCCTCAGTGTGATGAGTTGTAAGTGGAAATTTCATTTCCATAGCCTCTAAAGTTTACTGTTTTAATGAATGGGGAAGAATCATGCTAATTATTTGCCACACAATCAGTGATCTTAATGAAGTAAGATTTATACAGACTCAATGGGGTGTTTTGAAATCAGTGTTCTGAAAAGAACCACTGGTTTCATGTAATGCTGTAGGTAAATGGTGTTCGCTGCCCCGGGTCCTCGTGCACAGAGTGTTTTCACGTCCCTGCGACAATCCCGGGTTCCTGCTGGGAGAGGGACTGGCTCTTGGTTCTCACCCACTGAATGCACTAAAGTCTCTTCCAAGGTGATTAATCAGAGTTTCTGTGTGTGAAACAAGCAGTTGGATCTGTGCTCACTGCCGTGACGTTGGGCCAGGCTGGGGGGGTCTGTTCTCCCCAGCTGCTGCAGGGCTTTGGGGGCTGTCCCCGTGTCCCCTCTCCCTTCAGCCAGCTCGGCACCAGTCAGAGGCTGTCAGGGTTACACTTCAGCCTCCCGAAGCCAGCGCACACTCGGGCTGTGATGTACGTGGAGCCCTCGGTGACGCTGAGCTCGTGACCCCGACCCCACATGAGCACTGGCGACAAGGCCTGAGCGTGTCTTCAGTGCAACGCAGCAAAACCGGGCGAGATCTGCTTAATTGCTGAACTCAATCACTCCAAAGTGGTAATCGGTTACTTTAACTCAGCTTCCACCAAAGACTTTTGTGTTGGGGAGTTGAATATTTGTGGGTTTTTGTTTCTTTCCTCACGGTGTTTAATCGATGCCTTTGAGCACACTGACAGACCCCAAAGCATTTTTACAGTAGTATCATGACAGTGAAATCCTGTTCCAGTTCTGAAACACATTCCTGAAACCTGATCAGCTGCATTAGTGTTTCTAGAAATAACCCACGGCCTGTAGTTTCTGTTGTAGGTGGGTAAATACCCTCACACACACCTAGAAATACTCCCTGTGAAGTTAGAGGGAGAATGTGATCCAGTGTTCCTGATCCCTTGCTTCCAAAGGGATGGGGTGGGAGGGCAGGGGGCTGGCTCTGGTGTGGGATGCATCCTACACACCGAGTCTGGTGGGAGAAACTCCTTTGTGTCCACGTGGAGCTGGGAGTGTCCGTGGTCCCCACAGCGACTCACAGTGCCCCACAGTGACTTGTGTCCCAAGGGCCGCGTTCTCCCTGTCCCCCTGGCACCTCTGCCTGGCAGATCCCTGGGCTCAAGTTTTGCACTCCGGTTGGGATCGTCTGTTCCTGGTAATCATGAAGAAATGTTCCACTTGTAAACTTATGTACATTTTATTAAAACTGTATCTGATGACAACCACCGTCTCCATTGTGCCTTCCTTCTCCCCTCCCCATGGAAAATACTTCTGCTGCATACAGGGAATCTGGGTTTTAATGAGTTCTTCCTACCTAAGTGCTGAACTGAGTCTGGCCCTGCTCTTTCATCTGGCAGCTGTAAAGTCAAACTGATCTTGCTGCTTTAAGCAGAGGATATTTCGGTTTATATCCAGTTTATATTCCAGAGAGAATCCTTCCCATCCAGGGCAGCGCTGCAGCTGCAGGCAGCACAAAGCCCTGAGCCCTCCCTGCAAAGCCTCAGTGGTGTTAATGCAGTGCTGGTGCAGCTGGACATCTGGGGCACGGGGAGACGTGGAGGCTCACTGTGTGCTAATTAAACGTGTTTTTCTGTAGCATTCAGCTGCCAAGACTTTGTTAGTGCAAAATATTATTTGGGCTTTGCTGCACTTCCTAATTTCATTTCTGTCTTGGTGTAAGTGTCCATTGAGAGAGACTTTGTGCTGCCTTGTGGCTCTGCACAACTCCCTGATTGGAAGGGGCAGCCAGGGAGGGTCGGGCTCTGCTCCCGGGGAACGGGCACAGGAGGAGAGGGAACGGCCTCAGGCTGGGCCGGGGGACGCTCAGGGTGGACAGTGGGGAAATTCCTTCCTGGAAAGGGCTGCCCAGCCCTGGCACAGCTGCCCAGGGCCGTCCCCGGGGGGATTTACCGGCCGCGTGGGTGTGACACTCGGGAACACATCGGGAGCAGTGGCGGCCCTGGCAGTGCCGGCA
>NW_008240054.1:597162-610755 GCF_000691975.1 Corvus brachyrhynchos | reverse complement strand
CGGAGGGAGCTCGGCTTATTCCTGGAGGGGGCCCCTCTCGCCCCTTCCCCGCGCGACTGAAAGGGGGCCGTGTCGCAGTTAGCGGCACCGCGACCTCTAGGGCCGCCCCGGGTGCTCCTTGCTCTTCCCCTTCCTTTCTCCACCGCGGACGGGGGTGACGCTTCTTCATGGCGGGCAGCGAGAGGCGGTTTCTCCTTCTCAGCCCTTTCCAGCCCCGAGCTGGTAGTTCCTCCCGACACGCAGCTCCTGAGGAGTGCTCAGCCCTGCACACCCGGGGAGAGCCGTGAGGGGTAATTCCCCACACAGCCGGCTCAGGATCCTTCAATGAGGGGTAATTCCCCACACACCCGCTCAGGACCCTGCAGTGAGGGGTAATTCCCCACACAGCCAGCTCAGGACCCTGCACCGAGGGGTAATTCCCCACACAGCCGGCTCAGGACCCTGCAGTGAGGGGTAATTCCCCACACACCCGCTCAGGATCCTGCAGTCAGGGGTAATTCCCCAAGTAGCCGGCTCAGGACCCTGCAGTGAGGGGTAATTCCCCCTACACCCGCTCAGGACCCTGCAGTGAGGGGTAATTCTGCACCCCCACGTGTGCACAAGATCAGGCAATGAGGAGCTGTTACACCCCCCCACTCCTGTATCTTCAGGGCCACGAAATAAGAGGAAATTCCTCCCCCATAATTTGCACAAGATCAATCAGTAAGGGGGACGCTGTGCCGCTGGGCACACCTGCTCTGTGCTGAGCACTGTAAAATGGGATATAATCATTACTAGCTAAAGGGAGAAAAGCGAACTTCTGGGGAACCTTCCTTACCCATCCTGTTGTGGTTTCTACCTGCTCCCAAACCCACAAAAGCAAGCAAATAACAGGATTTAGACCGTTTCTGTGTTCATGTGTCCTGCCCTCACGGCAGGGATGTTCATTTCAGGAGACAAAGCTGCTCTCCTGTTCCATGCTTGAGGCTTCTGGGCCTCTGTGCAGTGCTTGTGTTCTGCCCCATGACCCCAGAGAGAACCAGCCTCTTACAGAACAGCCCCTGCAGATGGTATTCACTTAGTTTGCCAGCTTTCCCCCCTCATAGTTGGTAAGGAGGAGAGGAACCAGATAATAATTGATACTTAGTATGTAATAATTAGTCTGTGACATGAAGTGGGTTTTGTTTTCATTTTCTGATGTTCGCTTTGCTTTGAAATACCCGGATGCTGTTGGCTGTGCATACAGTTACAGAAATCAGGTATTCACAGCTGTGAAACTGAAACCTGTTACTCCCATCACTCTGTCTTGCTTTTCCTTTTAATGTTTTTTTCCTTTTTCCTTGCTGCTCTCCCCCCTTTACTTTTGCCTGAGCCAATGACACCACCCCAGGTGTGTCTTGCTGAGTCCCCGGGGCTGCTAAAAGCATCTGCCATACTCTTTCTTTGGGACAGTGCAAATGTGGAATTTGGAAATTGTTAGTAAAGTTATTTTTCTCTAGGTTCTGTCATATGCTGTTAAAAGATCATAATCTGACAACTCGACAGCCTTTCCACCAACTTCTGCAAAAGAAGCCATCTCTTCCATCTGCTGTGTGGCATCGTGCAGGTAAATACCTGCAGTTAAAAATTAACAGATGAGCATGTTGTGGGTTTTTATGTCCCATGGCAATGCTGAAAGTTTGCTGTTCATTCTGAGTGGTAACAATTCCTGGGTGGGTTGTAATGCAGTGCTGACCATCCAGATAGAGCCCAGGAAGGCTGCAAGTGAAGCTTTTCATTCTCAGAGCTTCAATATTTTCTCTTTTGAATTTTCCTGCTCTTGAACATGCATCCATGTGTGGTGCATTGACAGGATTCTCCATTAATATTATCCATAATTTGGTGTTACCCTGAATTTGAGGTTGAGTTTGTTGTACCTGCCACGTGTTTGATAGGCTGCAATGCTCAGGAAAGGAAGAAAAATAAAAAAAAAAACCTGTGAAACTTGGTACCACAGAAAACTTTGTGCTTTTGCAGATTTAACAACTGCCCCTCAATGCTGGAGCAGAAACAGTCTAAGACAAAAAGATTCTGCAGGTGCTATTGCATGGAATTAGTCACAGATGGAAATATCATTTAAATGATTCTATTCAGGCAGAAGTTTCTTCTTAATTTTAGTTTCAGAGTCTCATGCAGCTCGATGCTTTTTAGTAAATAAAAGCTAACAAAAGCAGCTAAGACAAGGTTCCTTTTATCGTGCTGTCTCCTGTGAGATGATGTGCCCGTGTTTGCCAGTGTTCTGTGGCTCTGAAGGCTCTCGTGTTGTGTTTTAGAGCCTCATGGCTGCCCGGGCTGCAGTTCTCTGGAGCAGAGGGATCACCCTGGGCTTGCTGAGTAATCAGGACTTGACTTTCATTTAAGCTCCTTAGGTTTGATTGTATTACTTCTCTTCTTTGTTTTTGTCTTTCCAGTAAGAGGCATGTTTATTCAAACTCAGGACACACCAAATCCAAATAGCTTGAAGTTTATTCCAGGAAGGGAAGTGCTGGAATCGAGGACTATGGAGTTTTCTACACCAGCTGCAGCATACTGCTCACCTTTAGCAAGGTATTATTAAACACATCATCATTGGTTTGGGGGTTGGTCTGGGCTCTGTGTCTACAACTGATGCTTTTAAGCACAGCTTGGGATCATTCTGCTCCTCCTTAGGAGCAGCTTGCTTGGATTTGAGATTTAGTGCTGCCTGAGATAAAAGCTGGGAAGGTTGGTTGTCTGTATTCCCTACAGCTCTGGCATGGCAGAAGGCACCACGGTCGGGTTCATGTAGTTGGATTGAGAGGGGTTACAAGTCAGTATTTGTGAGCAGTTGATGCATCGTCAGCGAGACCTCTGGTCCTGATTTCTCAAATTCATTCCCCTCAGAACACTCTTCATGCAAGTAGTTACTTGGAAATCATGTAACTTCAGAACTGGGAAACAGTCAGTGAATAGCCTCCAAATACTCTCAAATAAATGCAGTAGCTCACTTTGGCAGGTGCTGGGGCTGAACTTCAAAGCCAGTGGATTTTTCCTTCAGTGAAGATTCGTGCTTTGCTCAAAGAAAGGCCCCTATTTTGGGCTGGATCTGTAACAGGTCTTGGGAGTGCAGCTTTCAGTAACCCAAATGCACAACCTGGAGTAAGAATCAGTTCATATGTCGTGGCATAGAAGGGGCTTGGAGCACCATCACAAGTCTCTGGGAGTATTTGGAAGCACCCATTTTGCATGTGTGTCACTGCTTTCACATCAGTCTCTGAAAACAAACTCTGTGTGTTCTGTGGGTGGAAGGGCTTCAGGCCAGGGGTGATACCCAGGAATGCTGCAGTGGGTTACCCCTGGAGATGCCAGGCCAAGGCAGCTTTATGCACCTTGGCAGAATTCTGTGCAAAAGCAGAAGCTGTTGGCTGTGGCATTCCCTCCAGGAGCTGGGGGGTTATCAAACACGCAGTTCTGATGTTTCCAGAGGTCTCTTGCAGGGCTGTTTGAGAGCAAACAGGATTTTTGCAGGCAGAGCTCCGTGACTTGCAGTAATAAATCCAGTGTGAAAGGTTTCTGAGGACATCACAGCGTGTTAGCAGAGTGCTGAAGCTGTAGGATCTCATTGTGCCAAGGTGCATCGGGTTGCAGAGTGAAATCGACTGTCAGAAAGTGGCTTTTTGTTGTCATCTGTCTGCAAATAGACATTTCCATCCAAGACCATGTATGTGCTGCCATGTGTGCAGGGCAGACCAGCTTGGTTGTGTGTATTGTGCAGGTTCATGGGAAAAACTGCCTGCTCTGTGCATCACTAAACCCAGGTTACAGTTTCTGTAAATGGGATGACTGTTTGTTTTAAAAGCGAATATTAGTTTTCCAAAGATTTAACAAAAGCTCCCTGGAGGAGAGGGAGGGAAGAAAATAATTTAATTTATTTCAGGTGGTTTGGTGCACTTGCATAATTCCATAGTTTTAAGTAATTTCAGAATCCAGTTGATTTAGTGGTGTAAACACTCAGTGCACATACAGCTGTTTCATGTGCAGAAATTCTTTCGAGTGGGTATTGTGAAATCACTTTTATCATTTTCCAGGACACATGCTTTTGTGGTAAGATTTCTGATTCCTTCATTCATTGCATTTTTGATGTTTTCCAGTCTTTCAAGAGAACATCCTTTTTCCCCCCGTAATTACAAAAACCACAGCCTTACACTGTATTTACCTGCATCAGTTTTAATTATTTTTTTTTTCTTTTGATGCAATTGTTGTGTTTTCATTAACCATATTGTTAATTGTTAAAATTAAAACTCAATTTGTTAGATTGGGTGCATTTTTGCCTTTTATTTTTTTTTTCTTGTTTCCTTAACAGACAGTTATTCCGGGTTGAAGGAGTTAAAAGTGTTTTCTTTGGACCAGACTTCATCACAATCACCAAGGTAAGCAGAGCAGAGGTTTGGCTGTGCTAGAAGATGAGCTGTCTGGAAATGGCCATCGAGAAGATCCAGCCAGGCTCTTGGACAGGCACGGTGGAAGGTCCAGAGGCTGTGTCCACAAGTGACTAAAGGGAGCTACCTTTAATAGAAAAGAAAATGAATAACTGCAGTGTGTGGCTGAGCACTGGAGGTGGCTTCCCAGTGAAGCTGTAGATTCTTTGGTCTTGGAAATGCTCAGCATTGGACTGGCTGAAGCCCTGTGCCCGTGGTCAGCTCGGAAGTTGGCTCTGTGTGGAGCAGGATTGGGGCTGGGTGAGCTGTGGACACGTCCCAGAGTCGCTGTAGGACCAGGATGAGGTGTGTTTGCACAAGGTGTGGGGCCTGTGGCACCAGAGATAAGGGGTTATGTAGGAGCTGGGCAGTGAGAGTGCAGGGCAATTCAGGGAATGATAAATTGGTAAATTGATAATCTTGAGTCTCTGAAACAGTTGGTAAAAATATGTGTCCAATAATAACTTATTTTAGAGACTTCCACACCTTTTTAGCTAATGCTTTAAAAGCACTTGCTTGGCTTGCAGACAAGGAGACCTTTCTTTTGACTGTCACAAATTGAGTCTGACTAAGCTTCTTTGGCAAAGCTGGACTTGACAGAACTATGAAGTCCGACCTGTGCATCAAATGTGAGAGTCCATGAGGGTATTTTTAACATCAGAATCTCTGTGTAACTCAGCAGCAGCAGGCAGGTACTCTTTTTCATTGGTTTTTTTTCCCCTCTTTTGATTCTCACAGGAGAGTGAAGACCTGGACTGGAACTTACTGAAACCAGATATTTATGCAACTATAATGGATTTCTTTGCCTCCGGCTTACCTGTGGTTACTGATGAGGCACCTAGGACAGACACAGGTAAATCAAATCTTCAGGGAGAGGCCAAGGTCTGCCTTTGGGTTTAGCTTTTGTGCCATCCAGAAGAGCCTCCACTTCTCCCTCAGAAAAGCATGCAGGAGAATTTAAATAAAAAACTTGTTAAGATGAACTCAGGCAGGAATTTGTAGCCTGGGATTCTCTGTGTTCTGACTTGCACATTTTTCTTTTCCCAAGCTGCTTCAGAAGAAGATGATGAAGTTGTACTGATGATTAAGGAGCTGCTGGATACAAGAATCAGGTGAACAGGGAGCATTGCTGCTGGATGAGTGAGTTAGTCTTGGGGTTTGGGTTTATTTAGGGAACAGTGCGTTTTCTTTGGGAATGTGATTTCATGGTTCGGCACCTGGTGTGGAGGGGTTCGAGTGCAGAACTGGCCAGAGTTGGGAATGCTGTTCAGTTGAAAACTCTCTCTGGTTTTCCTGTTGAAGCTCCTGTGCTGAGCAGAGTCCTCTTTGCTGAGTGACTTCAGAGCAAGACCTGGGCTTGCTCTCCACAGTGCCTTTGACAGGTCCATGGTTTTAATCTGGCTGCTTTTAAGTGCTGGAAACAGCACAGGCTTTGCTTTTACAGGCACTTTTTTCTCTCTGTATTAATGTCTGTCTTAATTGTTCTTGTCCTTCCCTTCCAAGTATTCCAAAGCAGTTTATACTCCAAAGGAAAATTTCCTAGTGGAAAATGCTGGGCTTCCATGGATTTTGTCGTTGCATTCCGTTGTGATTTTAGTGGTGCTTTACCACAGCTTGAATTCGGAAGCTGGTGGTAACTAATGAAGTCTCAGGAGTGGCTGTGGATTGTGTTGTTTACCTGAAGAATATTTCTGTGCTCATTAATTGCCTTCCAAAGCGAACTGAAAGCAATAAGTGACTTGACATTTGAGATGCAGGGGAAGATGTGTGATGTGTTTGTGATATCTGATGGTGACATCTTCCCCAGCTCACAAACTGCAGGAACCAGAAACTTGTTTGTGGATCAAAATCATAGCAGTTATGATGAACTTGGGCCTTTGTATTTTTTTTTTTTTTTTAGTTGCCGCATTTAAAGTGATATCACTTAATTTAAAAATTTGTTTATCTCAGAGCTGACACATGGTGCTGGCTGATTTTCCTGAGTAAGGAAGAAAAGTAGAAATTAGCTGTAACATTTTCCCAAACATCTGTGCTAAGTGTTGAAGCCAGAAGCCAAGTATAAAGTTGTATAAAGCTGTGACAGTAATGTTCATGCTCCTGCCGGGTACCTGGTTGTTTAAGCTCGCTGGAGTGTGTCAGTCCTTGATTTCCGAGGGGCCTTTCATAACAGGCACAGAATTTCTGCCCAAAATTCTGGTTTTCCCACCTTTTCATTTCTTTCATTTCCTCCCCCAGTACCCATCAATGGACCAAGAAGCTGTTGATGAGAATACCAGCAGTGATGTATCTTCCTTCATTTTACAGCAGGGTAGTTCTCAGAAGTTATACATAAACCAGGCTACACATAGAGCATTTATTGTCCAGCAAATCAGAAGTAAATGCAGAGGAGTTGTCAGAAGGTGCAGGATGGGGGGAATGTACATCTGAAAGGTCCTGTAGTGTGTCAGAAAGTTAATTCAAGTAAGAAAAATGGAATTCTAAATCATGATCTTTGGCCTTCTAAATTCTTTCGAGTGGGTATTGTGAAATCACTTTTATCATTTTCCAGGACACATGCTTTTGTGGTAAGATTTCTGATTCCTTCATTCATTGCATTTTTGATGTTTTCCAGTCTTTCAAGAGAACATCCTTTTTCCCCCCGTAATTACAAAAACCACAGCCTTACACTGTATTTACCTGCATCAGTTTTAATTATTTTTTTTTTCTTTTGATGCAATTGTTGTGTTTTCATTAACCATATTGTTAATTGTTAAAATTAAAACTCAATTTGTTAGATTGGGTGCATTTTTGCCTTTTATTTTTTTTTTCTTGTTTCCTTAACAGACAGTTATTCCGGGTTGAAGGAGTTAAAAGTGTTTTCTTTGGACCAGACTTCATCACAATCACCAAGGTAAGCAGAGCAGAGGTTTGGCTGTGCTAGAAGATGAGCTGTCTGGAAATGGCCATCGAGCAGATCCAGCCAGGCTCTTGGACAGGCACGGTGGAAGGTCCAGAGGCTGTGTCCACAAGTGACTAAAGGGAGCTACCTTTAATAGAAAAGAAAATGAATAACTGCAGTGTGTGGCTGAGCACTGGAGGTGGCTTCCCAGTGAAGCTGTAGATTCTTTGGTCTTGGAAATGCTCAGCATTGGACTGGCTGAAGCCCTGTGCCCGTGGTCAGCTCGGAAGTTGGCTCTGTGTGGAGCAGGATTGGGGCTGGGTGAGCTGTGGACACGTCCCAGAGTCGCTGTAGGACCAGGATGAGGTGTGTTTGCACAAGGTGTGGGGCCTGTGGCACCAGAGATAAGGGGTTATGTAGGAGCTGGGCAGTGAGAGTGCAGGGCAATTCAGGGAATGATAAATTGGTAAATTGATAATCTTGAGTCTCTGAAACAGTTGGTAAAAATATGTGTCCAATAATAACTTATTTTAGAGACTTCCACACCTTTTTAGCTAATGCTTTAAAAGCACTTGCTTGGCTTGCAGACAAGGAGACCTTTCTTTTGACTGTCACAAATTGAGTCTGACTAAGCTTCTTTGGCAAAGCTGGACTTGACAGAACTATGAAGTCCGACCTGTGCATCAAATGTGAGAGTCCATGAGGGTATTTTTAACATCAGAATCTCTGTGTAACTCAGCAGCAGCAGGCAGGTACTCTTTTTCATTGGTTTTTTTTCCCCTCTTTTGATTCTCACAGGAGAGTGAAGACCTGGACTGGAACTTACTGAAACCAGATATTTATGCAACTATAATGGATTTCTTTGCCTCCGGCTTACCTGTGGTTACTGATGAGGCACCTAGGACAGACACAGGTAAATCAAATCTTCAGGGAGAGGCCAAGGTCTGCCTTTGGGTTTAGCTTTTGTGCCATCCAGAAGAGCCTCCACTTCTCCCTCAGAAAAGCATGCAGGAGAATTTAAATAAAAAAATTGTTAAGATGAACTCAGGCAGGAATTTGTAGCCTGGGATTCTCTGTGTTCTGACTTGCACATTTTTCTTTTCCCAAGCTGCTTCAGAAGAAGATGATGAAGTTGTACTGATGATTAAGGAGCTGCTGGATACAAGAATCAGGTGAACAGGGAGCATTGCTGCTGGATGAGTGAGTTAGTCTTGGGGTTTGGGTTTATTTAGGGAACAGTGCGTTTTCTTTGGGAATGTGATTTCATGGTTCGGCACCTGGTGTGGAGGGGTTCGAGTGCAGAACTGGCCAGAGTTGGGAATGCTGTTCAGTTGAAAACTCTCTCTGGTTTTCCTGTTGAAGCTCCTGTGCTGAGCAGAGTCCTCTTTGCTGAGTGACTTCAGAGCAAGACCTGGGCTTGCTCTCCACAGTGCCTTTGACAGGTCCATGGGTTTTAATAAACAGCACAGGCTTTGCTTTTACAGGCACTTTTTTCTCTCTGTATTAATGTCTGTCTTAATTGTTCTTGTCCTTCCCTTCCAAGTATTCCAAAGCAGTTTATACTCCAAAGGAAAATTTCCTAGTGGAAAATGCTGGGCTTCCATGGATTTTGTCGTTGCATTCCGTTGTGATTTTAGTGGTGCTTTACCACAGCTTGAATTCGGAAGCTGGTGGTAACTAATGAAGTCTCAGGAGTGGCTGTGGATTGTGTTGTTTACCTGAAGAATATTTCTGTGCTCATTAATTGCCTTCCAAAGCAAACTGAAAGCAATAAGTGACTTGACATTTGAGATGCAGGGGAAGATGTGTGATGTGTTTGTGATATCTGATGGTGACATCTTCCCCAGCTCACAAACTGCAGGAACCAGAAACTTGTTTGTGGATCAAAATCATAGCAGTTATGATGAACTTGGGCCTTTGTATTTATTTTTTTTTTTTGGTTGCCGCATTTAAAGTGATATCACTTAATTTAAAAATTTGTTTATCTCAGAGCTGACACATGGTGCTGGCTGATTTTCCTGAGTAAGGAAGAAAAGTAGAAATTAGCTGTAACATTTTCCCAAACATCTGTGCTAAGTGTTGAAGCCAGAAGCCAAGTATAAAGTTGTATAAAGCTGTGACAGTAATGTTCATGCTCCTGCCGGGTACCTGGTTGTTTAAGCTCGCTGGAGTGTGTCAGTCCTTGATTTCCGAGGGGCCTTTCATAACAGGCACAGAATTTCTGCCCAAAATTCTGGTTTTCCCACCTTTTCATTTCTTTCATTTCCTCCCCCAGTACCCATCAATGGACCAAGAAGCTGTTGATGAGAATACCAGCAGTGATGTATCTTCCTTCATTTTACAGCAGGGTAGTTCTCAGAAGTTATACATAAACCAGGCTACACATAGAGCATTTATTGTCCAGCAAATCAGAATTAAATGCAGAGGAGTTGTCAGAAGGTGCAGGATGGGGGGAATGTACATCTGAAAGGTCCTGTAGTGTGTCAGAAAGTTAATTCAAGTAAGAAAAATGGAATTCTAAATCATGATCTTTGGCCTTCTGGAATGGAGATAATTTGCTGTGGTGAGTTAATAAATGTGTCAGGTTCACAGATTTTTCTGTTAGGACTGTAGTTCTCAGAGAGTTATTTTGGAAATCAGTATAAAGAGCTTCTGTTAAGAGTAACTTGATGGTTTTAACTTGGTCTGGAAAAATGTTGCTATGGGGACAGAGCTACAGTGCTGGGCATTTGTGGCTGGCAAAGGGAGGGCAGGCTGCAGAAATGCTCACGGCACTGGGGTGAGCTTATCAGGAGCTGGTTCCTTCACCCCTGAGCAGGATTAAGCTTTTATAGTTGGAGCTATTTTCTGTCCTGCGTAAATTGTGGAGAACTGCATATTTATTTATGGAAGCAGGGCTTCTTATCACAGGTGACAGCTGCGCTGCATCCTGTTGGGGGTACACGCCCCTGTTGTATTGGCAGTAACTGAGGCAATTATTGCATGTGGAGAGGGCCTCCAGGCAAGCCAGGGTGCCTGTGCAGGCTGGATCGAGCTCTGCTCCAGGGTATTCACTCTCCACCCTAAAGTTTCAGTGATTCCTTCATACACTGCTGCATTCATTGCAATAATGTTTTGCCTACTGTCCTACAGAGAAAGTTTCTATGTTAGATAGTCCAACACAGTAGGAGTTGTTGGAAATGTGAACCAGGTAGTTGTAGAGAAATACTGACTAAATCCCTCTGTCTTGACAGTTTTTGTGAGTATTGAGTGTTGCTTTACTGAGGGGTTTTGGAAGGATCCGTGTTTCAGCTCTACATGCCTTAGGCTGAATATTGTGTTCCGTCAGGCCCACAGTGCAAGAAGATGGTGGTGATGTTATTTACAAAGGCTTTGAGGATGGGATTGTGCAGCTGAAGCTGCAGGGTTCGTGCACCAGCTGCCCCAGTTCCGTCATCACCCTCAAGAACGGGATACAGAACATGCTCCAGTTCTACATCCCTGAGGTCGAAGGCGTCGAACAGGTGGGCTGGGGAGAGATCACAGATGTTTTCTTTTCAGTGGAAAAGGAGCTCTTTATCCCTTTCCAGCAGGAACAGGTTGGCAATTAGGGAAAACCAGGGATGTAGAGATGCAGGTTTTCCAAGTCAGAAGCTGTATCTTGGCAAAGATGGAGAACTCTGCAAGGTCCTGTACCAGCCCGTGGGCTGGGACTGCCTGGCTGGGGAGCAGCCCTGGGTGCTGTGGGTGCCAGGCTGGCCTGAGCAGCAGCAGTGGCCCTGGGCAGGGCTGGCTGATCGCATTGGCAGCGGGAGAGGGAGGAGACCCCTCGCTGGACTCCCCCCGGTGTGCCACACCCCTCCTCTACTGAGGAGCCCAGAGCTGGACACAGTTGTTTGCTGTTACCTTTGTGCTGTGGTGACTTGATGTGATAAAAAGCAACGAGCTTTGTCCCTTGAAATGCAGATTCTTTGGCTTTCTCATGAAATACCTGATCTCTGGAGTGATTGTTTCCATGGCCTTTATGGTAACTTGACCAGCTCCTATAATTAAAGCACGTTTCCTCCTGGCATTTTGGATTGCCAGATTTTCTTACCTTCCTCATGAGCCCATTGTCGTTCAGTGGTGTGGAATAACTGCTGTTCTCCTTGGGCCCAGCAGGGATTTAATGTAATAAATCCTGCAGGACTGAGAGCTTAAACTGTTTATCTAAACCACTTCTGGATTTGATTTCAGGTTGTTGACGACGATGATGACGTGGAGAAAGAAGCAAATTCTACTTGAGCTTCGTCATCTGTGGCCAAATAAGCATTTACCTCCTCATGTATGTAAACCATCTTTGTGCTGAGGAACAACCAAATCTGCCTTGTCAGAAAAATAGTTGTACTTACAGTGAGAATGTACCACCAGTTTAAGCAGTTCATCCATTAATTTATTAAATGCTCTGTATTACAAAAAAAATCTTTTGTTCTACTTTGTGCTATGTCTTTACAAAGAAATGGTGGGCTCGGAAAACAGTGATGTGTTTCTGTATTGTTTTTTCATACAGAAACTTCAATACTGAAAAAAAAAAGAAGGCATAAGTTTCTTGACTTTTTTTGTGCAATAGCAATATTAAATATTTATTCCCCCAACTCTGGGACTGACAGGACTCTCTGTCCTTACTCTGTAAATGGGAGCTTCAGGAATGTTAATTTTATCAAGTCTTGTTAAAAAGCTGCTGATTCCTATCAAATTTTTGTGTGTGAAAGATAACCTGTAACATCAACTGTTCATTTTGGAGGATGTAACACTGCCATGGCTGTGGAAAGTTACCACTGTGCAAACAATAGCAACAGAAACAAAAAACGTTTGTTATAAAAATCGTATCTTCTAAAGTAAATGTTAGAAAAGAATGATTCTTATCAGCTTCAGTAAGTACAGAGACTAATTAGCTCATTTAGAAGTAAAATTGTTCAGCCACCATTAGTGGTGTGTTTAAACATGCAGCAGCTGATTTCTCGGTGTAATTCTCCACCACGGGGGAAGGTGCAGTGCTGGAGGGCACGGACTGCCTGTGCAGGATGGCAGAGGGAAGGAGGGACTGTGTTTGTGTCTGCTCCTGCCACATCCTGTTTGCTCTCCGGCCTCGTACCTTGGCTGCCTCTGCAGGGCGACGTGGCAGAGCAGGGCTCCTTCCAGTCCTGCACACTCTGGAAGAGAAATATTTGTTGTTCTGACATTGAAATACATAAATGGGGCTTTGCAAGGAGCTGTGTTTACTTTTGTGGGTAGGAATGATTTCTTCCTGGTGCCTGGCTTCAGCAGATGGCTTTGTGACCAAGAATTCTGTTCCTACTGGAAGATGGGGAAATGGAAGAAAAATCAGGGTGTGAAGTCAGCCCTTCCCAAGTGACGGGGGAGAGAAGCACTGAGAGCAGGATGGGAGAGCGCTGCTCTGCACGCTCCAGTCCCGAGATACCTCCCTTGGCTTGTCCCGGTGTGTCCTCACTGTGGAAGAAAGGCCGGGAGATGGCTGTGTGCTGGCTGCAGGCTTCTAATGTTTCTGAGATCCGGTGACCTCACTGCTCTGTGTTCAGCCAGGTTCTGGCAGCAACTTCAAAATACTCCCCGTCCCGGTTCTTTTATGTGTCCTGACATTGTGGGTTGTTTTCTGTGCTTTTTAAGGAAATATTTCTTTATTGACTTTTTAGTGTAACACAAAGTTGAATGAATGGCATTTTTCTTAAGGTATTGCTCTCTTTTGTAGCCTTAGGCTTTTAATAAGTTTCCAAGCAGGGTTTGACGGTGGTGGTTGCAGACAGACAGCATCACTGAGCTCTCCAGCTGCACGGATGTCACTCCTTGGTCAGTTACGCCTGTCCCAGTTTGCTTTGCAGATTCATCTTAATGGTCTCTTTCTCTTGCTTCTGAATAGGTGCTGTTATAGAACAGAGTAAGAAACCAGAGGCCAGGCCACGTGGATTGGGGAGGGATGCACCCCGTGCCAGGGGGGTCCGGGAGCCTGACGGGGCCGCTTGTTCTCTGCCCGAGCCCGGAGCAGCCCTTGGGCGCTCAGGGTCGTAACTCGGTGATCTCCAAACGCTGACTGCTGCGGAAAGGCCTGGGGATGATCCCGTGGGTGCTGCTCCTGCCTGGCGTCAGTGGGAATTACCGGGGGGGGAACATCTCCCCTCGGCTGTCTGGGGTTGAGAATTACCGGGAAGGGTCTGGGAACGAGCCCCCCCCCGCCTCGGATCTGGGGGCTGGGAATTCTGGGGAAGGGTCCGGAAAAGGGCAACA
>NW_008240054.1:595504-596457 GCF_000691975.1 Corvus brachyrhynchos | reverse complement strand
CTCCGAAAGCCCCGGGTGACACGGGAGCCCCGGTGCACGGCACGTACGGGTGGGAAGGGGCGCTCCGGTGGCGTTTCCGGACGTGGCTCTGGTCCTGTCGGAGTCACCACTCCCACTCCGGGTGCCAAGTGGTGGTGGTGGTGTTTTTGTTTAGGCGTTACAACTCGTGATAATTTGTTTTCCACAGGTCGGTTTGGGTTGGCTCAGTGTGGGCTGGGGGGCAGAGGGGCCGTGGGTCCGGCCTGGCCCGGCTGTGCCGGAGCCGTGCCCCGAGCTCGGCACAAGCCCGGGGTGAGCTCGGGCCGCCGGGGCTGGTTCTGGTTCTCCTGTGGCCGCTGTGCCTTCCACGGCGCTTCCCATGGCAATACAGCCACCCTGCCTCATCCTTTACACACAGGAATATCATTTATCCTTTCTCTTCCTCTTCCTATCCCGTCGTCTTCATGTTTTTCCATGGAAATTTATGCAACAGCGATCTATTGGATTTTCCTATTTTCTTTCCACACTGCCTTCTTTTTTTTTCCGATATTTTTGTGTGAAAATTTATGCTCTAAGCGAGACTGTGGGTTTTACACTTAATGTGCAAGTTGCCATTTCTCTCATTGTTTTTGTGGGATGGAACCGGCATTGCCTTCAAGCTGTCAAGTTGTGGAGTGCTGTAGAGAATCAATCAGAGACTCACACCTCAGCTCACATTTAACACCGTGTTAATTTGTGTTAAAAGTACAAAGCGGAGCAAAGCTAAGAATAGAAAGGATAATTATTATTATAAATAGCTTGCTGCAAGAATAGGGGATGGTTTTGGTGCCTCGTGCTTGCCTTACTTGAGATCCGGCCTTTGAAATGTGCAATATTAACATTCTGCTCTTTGTCTTTTTGGTCGTGATAAGCCCTGAAAATACCGGGCAGTTACTTAGTTGTGTTCAGGATTTAATGTGTTTCTCCCCTTTTTG
>NW_008240054.1:589983-595451 GCF_000691975.1 Corvus brachyrhynchos | reverse complement strand
GGTTTTATTGTCTCTGGAGAGTCGGGGATGTGTCCCGGAGTGAGAGCGACTTGTCTCTCCTCACTGAAGGGCTGCTGGTTTGTCTGGAGCAGAGGGCCCTGATTTCTCAGGCTGTGGCAACTGCACGGGCCTGGTGTCGTGTTTGAGCCCTCAGACACAACATTTCTGTGATGGAGTTGTAAGTGGGGATGGATAAACATTGCTTTATCCTGCCATGCTGCCTGGTGGGTGCCCATCCACGTTCAGAGTCTTATCCAATTCACCTCACGTAGAGAGGCAGTGATTAAGATGAGTTTAAAAAAAAATAAGTATGACAATGCTGCTGCTGTTACCTGAATTCTCAGATACCTCAGTTTGTCACACTGAAGGGAGAGCTTCAGTTCACTTCATCAGCAACTTCCAGACTGGAATTATCAACGCAGTGTTTTCAGCCTGATGTTCAGGTTTCTGACCTTACGAAATCCCAAGATCTGACGGGCTTGTGCTGCTGGACAGGTAAAGGAAAGGAGCCTCAAAGTGCAGCTATCAATGCTGTTTAGATGTGCTGGGGGGTTGTTTCTGATAGTGTTAGTGAAAAATAGGGTTTGTCCTTGGTGTGTATCAGAAACTTGCAGTTTGAACACCTGGCCAGGTATGAATTGGATGTGCTTTGGTCCAAATGCACCAAACCAGTTCAATGGCATCTACAAACAGTTCAGGAAACAGGTTTTTCAAGGTAGCCAGGCTCGATAGACTGTTCTGTAAATCAGTAAACCTGTCATGTGCCATGGCTGGTTTTTTAATGACAAAAAGGGATTGTAGAATTTAGGTCTTGGATTGTAGAATTTCGGTCTTGTTTTACTAGTGATTACTGAAGATAAAAATGGGCTTAGGAAAGACTTGAGTTTCTAGTTCTGGGGTAACATGTACATCAGTGGGGACATTCAGGCCTCCCACATCGGTGACACCTGGGTGTACCTGGTGTCTGCCTTGGAGTGGAGCATGGAGCAGTGGCTGTGGCCCAGAGTGAGCCCCTGGAATTGCTGCTCTGGTTGTTTACTCTCGACAGGAGAAAGATCCTGCCCTTTTTAGCTGGAGAGGGAGCTGTGCGCGTGGGCAGCGAGAGAAGTGTCCATTGGACAAATGTGGATCCCCACGGAGTGGATGTTTTTGTGTTTTGCTTTTTTCCCAGCCTGGAGGTGATGAATTGAGTGTCAGCTCTCCTCTGTGCAGCTCCCAGACATAACAATGACAGCGAGCTTGAGCCTGACCTTGTGCTCCTCAGACTGGGCAGAAAAAGGGATGTTTTGGTTCAGGGGTTGGCGCGTCCCTGAACGGCCAGGCAGCAGCAACAGGAGCTCCTCCAGTGGGGCTGAGCAGCAGTTCTGGGATAAGGGATTCCTTGGAATGCCCAGGTGGATGTACTGATAACAAGGTCTATGGAAATGAGTTAACAGTAATAGGGTAAAGGAATTTGGAAGTAAACCCTGCCTGAAGGCTTTTCTACTTTAGTAGGGAATTTTTTTAGGGAAAGGATTATGAGAATTAATTCCTGAGTAACTTCATGGATCTGGAGAAGGTCATTTACCTGGAAGTGGTGATTCATTTCATTTGCCTGTGAATGTCCCATGAAATAAAAGAACCTGAGCTCTGAAAAAGCTCACAGGAAAATAAAGTTCTCAGAAAAAGTATTGTGACTGTCAGCTTTAGAAATCAACAATGTCCATTTGTTGAAAATGTTATTCTGTTAAAATTACCAACTGTTTATGGGGAATTCTTTATGTAGCTGGTGGTAAGAAGGCCTAAGATTTGTGCTTGAGTATTAGAAATCAGCTCTGTGAGAGAGTTGAGTGTCAGAAGCAGCTGAATGCCTGTTCTGGTGGTTCCCCAGGTAAAGTGTTTAAGGCAAACCTGCAGGAAAGGAAATGGTTTATATTCTAGATTACATTGCTCGAGGTATTTCACTTGAGAGAAATATATGCAGAATTTACTACTATGGATCTTAGCATGATTCAAGAGTTGTCTGATAAGCTGACATGCTTGGATTTATCTTTCCAGTCCACGCGTGCAAGGTCCTGTGTCAGGTTAGTAGTTGAAATGTTTTATTATGCTGATTCTGAAGTGCATTCGTGTCAGTCCTGAGGTGTGTCAGTATGTTCCAGACAGGGGTGTTGTGTTTTCTGAGGCTGTCAGGTAGGAATTCCTGCGGTATCCTTGCTGCTCTCCTCTTGTAGCTGGGACTTCACAATTGCAAACAGTGCAGCACGAGAAGGAAGTTCCCAGGGTTGTTTTTTTTGTTTCATGTGTATTTTGCCTCAAACAATGCCAGCTCGGGGCTCTCATCAAGGCAGAGTGATTAAGTGTCACGATATATCCTGGTTTTCTGGAGTGCTTCCTCTTGCTGGCTCGTTCTGCAGTGTTACAGAGGGCAGGCGTGACGTTCTTGCTGAAAGCACTTGCGTGGAAGGGCGTCTAAATGTGTACTGAAACCAAAACTCCTTGTTTGGGTCTGCCGGGGCCCTGAAACTCGCGGTGGGCTGGTTTGGGGAACATTCTGCTCAAAGCTTGTACATTCTCAGCACCTGGCATCCAGGCTAGTGGTGCACCGTGTGGGACCCTGATGGGACTCCGTGGATTTGCCTTGGAATTCCATCCAAACCAACGTTTCCATTGAGTGATTTCAATGAACTGTCACTTTGATGGAGAAATTGTCACTTCTGAGAGGGCTCCTGACAAAGCTCTGTGCACTTGATGTCTTCTCATGTCTCGAGCTGTGTCGATTCATTTCAGTCTAAGCTCAGGGAGGGAGAGAGCAAGGCTTGAGCAGGGCGTTGTGACTCGGGGAAAACGTGTCTCAGGTGTGTGACAAAGGCCTTTGCTGGGCTGGGAGGTGGAGTTGGGTGTTCTGTGGCTGCATGAAGCGACCCTTTGTTCACTTGGAGTGAAAGGAGGGTTTTTGGTGAAGGGACATTGCGACACGTGGGCACCGTGGGGATCCCCACTGCACAGTGACACAGGTGGCACCCACGGCTCGAGGTCTAATTCCAGAGGAGGCTTCTCTCTTCAGAGCCCTGTTGGTGGCTGCTGGGAGAAGGAAACATTTTTCAGAAATACTCTTAGGTCAGTGAAGTATAAAGAGCACTTTGCATCTTTTTTTCCTCATCAGTGTTTCTGTCGAGGGCAGTGGAACTGTACATGAAAGCGGGAGTGGTTACAAGGTGTGATTGCTCAGACATTCCTGAACGATCCAGTAGTTAAGAGACAGGAAAAATGCTGTTTGCTAAATGGGGATTCAAACTTTCCCCAGCTATGAAGAATTACATCATTACAGGATGTTTGTAAAAGGGAAAATGAAACACATTTGTAAATATTTCCAAAAATGAAGTTTATTTACACATAGTTCATTATGATAAGTAACACAAATGGGAGATAAGCCTTCAAATATTGGATTTTAGCCCGTAGACTAGTAAGCCATGCATTTAGGAAGACTTGTGTTCTTTTACAGGAGCCTTCTTGCCTCATTTGTTACTTTTATGGTGTGTCATTTATGCATATTCTATTTTTATTTAATTTTTTCCTGTTTTCTCCAAGGTGAGTTTTAAACTTCCCTGTCTCACTTGCCTTCTCATTTGTAAAATGTTGTGCTAGTTTGAAAACAAACCAGTGGGAGGCACCAAGTCAGAATAACAATTTAATAGGGAAATTTAAAAAAAAGGCAGAAAACACTGGTTCAAAGTGACAGTGTCAGGATGCAACCTGACACCCTGTTAGTCAGGGTAGCAGCAGCAGTCCGATGAGATGGTGGCTGCAGTCCTCCTGAAGTGCTGGATGTGGTTCTGTCAGAGCAGTGATCCTGTAGAAAGGGGCTGCTCTTCCTCGCAAGGTCCAGTGGTGGCTGCGTAGCTCCTGTCCTCTGGAAATCCAGTGGAAAGGGTGTCTGTGGTGTTGGGATGCTCAGATGATATCCAGGATGGGATGCTTGGTTCCTCCCTCTGGGTGGAGCATCTCACAGTGGATGATGAGTTGTGAGGCCGGGCGTTGATGGGCTCATTAACAGAAGATAGTCCAGGGGGAGGAGGCAAGGAAACCCTGCCCCACCAGGTTCCAGCAGCTCGTGAGGATGGGAATAGAATACACTGCAACCCAGGACAGATGTGTTGCTCACGGATGAGTTCTTAGAATTTGATTTTCCCAGTGGCATCTCCACTACCATTCCAGCTATTTTCCTCTTAGGATCTAAAAGCTGGGCTGAATCAAAACTGTCTCTCCCAGGTTCTGTTTTTTTGGAGAGTGTGTCTGTATTTCGCAGCACTAACACTGCGTCTGTGTTTCTTCTGGTTTCCTTAGTTTTCATAGTCTCTGTGCTTTCTGAGAAGAAGCACTGAATTCCTTGGGTTGGTTTTTTTTGGGAGGGTTGGGGTTTTTTTGTGGCATTCTTAGTCTTGGATTCAGTTTTTTTCACAGGCCTCTTCATATAATTGTGCTGTAATTAATAGCTGTTTTCAATGCCTGAGACAAATGCCAAGCTGGCTCCTTTCTGGATGGGTGTTTTATGTTTGTTTGCAGTACAGGCAGGGATAAACACTCCAGCTTTCCCTCTCCTCCCGGCTGAGCCACCCCTCCCTGTGGGGAGGCCACTGCCACTTTGTGCCCGTTTCGTCGTGCCCTGCCAGCAGCTGGGATCTGGTGCAAGCAGTCAGGGTTTGGGCTGCTGGTTGGAGTTTTTTACTGTAGGTGTGACTGAACTTGCTGAAATCTGCAGGGAAAACAACTTCTCAGGTCATTGTCTGTTTTGGGTTCAGATTTAACGGTGGTGTCCAAAGTCAACCCTTCTGGAGGGAACCAGATTCAGAATAAGCTGCAATCCTTGTGCCAGAAGCCATCCTTTGGGTCCTGGAGCATTCCCTGACAGCCTTTATCCCTGCCATCCTTTGGGTCCTGGAGCATTCCCTGGCACTCCTCATCCCTGCCATCCCTCAGTCCCAGTCCATTCCCTGGCACCCCTCATCCCTGCCATCCCTCAGTCCCAGTCCATTCCCTGGCACCCCTCATCCCTGCCATCCCTCAGTCCCAGTCCATTCCCTGGCACCCCTCATCCCTGCCATCCCTTGGTCCCAGTTCATTCCATCATCCCTGCCATCCCTCGGTCCCAGTCCATTCCCTGGCACCCCTTGGACACGCCGCTCCCTGCCCAGGCCGGCGACACGGCCGGGCCGAGCCGGGTGTGAGGTGGCAGAGCACACAGAGCGAGTTTGCTGTTCTCTGCTTCCCCTCCACCTTCCCTACAGTTCTTCTCTCCCCTCTTGGCACTCTCCATAGGTGAGCCACTGCTCCTTCCCCACCCTTTCCCTGCAGCCCATCCTGCCCGTGCCCTGCTGGGAAGAAGGGCCCCCTCTGTGCTCCATCAATGGGGCCCTTGTGCTTTCACACTGGTGCTGTTCTCTGGGAAGCACGTCCGGGAGCCAGGCTGGCCACAGCAGGACTGGAGG
>NW_008240054.1:576650-589958 GCF_000691975.1 Corvus brachyrhynchos | reverse complement strand
CCTCTCCTCGGCCCTGTTTGTGTATCCCACCGGGGTGGCCTTCGGTGCTGTGCCCTGGAATGACTTCCCGGGCGGCTGTGCCTGAGTGGGGCTGGGCTGTGCCGTGGCAGGGGAGCTGAAATGCCACCGAGGGCTGCAAGGGTTGGAGGTGCTTCTGGAGAGCTCCGTGAAGGCCCCAGCACCATCAGAACGGGGTGTGAGGCTCCAGGGATTGGGTGGGAACGGGATCCAAGGTACATAAAACACGGAGAGGTTTCAACGCAAATGATTTAGGTAATTTGGAAAAATGCAGGCAGCGTTCCTGAGCCCGTAGTTCCTTGTGTTGGCCTTGATTGTTGTGGAGCAGCTGTACTTTGGATGGTGTCCTGGGAGGTGTTTGGTGTGCAGGGCGGTGTCAGGGACAGGCTGCTGCAGCCCAGCTGCCTCCAGAAGAGTTCAGATGTGCTGGTTCTCTTTGCTTTGTGCACACTTGTTGTTGTATGTGTAACTCTGCCACTGCTCTGGGTGTTTGTACGAGGAAAGGGGCTGCTCCAGCTCCTGCTAACAAAGCAATCTGCTCTGTGCTCCTTCCTGCTGTAAGGCTTGCGAGTCATTTAAGGATTTTAGGCATCCAGGACATAGCTGAAACGTGCCATCCTTCAGCTATTTGGAGTCAGCTCACTTGGAACAGGGAAGCTGCTGTTTGCCTGAAGTTGGCAGTTTTTAGAAACAGAGTATCTCAAATTGGAAAACTGTTTTTTTTTGTCAGGAGGGTGGGGGTGAGGGTTTGGACATGGAGAGCGTGGGGCAAAGCATCCTTCAGAGGTTTGGAGCGCAGCAGAGGTGGTTCACTGCCCTCAGGGGTTTGTCTGCTGAGCTTTGAGCTGTGGATAGGGAGGTTTGTGCAGGAGGAGCTCACCCTGTCCGTGGAGTTACTGGATCCAACACTCATGTTGACCAGGTAGCAGCAGCCCTGTGTGCCCTGTTGGTTTGGGATGTCAGGAGCAATGGAAATGGAACTGAATTTTTATAAACGTGGTCCTGATAATCTTGCAGGTGGTTTGGGGAAATGAAGGCAGAAGCTTAAGAAACAAAGTGAAAAGCTCCTTTTCCATTTTTTCCCCTTCATCTGACTAGGATTAAGAAAGAGGAATGCTTGAATGTGCGGTGTGGAAGAAAATCAGCGAGTTGTGGTGTGCTCTGCTGGCAGCAGAGCTGCAGGGAGGTGTAACTTCTAAAGGGAATGGGAAGAAGCTTAGGATAAACTTATCCTGAGACCTGTCCATGGTCCCTCAGCATTGAGTAGTCCATACTTGTGCTTATAAAATAAAGACATTGAAAGGCTTTGAATTATTTAGTTTAAGTCCAAAACACAAACAGCTTAAGACTGCAGTTTTTCAAATGTTCTGTGGGTAAATGTAAGAATTTATGTTCCAAAAGCCACCTTGGGAGTAAAACTCTCATGAATAAAAGTTTGGGATCTGCATGGCAGCACCCTCAGGAAAATATCAAAGATTTGGGGTGCCTTAAGAAGGACTTTATGTCTTTGTGTGTGTGAGACTGAATTCCGTTCTCCTCAAGAGGTTTTGATAAAGTTTCTCAAATTGCAAACCTGGCATTCCCAGTCACTTACACAGATGGATGCTTGTGTGAAACTGGTCTTGCTTTTACTCCACACAGATATTTTCTCCTTTCAAATGTCACAGGGTGAAGCTGTAGGTTTCAAGAAGGGATATTTGTAGCATCCAGTAAATGTCTTCTCATCCTGCTGCTTCGTGGTGGCACCAAGGGGAATTGTTCTGAGCCGGAGCTGGCATTAGAGATCGAGGAATTTGTGTAAAAATAGAAGCAGCAATTCCTCTTCCTTTGCAACCTACAGGAAGGAGAGCTCCGTTAGTTTGGGAGTCTTAGTTTGCATGAGTGAAATGATTGTTTTTCTTAGTGAGTCTGTGGGAGGAACTTGGAAGAAGCTATTGGAGGAAGAATTCCTTTCTCTGACGGTTCTTCAGCTCCACGTGAGGGAACCTCGATTTGTTCACCTGCAGGGATGAGTTTCCTGTGCCCTGTGTTGTCTCCTGACAGCTCATCCTGTTGTGTACGTCCACCTTACAGGGAAATTCCTTCTCCCATCGTGCCCAGGCCTGTCCTGCTCAGCTGCTTTCAGTGGTTTTGGGTAGTTTTGATCTCTTGACTGTCAGTGATGTCTCTGTTGAGCCTTGGTTGGGGCAGGCAGAGCTGGGAGTGCAGTGGGAGCTTCCCGCAGGCACAGAGGCTGCTGGAGTGGGAACCTGGTGCTCACAGAGAGCTTCCCCAGCTGGGATTTTGGTGTAAAATGAGTCTCTTTCCCCCCCCACAGGCATCTTTGCTTACCTGAACTACCATGTTCCCCGGACGAGGCGGGAGATCCTGGAGACCCTCATCAAAGGGCTGCAGCGCCTGGAGTACCGGGGCTACGACTCCGCAGGTACCTGTCTGAGCTGCACTGGCTCTGCTGGGAGCTTGGGCTCTAAGTGATGGTTTTTATGGTGTGATTGTGAATGGTTTCTACCACCTTCTGCTTTTGAAGAAAGCTGGAACACAAACTGGATGTGCCTGTGGTCAGAGGTTTGGATTAACTTCGATATACAGATTTCTATAAACATTCTTGAGGGCTTTTGTTTTTTCCTCCTAACGCTTTCAAAATACTGACAAGGTGACAAAGAGAAAACTGAGTTCTAATCTAAGGGGTATCTAGCCTTTATGTGGAGGGCCAGCTATTGGAGAAAGGGCTCTGGAAGAATCAAAAAGGGCAGAATTTGTTTACATAAAATACTGTAATAACTTTTGAACTTGACCCTCGTTCTTTGTGTTCCATGGTGGGGTTTAGGTGTGGGACTGGATGGTGGAAATGACAAAGACTGGGAAGCCAATGCTTGCAAAATCCACATTATCAAGCAGAAGGGGAAAGTGAAGGCTCTGGATGAAGAGGTTCACAGTAGGTATCTCCCTTTCCTCCTTTGCCTGCCCTCTTCCCTTGACATGTCCTCTCACCTCGTTTTTTTTAAATATCACCTGTTTTACCCACAAACACCGTATTTCCAAGTAACTTGTGTGTAAAGAGCCAGAGATGTAAACGCTCAGGGATGAGCTGTGAAGAGCCTGGTGATTCTGTGGTTGTTGGTGTGAAGCTACAGAGAAGTCCTGATTTTTTCAAGACAAATGAGTTGCCTCCTACTGAAGTAAGATAGACCTGAAATGCATCATGGAAAACAGACAAGAAAAACTCATAAACAAGCACCCAAAAAACGCCTTGAACTGAGAGTAGAGGAATTAGCAGGAGATAATTATCAAGACCTAGATCTTGGGCAGAAGGAGAAATGCTGTAAGGACCTCCCCAGCTGGGTTTTAAATGTTCCCATGGAACGCTTGTCCCAGCTCGAGCCGTCTGTCCCGTGGGGCCGGGCTCTGCAGTGGCTGCAGGAGGGCTCTGGTGTGTGTCACTGTCACGTTGATTGGACTGCAGAGACCGAGGGCTTCTGCATCTCCTTCTGCCTCTTTGTGTTCCCTTGATTAAACCTTAAATTCATTAAATCTGCGCTCAGTGCAAAGATGCACAAAGTTGCTGGGAGTGGAATACAGGCTGTGTGAGGGTGGGGAGGTGCTTTTCAGAGCAGTCAGAATCTCAACTTCACATTCAGAAGCTGCTGTGTTGGTGTAATTCAGGTCTTTTTAACCCATTCTTGTGTTCACCTGAGGTGCAGAGTGCTGAGTGTCCCAGAGGGAGGTGGGTCAGTCTAATCTTAGTGTAAACCAGGAGCCAGAAAGCCCAGACGAGGTGGGATGTGTGGTACAGAAATAGGAGATGGACAGAGGATTCCTGAAGGGAGGTTTTCCTGCTCAAGAAAATGTCAGGATATACAGTTTTAAAAAGATTGTGGAAACACTTGTGCAGCGAGAGGAGTATTTTTTTTTTCCAAAAGAAATATTCATGCTCATGGTAGACTTTGGAGAGAGCGGGGTTAGGGATGCAGGAATAACCATGGTGGTGTGCAGGGCTGGCTCAGCCACAGGTGACAGGATGGCAAGGAGCACCCCTGAGGGACAGCTCAGGGTTGGATTCTTCCTTAAAGGTTGCTTTTTGTTCTGGCAGAGTGAGGAATGCAGGGCTGTTTTCTGTGTGCATCTGCCTTGCCCTGAAACCCCTTGAGGTTTTGGTTTAGACTTTGATGATCCTAAAGGTCTTTTCCGACCTTGACAACTCTGTGATTCTGTCCTGTGGGATTTGCTGGCCCTGTCAGCATTGCTGCCCTGTAGTCCCCAAGGCCTGGTGAGACTCCCAGCTTGACCTGGGGTATGGACAACCCCTCAGGACTAAAACTTTCTGCTGCAGAGCAACAGGACATGGACCTGGACATCGAGTTTGACGTTCACCTGGGGATCGCCCACACGCGCTGGGCCACGCACGGGGAGCCCAACCCCATCAACAGCCACCCGCAGCGCTCCGACAAGAACAATGGTCAGTGCCTTCCCTGGACCCTTGGCTCCTCAGCAGCTCCTGGAGCCTCTGGGAGAGCTGCCTGCCCCTCCATGTCCCGGGAGGGGTGGCTGGGCACCGGCAGTGGGTTCATTCAGGCCGTGGTGCTGAGCCCACTGGGCTTGGACTCGGGTTCTGGCCACGGGGAGTGTTCCCAGCAGTGAGGGATCCTGGGAAGGGTTGGGGTGGGTGCCCAGGGCTTGGGTGGGTGCGTGGGCACAGGGCAAGGAGGGGAAGACGGAAGGAAATGGGATGGTGGGAATTTTCGTGGCTCTTCTTTGGAATGGAATTTCGTAAATTTTTTCCCCTAATTCCCCCTGTAGGGAACGGGGTTGGTGTGCTCGGGGCTGTCACAGCGTGGGCTGTGCTGGCCGTGGCTGCCCAGGGGACAGCAGTGCTCAGCTGGCAGCAGCAGCAGCACGGAGTTCACTGCTCCCAACAGGACGGGAGCTGCCAAGTGCTCAGGTGCCTGCAGGGGCTTTGCAGGGTCTGGGTAGCCCTGGTGCCACCCAGGTCACTGCTATCCCCCCTATCCCAGCCATGCCAATGGGGCAGAGCAGGGAATGGCACCAGAAGGTGAAATGTGCTTTATTCTGCCGAGGGCCTGTCCCACAGGAATGTGTGTGGGCTCTGCTGCCAGGCTGGGGCTGGCACGGGGCTGAGCAGGGCCTTTCCTCTGTCCTCAGAGTTCATCGTCATCCACAACGGCATCATCACCAACTACAAGGACCTGCGGAAGTTCCTGGTGAGTGACCCCTGGGGGGTGAGACCCTCCCTTCTTTCCCACTCCCCTTTTCTCTCTCACCCTTCCCAGCTCACTCCCCCTCTTGTATTCTCACTCTCACTCTCCCATTCGCTCTCCCCACTCGCCCCGTTCCTTCACTCACATTGCTCCACTCACTGCTCACTCATCTCTCAGTCATTCCCCCACTCACATTCACTCCCACCTCCATTCATGTTCCCCCACTCATATTTTTGCACTCCCACCCATATTTTCACTCACTCCTTCCCTTACACTCACAGACTCTCCTACTCCGTGGGTGCATTCTCACATTTACATCCCCCCTTCCCTCCCTACGTCACTCCCACTCCCCACATTCCCCCACTCATATTCTGACATTCACACACTGCCCTGCTCACACCCCCCAACTTCCACTCCCTCCTCATCCCCCACTCATTCTCCCACTGAGACTTCCCCACCCAAACCCCCTCCCTGGCCCCCCCCACCCCGACTCTCCCCCTCACATTCTCACACTCCTCCACTCCCCTCACACTCCCACTCACTGCCCTCTTCTCCTCTCCTTGTATTGCAATTTGAAAGGTGGGAAGGAAGGATGGAAGGAAAGTGTGAGAAGAGGAGAAAAAGAAGGAAAAACGAAAGGCAGAAAAGTAAAAGAGGAAAAGCAGAGCAAAGGATGGGGAAAAAAGAGAGAAAAAAGGAGGAACAACTGCAGTATGGAAGGGTAAAAAGAAAGGAAAGAAGAAGGGGAGGAAAGAAAAGGAAGAGTAGGAAAAAGGAAAGGCAAGAAAAAGGGAAGGAAAAGGAAATATGAGGGAGGAAGGTAGGAGCAAAGAAAAGGAAAGACATAAGAAAAAGAAAAAAGTTAAAGGCAAGGTGAAGGGAGTAGTCAAAACAAAGGAAGGCAGGTGGGAAGGAAGGCAAAGGCAGGTGGAAGGGAAGGCAGAGGGCTGGTCACCCACACGGGCTGTCCCTGCAGGAGAGCAAGGGCTACGACTTCGAGTCGGAGACGGACACGGAGAGCATCGCCAAGCTGGTCAAGTACATGTACGACAACCGCGACAGCGACGACATCAGCTTCACCACGCTGGTGGAGAGGGTCATCCAGCAGCTGGTAATGCTGCGGGCAGGGAGGGCAGCTGTGGGATGGACACAGTGGGACAGACACCCCTACCCCCCCCAAAACAACCCCTGCCCTCCAGCGCTGCCAGGGCACTGCAGCACCAGCCCGTGCCACTGCTGCAGGATGCTCTGGGGCACGTGCTAAGGCGTGAACCTCTGACAGTTCATCTCAGGTGTACATTCGGTTTTCTTGAGCATTTGTCAGTATTCGTCTGGGTAATGAATAGATTTTGGGGCACGGCAGCACCTGGAGGCCTCCAGCCCTTGGCTGGGGTGGTGAGAGCAGGGAGGGAGCCGGCCTGGGAGAGCCTGTGCTGCTTCCAGTCCTTCCCGAAGCTCGGTCCGGGATTGCTGCTGACCCCTGGTGGGAGCTGCTCCGCGGAGCCTCTGCTTCCACTGGAGGTGATGTGCAGGAACAGGATCCACCACAGTTCACCTCTCACCCCCCAGCACCTGGTTCCGCTGAGTTCCTCACTGCTTTACCTGCCAGGAGCTGTTGCAGCAACAGGCCAAGAACTTGTGTTGCTGGCAGGTTGTGGCACCTCATCTGAGCAAACACTTGTTGCTTCTTTTGGTTTTGGTGCTTCTTTTAGCAGAGCTTTGCCTTTGGGTCCCCTCACTGCACCCTGAGCTAAAGCAGGAGCCACTTGGATAACCAAGGGAGTCTGAGTGTCTCTCGGGGGGTTCAGGACTCATTCAGTGGTGGAGGATGTGCTGCCAGGCTCAGGGGAGGGACACCCTTCCAGGATGGGGGGGCTGGAGCTACAGGAGGTTCTGAAAACATCTGTAAAACCTCTCTGGTGTCTCTCCCACGTCCACAGAAACACAGGAGCAGTTTCTGTGCTGGGAACACTGAAATGGTGCCCAGGCCTCAGATAACAGAAGGGATGAACAGTTTGTTTCTCTTGTTCCAGGAAGGAGCTTTTGCCCTTGTGTTCAAGAGTGTTCATTACCCTGGGCAGGCGGTTGGTACCAGGTGAGTGTTGCCATGTGAGGAACATTCTTGCACCCTGTCTGTCACTTGTTTTTGTACCCCCACGTCAGAAGACAGAGTAGAGATCATTCTTACCGCACTGCATATGCAGGTGAGAGGGTGGTTGTTTTTAATTTCCTTTCTCTTGTTCTCCATCTCTCATAACAGAAAGTTCCCAGAAATACTTTGGAAATTTCTTATTTCCTGGTCTGGAACAGCTTGGTTTTGGTATCCTCTGGTTATGATCTGAAGGGAGATGATTTTACCTTTTCCTTTATGCTTGCCCTTGTGGCAGCACTTGGACAAGTCCTGCATTTGGCCTGGAATTTGGGCCAGCCTTGTGTTCAGGTTTTCTATCCCACTTTTAAACACCAGCATCAGCTGGGGTGGTTTCACTGTGTGTGTGCCTCCACAGGGGTTGAACTTAAGTGCCAAAGCCTGTTTGTAGGCATGTCCAGTGAGGAGCAGTCCCTGCTTCAGGTGTGCAGTGACTCTTGGGAATTTTGTCTAACCCTGATGCAGGTTGCTCACATCCCTGTGTTCTTTATCCCTGTGTTCTTTATCCCTGTGTTCTTTATTCTTTGTGTTTGCACCCCGTGTTTGCAGCAGCAGCTGCTCTGGGAGCCTCTGGCGGTGCCCTGGTGCACCTGAGCTGCTGCTGGGGAGCAGAGCCCCAGCGTGGGGGTGTGGGGGTGTCCCCGGGGTGCTGAGGCTGTCCCTGTGTCCCTGCAGGCGAGGCAGCCCCCTGCTCATCGGCGTGCGCAGCGAGCACAAGCTCTCCACCGACCACATCCCCATCCTGTACCGCACAGGTGAGTGGGGAGCTCCTCCCCTCGCTGCAGGGCACGGCCACACACAGCTGTGGGCTCTGAAATACAGACTTCAGCTGTACTTTGGAAATGAAACCATTACTGGAGACGTTTTTTTAAAAGCAAGTTTTTAACCACATGTTCTACCCACCATATAGCTCAGGTTATAGGTGTTAGTTACCTCAGGTTGGCCTCTAGTGTTGTAATCAAAGATTTAATGTCCAGTTATTACAAGGAAAATTCATCTTACTGTGGTAGAATAAAGTATAGTCATGGAATGGTTTGGGTTGGGAGGGACCTTAAAGCCCATCTTGTTCCATGGGCAGGGACACCTTCCACTATCCCAGGTTGCTCCAAGCCCTGCCCAGCCTGGCCTTGGACACTTCCAGGGATGTTGGAATAGTTCAGTATAATAAATTAAACAGTACAGTTAAACTGAAGTCTGTATTCTGTGGGTGGCATGTTGGCATTTGTGAGCCTGGTAGTTTTCAAGAACAAAGAGGAGAGAGCTTTGCAGGCTGGAGCTTGGCACTGTCACCTTGCCCCTGCCACCCCAAGCCATTTTTAGAAGCTGTTCCCCTTTGTGGGACAATGTGTGTTTATGTTGTCTGTCCATCCTGCTCTCCCATGTGTTCTACCACCACAGACACCCTTGAAAATGAAGAGTGACTTAGAATTACTCTGTAACTCACTGCTGTCAGAGGGGTCTGAACCTGTCCAGTCCCTGGGCTTGTGTTCTGAGCAGTGCAGGGATCCAAAGGAATTGCTCTCCTGCCCTGCTGCCTCCTAGCAGTGTAGCTGCTGATCCCCTGCTGCAAGAACCAGCCCCAGGAGCTTTGCCTTTTGATTGGATAATTAGCAGTAATATTAATACATTTATGTAACACTATATATTTTTACTGATTATCTGACGTTTTTTTTTTTTTTTTCCAATTGCACTTTCAGCTGTACAATCTATGGATCATTCTTTTGATGGAATATCCATAAAAATGGAGGAAGGTGCCTACCAGAGAAAAGCTAGTACTTGAAATTTCAGACAAATCCTCCAGTTCCTTTGGAAAGGAATCAAATGAGACCAAGATGCATTGTCTTTTTAATATGTGGTTATTGCTTTCCATGCAGTTTAGTGAAACAAGTGGGAGAGTCAAAATTCCTTCTTGATCAGAAACACCACAAGCAACACATGGGAAAATCCACCCATCCCATTTCAAATATTGGGACATAATGCCCAGCATATGTGGAAAAGTGATGACAGTGCAGGTTGTACTGAGTGTTCCTGCAGCTCTGGCTGCAGAAGGAAACATTGAATTACCTTAAAAATGAACCCCACTAAAGCAGAGGGCTGCTGATAATCCTAATGCAAGCATTGCTCCAAATTCCTTCTGGAGCTGTGTCCTGCCCCTGACCACGGTGTGAATCTGAGCTGCAGCCTCTGGTGGCAGCACTAAGGTTGGCCTGAGGCTGTTCATTTATCGGGGGAACCATCTGTTGTTCACTTGAAGTGCTTTAAAGGCCAGCCTGTCCCATGATGGGATGAACCGAGTTCACATCTGAAGCAGGAGAACCCTTTTCTGAGAGGGGGAGGATCTGATCCTTGGTGACTGTAAATAAATGGGATTCCACCCTCAGCAGAGGCTCAGTGGCCTCAGGCACTCCCTGGGTAAAATATCTGACATCTCTCTTGCTGGAGGAGAAGCAGACCTGGGTTTGTTGAGAGGTGAACCAGGAGCTGGTTTGCCTGACTCCAAACATCAGGTGAGGTTTTATTTCTCTTTACCCCGTGTATCTCTCAGTGTTTGGAGTAAAATTCCGTAGCCAGGTGAGTTCCCAGGGGCTCTGAGAACCCAAATCCCTCAGCTCTCAGAGGCACTGAGGCTTTTCTGAGTAATTGCCCCCCTGCCCCTTTTTACTGTACCTGGGTTAATTCTCCATTCTTGGGTACAGGAGGGAAGAGATTTAAAAATTCCTTCTGTGTTGCTTCTAATTGTAGTAGATGAGGGGTTGGTGCAGTGGAGTAACAATCAGATTATCTATAGATAAATGGACAAATCCACAGATAAAATAAAACTCATAACTGGCTGAAAATACTCACTGTAACTCCCTAACCCAGCCTTGGTGACTGCACACACCGTGCACGTGTGTGCACAATAACCACCCCCCAGTGCACAGCCTGTAACGAGGAAAGCAATGCAACATAATAAAGTCAATGCAGGGAAATGATCTATTTCGAGACACCAAATTTGCATGTTCTGATCAGGTCTGGGGTGCTTCTGTGGGGGAGTGGCCACTAACAGCTCTGCTCTGTCCTGTCTCAACAACAAAGGTGTTGTTTTCCTCCTTTACTGACTTCATAACTGAACTGGAAGGCTCTAAATCACTGGCTGAGTGGACCTTTTTTACTGAGTATCAACATGAAAGCAGTATTTTTCCTTCACGTTTTCATCTGCAGAAGTGTAGATCAGAAAACCACGAGCTCTGCTTGCATCACTGAATCAGATCAGTGTCTAGTAGGTGAAACAACATCAGGATTATGGAATAAATATAGAATGGAGTAACTTCAGTGTTATTGTTCTTCAGCAATGGTCCCATTTTGGTGGATAAGCTGATTAATCCACCCCCACCCTCCCCATACCCTGCACAGTGACTGGCAAATAATTTTGCTCGAGGCTGGTGCTGAGCAGTAGGTGTTGGGTGCCTCATCTGCATCCCTGATGAGCTTCACCACTGAGAAGCAGTGTGGAGGAGGAGGATGAGATGGTATTGGGAATTGCCAGAGTACTCCAGAAAGGATCCTTGGTGAAACACTGAGCTTTTAGGACAGATTTTTCCAGAGCTGATTCGCAGTCCTGTGTCCTCCAGCACCCCTGGATGCCTCCCTGGCCAACAGCACAGGTCTGATTTTCTGATCAGGATGAGGTGGTTGGTTGATAGTGCAGGAGCAATGCAGAGCTCTTAATCCCAGACTTCCTGAGCTGTGAGCTCAGCCAGACAGAAATAGGTTTGGGTTCCACCTGCGGTGCTCAGGGGAGCTGGGTGGTCACACAGGTGGCAGCTCTGAAAGAATTTCCCCAGTGCTGAGAGTAACAGACAATGAAGGAGCAATGCTGGTCCATTTCTGGGGGCTCAGGAGAGTCTCACCAGACAGGAACATGGGAGAAGCTTAAACTGATCAACAGGGCAGGGAAATGTGGCTGCTCATAAAGCATCTTGAATTCTCTGCTAGTGGAGCCACACAAAACTTTAATCTGGATTTTTTCCTGATAAATTCCTCTAAACGTAAAAGTGCACTGTTAATACACTTGCAGACTTATTAAAAAACACAGAAATCTCTTGCAAGCAAACTGAGAAATGGGCACAACAGTACAAGTTCCTTTGCTGTGACCACCTGCAGGCGTGAAAATAGTGCTTCATGTTGGTACCGTGCCTTGGGGCCTCTCTGGGTGTGGCACCTGGGCAGCCCCTGACCCTCCTGTCTCCTAGGGAAATACAAGAAGGGGAGCTGCAGCCTGTCCCCAGTGCACAGCACCACCTGCCTCTTCCCCGTGGAGGAGAAAGCTGTGGAATATTACTTTGCTTCTGATGCCAGGTAGGGTTTTCCAGCATCTCTGGTGTGTGTAGAAATATCCTGTTTAAAGCTCTCTTGAGCAAGAGATGGGGAGGCTGTGGGTTCTTGGTGAATAAATTGTGTGCATGTGGCCATTACTTCACAAATACCAAAACAGAGTTGCTGTTAAAGGAATGAACACTGACCTTGGAATAGGGTGTTACCCTTCTTCGGGTTCACCTGTTGGTAGGATTTCCCAGTGATAGGAAACCTGAGGGAGTACTGACCTAAATTAGCAGGACAGATGCTAATTATGAGCAGAATTGTGTTGATTCTCCAGGGATCTCTGCACACATGCAATTCCTTCATCATCAAAGGTGGCATATTGCAGTCCCAGAGGAGTGAGAGAGACTAACTTGGCAGCAGCCTTAGCAGAGTTTTTGGGATTCTCTGGTTCAACAGAAATGAGTGCTTGCTCCAGGAATGTAAAAATACTGCTGTGGTTGATTTCTGCAGCTCTTTCCATCAGAGAATTGTGGAGACTCTTAGGACAGCCCGATGTGTTCTGGTTTTAGAGCTTCTCAGTGACACTCCAGGGAGTGCTGCTGAGCAGATCCCAGGTGCCTCCACAGGGGACAAAGCTGTCCCTGGTTTTACAGATGGGCGAAGTGACATACAGGGAGGGACAGTGGCTTATCCCTGGAAAAACCAAGGAAGGAACAGGCTGTGTTTGAGCAGCCTGTGTGCCAGGGGAAATCCCTGCCCTCCTGACCTCATAGCTCCAGACAGATCCCATTGCTGCACACGCTGCTTTGTCTGAGCAGTTCAGAGCTTCTCCTTAAAGCAGGCACTGAAATTAATAATGAGCCGGGTGGAAAAAAATCCCGTTCCATTGGCAGGGTGGAAATGCCCTTTACAGGAGTGGCCCGATTTTAACAGGCGAGGAAATTCCTCGACTCCGGAGCCGCGCGTGGGGTGTGCTAGGAAGGGCTGAGCCCTGAGCTCCCAGAGCAGGGGCTGATGTGCTCTGTGCCCCCGCAGCGCTGTCATCGAGCACACCAACCGCGTGATCTTCCTGGAGGATGACGATGTGGCGGCCGTGGTGGACGGGCGTCTGTCCATCCACCGCATCAAGCGCACGGCCGGCGACCACCCGGGCCGGGCCGTGCAGACCCTGCAGATGGAGCTGCAGCAGATCATGAAGGGTGAGAGCTGCTGGCTGGCAGCGGGGAGGGGCTGCTGGGTCACGGGGGGAGGGCCTGGAGTCACCCGGTGCCATCCCTGCCCTGAGGGATGCCCAGCCCTCCAAGGGCAGAGGTCCCACAGCCTGGTCCAGTGCTGTGTCACCCTCATGGGCAAAAAAGTCCCCACGTGTAACGGGACTTTCCCTCTAGTTGCTGACACCTTACTGAGGAGAATTGTGGGGCTGAGGATTTTGCCTCCTGCTTGGAGCCATCTGGTTTTTCCAAGCCTGATCCCTCACGAACTTGCCAGCCTGGATCTGCCCTTCACTGACACCTTCCAGAAACCTGAATCAAGCTCTCATCATGAGCTGATGTTTTGGCAGAAAAAGAAGTATCAGTTTAATAATCTCTAGCTGGTAACTGGCCTGGTCCAAGCTTTTCCCTA
>NW_008240054.1:562480-576626 GCF_000691975.1 Corvus brachyrhynchos | reverse complement strand
GGTAAAGTGTTCTAATTTGTTTTCTTTCTTTCTTCATAGGTAACTTCAGCTCGTTTATGCAGAAGGAAATATTTGAACAGCCAGAATCTGTTGTTAATACGATGAGAGGAAGGGTCAACTTCGATGACTACACTGGTAATTGAGCTTGAGCCTCCCTCATTCCCAACAGCTCTGTATCTAGCAGTTACTCATGGTAGTCACAGGGGAGGAAGTGGGTGATGCAGTGGGAGATGGAAACCCTGCTGGTGTGAGATGAAGTGTGTGTCACAGAGTGCCTCCAGAATTCCACGTGCTGGTGGCAAGATCCCATTTTATGATGGTGTTTTGCTGAGTGGATGATGGAGATGGTAACACGCTGTTAGCATCAATGATCTTGAGAATTTCTCCTACCTGGCCACCCTGATTTTCCTCTCCAATGTTGCTCACAGTGAACCTGGGTGGGCTGAAGGATCACATCAAGGAGATCCAGAGGTGTCGGCGTTTGATCCTCATTGCCTGTGGCACGAGTTACCACGCAGGAGTGGCTGTGAGTGCTGGGCTCTGGGACCTGGGCTGGGCTCAGTGCCAGAATCACAGGCTGGGGTGGGTTTCAGGGACCTTAAAGCCCATCCAGTGCCACCCCTGCCGTGGGCAGGGACACTTTTCATTGTCCCAGGTTGCTCCCAGCCCCGTCTACCCTGGCCTTGGACACTGCCAGGGATCCAGGGGCAGCCACAGCTGCTCTGGGCACCCTGTGCCAGGGCCTCCACACCCTCACAGGGAAGAATTTCCTCCTAATAATCAAATTTAAGTCTACCCTTTTTCAGTTTAAACCCATTCCCCTTTGTCCTGCCACTCCAGGCTCTTGTCCCCAGTCCCTCTCCAGGTCTCCTGGAGCCCCTTTAGGCCCTGGAAGAGGCTCTGAAGTCTCCCCGGAGAGGGTGTGGAGTGTGCCAGGCAGATTAAGGATTGATTTCAGGTTAGGGATTGATTCTTAACCTTAATCAGGTTAAGAGTAAGCAGGTGCACACAGGTGAATGAAGGAGGACCCTTGTGAAAGCTGCAAACACCAGACTTCCAGCTCACAGCAACAGCAGGAGGACATAAAAGCTGATGAACCTGAACTTAGGGAAGTGGTTCCTGTGACTTCCATGGCTGTGGAAAGCCTTGGAAAACAAAGGCTGCTCTGTTGTAAAAAGCAGCTGGCAGGGGAGGGATGATGCAGGAGCAGAATGCAGCAAGGCAGGGGCTGCCAGGAGCCAGGTGGGATTTCTGGTTGGCCTGGGTGTAGGTGGTGGTTTCTGAGTTCTTCAAGCTGCAGTCTGATACACACTCAGGACACCCAGTATTGCATAATCTGTGTGGAGGGTTACATAATATGTGAGCCTTACTTAAGAGAATTCTCGGTTTGAGGGAGGGGTTGGCCTCACAGGCTGGTGGTGGTGCCAAAGCAAGGTCGCTTCTCACAGGGCTTGTTGGTGACTTGAGTGTGGGCACTACTGAGTAATTAAAGTATAATCCAGCACTGATTTTCATGTGGGACTTTTAACAGTAATATTTTCCAGTGTGTGGCAGCTAGAAAGCTTTTTTTGTGCAAACACTTGGTTTTATAAACATGATGTAATACCTGACTTCCTGCCCCTCCTTGTGCCAGACCCGCCAGGTGCTGGAAGAGCTGACGGAGTTACCTGTCATGGTGGAGCTGGCCAGCGACTTCCTGGACAGGAACACCCCCGTGTTCAGGGACGACGTCTGCTTCTTCCTCAGCCAGTCAGGTACGGGCTCCCTTCCCCAGCCTCACTCCCTCCTGCCCAGAATGGAGGGAGAAGGCAGCAGGGCCAGGTCTGGTGCCTGTCTGCAGGACTGTGTGTGGTGATGTGAGGGAGGACGCTCAGATTCCAGGGCTGGGAGGTTCTGCTCCCTCCAGCTGCAGCTGCTGCAGGGCTCCTGTGGCTGACAGGTGGAACAGGAGTTTTGTTTCCTTTCTCTGCACCGATCAACAGACTGGAAGTGCTGCTGAGCTCGGGGTGAAGGCAGCTCCACAGCTCCTTTGGAATAGTTTTAGTTCCCTAGTTAAAGCACCACCATATGGTGGATTGGAGCCACAGAAGAAAGGAAACTCTTAGACATGAATATCAGAAAATCCAACTAACTTGGAATGGAGTAGGAGATAAAAGGCACACCGAGGCATAAAAGAATTTATATGAGGTACTTCATATTTTCAAGGACAACTGCGATGCAAAACGTTTTTTTTCCCTTCTTAGTTGCATTTACCATTTCAGGTTTTCATGACTGATCTTCAGCTGTGACACTAAAACCAGTCATTACTTTATCTCCACAGGTTAAAATACCCTCTTGGGAGCAATTTTTTTCTCCTCTGTAGCAATTTCTTTCTTCTCAGTACCAAATGTCTCAGAATATCCACTCTGTGGGGAGCTGATGGTCAGGTTCTCCCTGGGCTTTTTGAAGACACATTTTTTTTAAACCATAGCAGAACACTGGCTTTTCCTTACACCAAATGCTGCGGATAGGTTTTGTGTTTTCTGGGTGTCACTGCCCTGTGTTCAGGGTTCAGACACAGCGTGCTGGGGCTGAAGTGGCTGCTGCCACCTCCTTGGCTTGCAGGGAGCACAAACCTCTGGGGCTGTGTTTGGGGACTTGGTGCATTTCCCACCTGCAGTGGCAGCAGAGCAGCAGCACTGAGCCCCCATCCCTGTGCTTCCCTGTGCTTCCCTGTGCTTCCCTGTGCTTCCCTGTGTTCCAGGCGAGACAGCAGACACCCTGATGTGCCTTCGGTACTGCAAGGAGAGGGGAGCCCTGACCGTGGGCATCACCAACACCGTGGGCAGCTCCATCTCCCGCGAGACCGACTGCGGGGTGCACATCAACGCGGGCCCCGAGATCGGCGTGGCCAGCACCAAGGTGGGCCACAACCCACACCCCTCCCTGATTTTATTTGGTGTTCCTGCCACCAGAACCCCTCCTGGAAGGGCTTGGCCCCGTTAAATGCTTCCTGTTCCCTCTGTACCTGTCGCTGCTGATGGTTGTGCAGTTACAGACCAGCAGCACCCTGTGTGTTCTCTGTCCTGGAGCTTGCAAAGGGCTTTTTTTTGGTCCCTTTTTAAAATGAAATAATATAAGGAAACTGCATTAAACATTGAAAACAAATGGGTCTCAGAGGGAATGATTCCCTAAGAGGTCAGCATTCCCTTTGCCATTGTTTGTCTCGAGGTGCAGATTCAGTTTAAACTAAGGTCAGAGATGAAAAAGGAAATTAATAGACAAGATAATGGAAACTTTGTCTGCATGTAACTCCCTCACTGGCTCTGCTTTACCAAAGAAAATGGGATATTAAAACTATACTTTTAAAAAATGGGAGAACGGTCTTTTACAGAAAGCTACTACTTGTGTCCAGATAACAGGATTATTCTGGCTATGTGTGATACAGTATGAAATAACTTACTTTGCTGCGTTTCATTTTGATGAAGTGCTTGTGCATGGTGAAATCTGCTTTGGTTTAGTTATATTTAGAGGCGAGATGATGTCAATCTGTTACATAAATTCAGCCAAAAACCACATTTGAGTTTAATAGTTCATTGGGGAATTTGATCATGGAAAATTCATGAGTCTCTTACAAGAAACTCTTGAACGAGCTATTTGTCCCTGTTGTTTTCACATGGCCAACAGTTACAGTTTGGAGATAAATGGCATTTTTTCTCTGATGCTGTGGGGAGTTACCAAAGTTGTGCATGTATGAAATAGGGTCTTGAAAAGTTTCTGCCCTCAGGTTGCCCAGAACTTCCTTTTGGGAATATTCTAAACAGCCCAGGCATGTTAATGTGGCTGCTGGGTGCTCTTGCAGACAGTGGAGCCTTACTCAGGGGAGAGGTTCAGGAGAGTCTGTTCTTAGAGAAGGGAGGTGGGAAATCACAGCTGCCTTTGTGTTCCTTGAGTGTGGTCCAAAAAGATCTCAGCTGGTTGTCGTGGGCTTCCAACAAACATCTCCAGTCAGCGGCCTGCTCTTGTCCAGTGTTCTCAGGAGTCACTTGCAGTAAAGGAGGACACGGGTATGGTCACAAAATAGGGTTTAGTAGTCACCAGGGAATCTTAGAATATAAAGTCTTGGTTGTTGTGTCTGAATCTCCTGGAGTATGAGGAGATCATCACGTGCCTCTGTTGAGATCTGCTCAGGTGAGATTTGCCTTGTGAGCTCACGTTCGTTTTTGCTGCTGACTTGGAATAAAAGCTGCCACTTGGTCTGAGGATTTCACCTGCTGGGTGACAATCACCTGGCTGGTGCAGCAGTGACGTTTCTCTCGTGCCCCACCCCAGGCCTACACCAGCCAGTTCGTGTCCCTGGTGATGTTTGCCCTGATGATGTGCGATGACAGGATCTCCATGCAGGAGCGGCGCAAGGAGATCATGCGGGGGCTGAAGGGGCTGCCAGGTAGGACCCCGGGCAGAGCTGGACCCTGCAGAGAGGGGCTGGGGGGATCGGGAGGGCAGCAGGGCTGTCACAATTCCTTGTTCTCTCTGGTGTCTCCAGGCCACCAAACTGGACCAGTAAAACTCTGAGCCTGGGGATTTTACAGGTCGCTGCTGGCTGTGTGAGTGAAGGGTGAGTGGGGTGTGTAGTGTGAGGCACACACATGAGCACACTCAGTCTGGACTCTTCCCCTTCCCTCTAGACTTGATTAAAGAAGTGCTGAGCATGGATGATGAGATCCAGAAGCTGGCCACAGAGCTGTACCATCAGAAGTCTGTCCTCATCATGGGACGTGGCTACCACTACGCCACGTGTCTGGAGGGAGCCTTGGTGAGATTTCTTTATTTAAAGCTGGCTCAAACACAGCCACAGACTTCAGACCTCTGCACAGGGAGCAACATCTGGCTGCAAGTGCAGTTGTAAATGCAGCCATGGCTCTGCTGTGTTGGCCAACACTGGGTTAAATGGAGGGCCCTGGCACAGGGTGCCCAGAGCAGCTGTGGCTGCCCCTGGATCCCTGGGAGTGTCCCAGGCCAGGCTGGACACTGGGGCTGGGAGCCCCCTGGGACAGGGGTGGCACTGGATGGGCTTTAAGGTCCCTCCAACCCAAACTGTGCCATGATTACAAATAACTGAAAGTCACTGTGACATTGCTGAGGCTGCTGCTGGAAGATTCCCATGTCACAGGCTACAATGGGTTGGAAGGGTATGTTTTCCATGTTCACGCTGGGAATGCTTTACTGCACAAACTGGGCACCCTAATAAATTGAAAACTGAGCGTGTACTTTCCAAACCCATACACTGCAGCTTCTACATTTGAGGAGATTCCTGTTGTCAGTACTGTCCCACTGCCAAGCAGTCGTGTCCTCTTTGCCCAGTCAGGCTGGGAGGATGGCTGTGGTGGCTGATGGCAAGTCATAAGGGCTGTGGTGCTTTGGTGGTACAGCTGGAGGTGTTGGTGGCCTGAACAGCCCAGCCCAGGGGCACTGCTCGGATCTGGGTTTTTTGGCCTGACTTGCTTGGATCTGAGGAGAGCCAGAACTGAGTTTCACAAAGTGCAAGAATTCACAGAGGTGATTAAAAAAAATAAAGTAGCATGTTGCTCAAAGTTTTATGAATTTTTTCCCCCTCTAGAAAATAAAAGAAATCACCTACATGCACTCGGAAGGGATCCTGGCCGGGGAGCTGAAGCACGGCCCGCTGGCCCTGGTGGACAAGCTCATGCCTGTGATCATGATCATCATGAGAGACCACACCTATGCCAAGTGCCAGAACGCTCTCCAGCAGGTCATTGCACGGCAGGTAAGGGCCTGGTAAGGTCTGCAGTGCATCAGAAGTGATGCTTTTAATAGAAGAGCAGTTCACAGACACCCAGACTGCTCACTTCGGTGTCATTGCCCACATGTGAGTTCAGTAAGTACTGTGGGCATTTCAAGAGCAAGTTTTGCAACAACTGCAGAAGCCTGGCGTGGTCTGCTTAACCCTTAAATACCCCACAGGGCTGCCCAGGGGATGTGATGCTGTTTGGTTCTAAATTGAGTAATAAATTTTGCCACTGACACTCTGCAGAGAAGTGAGGAAAGAACCTTCCAGAGACCTGCTTTCCTTCAGCATTCCCCTCTGTTGCAGGGACGACCTGTGGTGATTTGTGACAAGGAGGACATCGAGACCATTAAGAACAACAAAAGAACAATCAAAGTTCCCCACTCAGTGGACTGTCTGCAGGGGATCCTGAGTGTGATCCCTCTCCAGCTGCTGGCGTTCCACCTCGCCGTGCTCAGGGGCTATGATGTGAGTACAGCACTGCTTCCTCCTGCACTCTGTGTGCTGCCGTGTGCTGGGCGATGCTGCAGGGCTCGGGGGGTGTCTGTGTGACTGCTCGAGCTGCTGGAATGCCCAGGTCCAAGGACTGTCCTGGCCAGTACAGAACTGGGAGGAGGCCCAGTACACGCGGCCGAGTCTGGTGCGGCTGAGCTGGGACGTGTGTCTGGTCTGGTAGGAGCTCACAGGTTCTGGAGGGCTGGCAGGGAGCTCAGAGAAGGCAACGACCCTCACAAGGGTGCTTGGCAAACAGTTTGGTGTTAGGTATTTGATCTTAATACAGACACTGGCCTCTACCTGTTATCAGTGACCTCTTATCATTTGAGCACTGGAACTACGTGGACTAAAGGGACTCCCTCCTTAGTTTTGAGAGGAGTTGTAACAATTAAGGTTGTGGACTTTTTTCTGCACTGATTATCCTAAATTAACATGAGAATATGTTGAATTGTTTTCAGTTGAAACACAGAACAGACATTCCACACGTTACAAAGTTATACACAAACAAACAGTGTGTAAATACTCACAAGCCTGTTCTTTCTCCTCCCTCTCTGCAGGTTGATTTTCCAAGAAATCTGGCCAAGTCCGTAACTGTAGAGTGAAAGATCATCTGAATCATAGGGGCAAAGGGGAATTAAATGAAAGACTTTTTTTGGTACCAAAATAACTTGATTTTAAAGCCCCCTAGGTAAATCTTATTTTGCTAAATCATTGTTTGTGTGTAAGATCACCATAATTCCATTACATTAGTGATTGTCCAATTGATTCCACATGCTATGTCAATAGCTCTGGGTTTTTTTGAACAACAGACTTCCATGAAAGATGTTAAATGGTTTTCCTTAAAGATTGCTGAGTCTTCTAGGTAAGGGGCCCTCCATTTTACTTTGAGCTGATGTCATTGTCTCTTACCCCATGTGGCTCATTCCAGTCATTGATGAGAAACCACTGAAGGAATTAATCAGTCAGCTGTCATGCTCTCAGGCAGTGAAGCAGGACACCAGAATACACACCTGGAACAAGAGCTGGTACTGGTCACGCTTGTGCAGATATTCTACCAGTGAAGGAAACTGCAGACAAGCCTTTGGGTAAATTCCTGCCTCAGGTACACGAGGGAATTCAGCTGAGCTGTCACAGCCTCCTCGCTCCTGGGCACGTGGTGAATGTGCCAAGGAGAGAACGCTGCTCCAGAAGGATTTTATCTATGCCAAAAACATAGCAAGTGACAATCTCGTAGCCATGGTGGCCACGGCGTGGTGTGACCCCAGTGTGGCCAGTGGGACCCGCCCTAGCTGGGACTGGGAGCACTGGCTGGCCAGTAGGGGTGAGGGCAGAGAGGAGGGACCAGTGCTCGCCCTGAGCTGGTGGCTGTTGCTGCTGATGGTTGGTTGGGGTTTTTTTAAAACAAGTGCTGAGGGTTTTCCCCCCAAACTGAGGGGCACTGGGGCATTGTAACACACCTGAGTGTCCCAGCTCTGTGGACACACCTGGGTGTCCCAGCTCTGTGCAGGGCTTTTTGCTGCAGGTCACTCTCTGGTCTGGGTGTCTTTCTGCCTTGTGTCTCCCCAGCAGAGAGGGCTCTAAAGCTCCTTCCTGAAGCTTGTTTAGCCAAAGTCCCCTGATGACAGCGAGGGCTCAGGTTTATTTAGCAGCAGTTCTTGTGTGACTTGTGTCAAATTCAGCTGATTTCAAATTGAAGGGGATAAAAAGGCTCCATAAACACGACACAAATAAATACCTTGGTAATATTTCTATAACAAGCTTGAAGAGAATCAGAAATGACACAGAAAATATACCTTCAGGACTCAAAACTTTTCTGAGGAAAAGTTGGCTTTTTCTGAGTCATCAAAGGGCAGTTATTATGTATTTCCTAATGCAAAAAGGTGAATTTCCTCCCACCTTGCTGGGTTTTGAATTAACCTTACACAGGCACCGTAAAAACATGCTACCAGGTATAAAGTGGTGCTGATGAATATTCCAGGTCATTTACTGCCCCTGAAAAATGGCTTTAGCAGATGCAGTGCCTGGGGACTGCCCAGCACCCTGCAAACCCCGGTTCCCCTGGCACAGGGCGCCAGTGCTGTACAAACACGACCCAGGCTGGTCCATGGCTGCTCCGAGTAAGGCATTCCCAAAGACTCTGCAGGAATTCTGCAATGTATAAACCCACAGGGACTATTTCACTGCAGTTCAGTGTCAGCTCAAGGCTCAGTTTCATTGTGAGAATGAAATGCTGCGTGCCTGGAAACAGCTTCTCAAAGCCAGTGTATGTGTTTATTATCATATTCAGACTATTAATTTATGAACACATTGTGCTGCCAGTGTCTGTTTAAGAACAAAGTAGTAAATGCTGCATTTTAGTTCAGCAAATGCTGTGTGTGTGAGGCACTGCCCTGTGGCAGCTGTGCCTCTGCCTAAACATGACCAGGAGCCCTCCCTGCTTCACTGGAGGATGATAATTGTCCTTAAGGAAAAAACAAGGCACGTTCAGTGCTAACAGGTGGAAGACAGGTCCTCCTCTTCCTCCTCCTGCTCCTCCTCCTCCTCTTCCTCTTCCCTCCAGCTTGCTTAAGAGAAACTGTGCAGGGCTGGATCCAGGCCGGGCTCCCCCTGGATCCTCCTGGCACAGGGATGTGCAGTGTCCCCATCCTTTGTTCTGAAACAGCCCCACAAGGGAATTATTTTGGAACGGATGCCCTTTTTCCCCGCCTGCAGCCAGCATTGCTTTTACCCTGCCTTGCACAGAGGGCTGCCCGTGGGCAGGGGGGGCAGACACCCCTGTGAACACAAGCTGCTGCTCAGCAGAAGTTTGTTAGTGCAGGCTGCTACATTTGTGAAAGTTGTGTACAAAGAGGACCAAAGAACAGGAGTCTGAGTCAGAAATGTCCGCTGTGACACGGCCGTGTCGGTGGAGCTGCAGAGCTCGTGCTGAGCTCTCTGGGTTTGTGCTGTGCCAGACAAATCCTTGTTCTGTGTAGCTGGGGGTATTGATGGGTCAGGGGAACAGGTAGTGCCCACCCCCACCTCTGCCAGCAAACTGCCTGGAGTGTCAAACTCTTGTCTGCCAAATCTGAGGGCTCGGAGCTGTTGCAGTGAGGCTGATGGATGTTGTAGGCTCGGTCTCAAAGGATGCTCTGGAGCACACCTGTGTGAAGAATTTCTCTGCTGAGCGTAGCAGGGAACCTGTTAAAGCATCTCGTTGTTGTTGCCATGCAGTGTGAAGTGAGAATGTACAAAGGACTCTTTTTAGCTTTCCTTACCTCATTTTGTCCACGTGTTGCATTTCGATGAACAGATGATGTTTCTCTTTTCCGTAGAAAACTTTTAGGATGTCTCGTGGTATTTATTAACAGCCAGTCTTCTGCTCTCCCAAATGAATATTTTGCTTACTGAGCCAGTAAAATTCTCTCCTTCCTCACTGAGATGTTGAAAAATTCAGTAGCCCTGTCTCTAAAATTGAGCCACAGGTAAATACCAGAGAAAGGCTTTTGCCATCTGGAATAGCAGCTCCTATTTCTGCCTGCTTTGGTCACAGTTTATTTTTGGTATAAATAACTCTGTTCCTCACCTGCAGAGACTCAAGGGAAGCCCTGAGGTCTTGGGGGGTTTTAATTTCCAAAGACCAGAGAGCTCCCAGCTCAGCATATGTTTCTGCCCAGCAGTTCTCAGACAGATTTCACACTGCTGGGAAGATTCCACACACACACAAATGGAGCTGCACATGGAATATGCTGCAGCCAGAAAGGTTTTTTTCCCCCAGCCCTGCTGCAGAAGGGCTGTGGACAGTTTTTTCCTAGATTTGTCCTAGTCAGCACTGTCTGTGCACATTCTCACCAAGAGCCCCCAGCAGTGCCTGGGTGGCTGGCCCTGGGCAGGGCCGTCTCCTGTGGCTCTTCTGTCCCAAAAGCTGCCTGGACTCCCTGTGTTGGGTCAGGCTCAGCCCCCTGTGCTGAGAGAGCCAAAAGCTTCACCCAGAGCCTTTCCCAGCCACCTGGGATGGAGCTCGTGGGCCTCATGCAAAACCTCAGTGTGGAGCCTTAAGCCCAGCCCAGGCACGGGGGGCTGGTTGAGCTGCAGAGTGAAGCATCCAAAGGCACAAGTCAGACCCACACCAGTGCAGAATTGGGCCTTTCCCCTTCCTGGCTGTCCCTAGGAGTCCTTGATGCCACAAGCAGGTGCCTGGTGGCCGTGTTGGATGGAGGGAGGGACTAAAATTAAGTGGCTTAAGTGGCACGTCAGTGTTTAGCTGTGGCTAATTTTGGATCCTACCTGAATGTACCAAACTTGCCTCAAAGCATGGAGTCCCTCCTCTTCATCAGAAACAGGAAGAAGAAGAAACATTTGGGTTGAAAAAAAAAGGAAAGAAAACTATTTGCCTTCAATTCAGTTTCTGTAAATAGACATTTGAGTGGCAAACCCACATTTCCTCCCTTGTAGATTCTCTGCCTCTGCTGTACATATCCAGCTGGCTTGGGTTGTGGGGACCAGACTGTACCGTGTTTCCTGTCGTGTGCTGTATGCAGAAGATGTCTTACTTTTGTCTGTAGTGTTTTATAATTTGGGTTTTGTCTCTTTGCTTACTTTTTTTGTATCTCACCCTTTGAATAAAATCAAGTGCCCTACATGAAACAAACGGAATTACTGGTCTTCAGTTAAATCCATTAAGAACAGGTGTAGCCCCTGTGGAAGTTAAGAGCTGGATGTACAAAGCGGAAAACCTCAGGGCTTAACTTGCCCCTCTCCTGACCAGCCAGGCTCTTTTCAGGTCAGAGATTCAGCCTGTATTTCATTTTTTGCATTTCACCTGCCCTTTCCTAACCGATTTTTTCCACTCTGTGGAAAGCCTATCAAATCCCCCTAAGGCAGAACAGTTCCTGCAACCTTCTGTTCCTTAATTCTTATTTAATGACCCCTTTTCTATCACTGAGAAGGTTGCAGTCAGCACAGCCCATACCTGCCCCGTGCTCGGTGAGCGTTTCTCACGTTCCACAACTTCTGAAAATTCGTGGCTTCTTTTCCCAGGAAGAGCCCTGCGTGGGTAAGGCTGAGCTGGGACCGTGGGGGTCATGTCAGACCAACGCTGGGGGCTCAGGGCTTGGTCAGGGCTCAAACACACCTGGGTGGCTTTGTAAGGGAATCCCACGGTGACAAAACGCTGAAACCCCCCCTCCTCCAGCTGGGCCATTCAGGGATTGGTTTCCTCAGGGACCTTTGCCTCTCCAGGGGTGCAGCATCAAACTCCAGCGTTGACTTTCTTAGACAAAGGGAGCAGCTCAGGCTTCTCCTGTCAAAGACCTTTCCTGTACAAGAAGCAGCCGTGAAAGGCTGGGGGGGCTGGGCCGAGCTCATGGCCTGCACAGGGGGACACAAACCCCACGAGGTACCTGAAGCTGGCTGCGTAACCAGAGCCACCCTCCAGTACCAACAAAGAAGAGAGGCCCCGTGGGCCCCTTGGCCACTCGGGGGCCACTCGGGGCCGTGGCAGGGACTCTCATCCTTGCTGGCATTCCTTGCAGCAGCTCCTTTCCCCAGGCTTTGCCCAGCCCAGCGCTGGAACTGCTGACAGGGAAAATTCTCTTCTGCCCGGACAGCCCCAGCTGGCCCTGCCTGAGGAGAGCCCAGGCACACGGGCCCCACACCAGGGCAGGATGGTCACTCTCAGAGGTGACCTCCAGCCTCCCTGGTGACACAACACCGAGCCTGAGCCTCCGGCCCTCACCCGCTGGAATTTAGGGGGGATTTCAGACCTGCACAAAGCTGGGCATGACGCACGCAGGAGAAGTTCCCACTGAGCCACACCATGAGGAGAGACAGGTTTCGGAGACCCAGTGAAGGTGTGTGCCAGCCCTTGCTGACAGAGGATGGCAGTTCTCATCCTGCCCCTCTCCACCTGAGCCTGGCACAGCCACGTCCCCTCCCTCGGGCCCTCAGGAAGGCTCAGACAGAGCCTGAAGTGTTGGATGAATCCAGTGCCTCTGTGGATGAATGAAGTGGCTTGAGGATGTCCCTGCAGGACCCCAGCCAAGCCAGACAGGGGCTGAGGGGGTCCAGAGGCACCTGCATGCAGTGGAGCAGCTGGATTAGGGAGGAATTTTTGCTGTATGGACACAGGAGCTGGGACAGGGATCAGCAGGGGCTGAAGTCATCTGCTTCTCATTCTGCTCCAGGTGCTGCCAGCCAGGAACAAGGGTTTGTCACAGCCCCAAGGTTTGTCCCAGGCTTTGCTGGCTCAGCTGAGAGGGGCAGGAATGGGCTCAGGAAGCACCTGCAGGCTGGGTCTCACCTGGGTGAAGCCCAGCACAGTGAAAGGGGAAGGAGGCAGACATTTGGGGGCAATCATCTCTCCCAGAGAAGGACATCTGAATTTTCCCCTGCTGGAAAGGTCACTGCTCAGCCACCAGATGCCACTTTGTGCAGTGCAAGGTACCACTGAGGGCACAGCTCCTGCTGAGCAGGAGAGACAAAGCAAGAGCTCAAACCTGCTCCTAAATCCTTTGCCCTTTGGAATCTGCCCCATCTCCCCAAGGAGTGCTCTGGATGTCACACCCCTCCCGTTTGTGTTACCACGTGTCTAAGGCCCCTCAAATCCAGGGGTTTTCATTCCCCACACTGCAGTGGTGCTGGATCGATGCCACGAGCAGCCAAAGACCCCGTCCCAGGGCTGCTGTTTTTATGGCTGCCTGTCCCTGTTGCAGGGGGATCATTCCCTGTCCCAGGGCTGTTGTTTTTATGGCTCCTGTCCCTGTTGCAGGGGGATCATTCCCTGTCCCAGGGGCATCATTCCCTGTCCCAGGGCTGTTGTTTTTATGGCTCCTGTCCCTGTTGCAGGGGGATCATTCCCTGTCCCAAGGCTGTTGTTTTTATGGCTCCTGTCCCTTTTGCAGGTTGATCGCATCGCTGCCTCCAGAGACTGAGCACCAGCACTGCCCCCGGAGCTGCTGCAGCGCCCGAGGGCCTCGAGGAGCAGGAGCCAGGGGTGAGCTGGGACAGCCAGAGAGCGCCCTGGGGTGACACCGTCCCTGGGGTGACACCGTCCCTCATATGACACCAGACCTGTGGTGACGCTGGCCCTGGGGTGACACCATCCCAAAGGTGACACCAGCCCAAAGGTGACATTGGCACGGAGGTGATGCCATCCCAAGGGTGGCACTATGCCAAGGATGATGCCATCCCAAGGGTGACACCAGCCCTGGTCCCACCGAGGCCCCAGTCTTGGTCCCCTCTGCTCCACAGCCCAGCCCAGCACCCTAAGTGTGAGTGAGTAGCACTGAACAAAGCCCGGAGCCACCCCTGGGTGGGTGACACACACTCAGAGGTTGCTCTGCTCACTGCTTGTGTTTTGCACTGAAGTTCTTGTCTTGTTTGTAGGTTTTAAACAATAAAAAGCTCCAAAGATTGTCTTGATTTTTAGAGCAAATGCCAAAAGCGGAGTGCTCTGCTTTAGAAATGCCGGTTTGTCTGTTCTTGGATGGTTCCTTCCCTTCTTGGCTTCTGCAGCCCAGGAAACAAAGCCAAATTCACAGCTCCTCCCTGCTCCCCCTTCTTTCCCTGTTCAGTGACAGTTCCGAGGGCTTTGACTCAGATTTCCCCCCTTGTGTCTCCTTCAGACAGAGCTTGAGGGCTGGGCCTTCAGTCCTGGTGGTGGCTTTGTCACAAGAGCCTGGCTGGACAGTCCTGCACTTTGCTCAACACACCAGACCCATGGGGACAAGGACAGTTCGTCAAAAATACCCCAACCCAACCCCAAAACCCGCTGAGGTGTCCACAGCGAGCTGCTGGGAGTAGAGAAAAGCCAGCACCTCCCACAGGACTAGCTCAGGAAACTCCAAGCCCACGAGGGAGGCAGAGGAGCAGAGGTTTGGTGTC
>NW_008240054.1:552551-562450 GCF_000691975.1 Corvus brachyrhynchos | reverse complement strand
GAGTGCATTTAAAAATTAATACAGAGCGAAAATGTTCCAGGCTGCACCAGCCCCAACTGGACTGACAAAGCAAAGCTGGGAAAAGCTTTGATGCTTTTGCACAAAACCAAAGCCCCGACAGTGCAGAGCGTGTCCAAGGGCAGGCCCAGCCCCTCCTGCTCCTGCAGCAGCACCAGCAGCTCCCCTCCTGCTGCAAACTGGTGCAGCTCTGCAAGGCATTGCTGATCGAGGCAGCATCCCCCTCCCTGCCGGGGCCAGAGATCCCTGAGCTCCTCCAGCAGCCTCCTCCCCGCTCCCTGGAGCACGGGAAGCAGCTCTGGGATCCCTCTGGGATCCCTCAGCGTTCGTGCATCACAAACTGCAGCGCTCTGGGCTCGGCACACGGAGCATCCCACAGCTCATCCCTTCCCGGCTGCAGAGAGGGAGGAGGAGGAGGAGGAGGGAAAAAAACCCAACCCAAACCAACATCCTGAGGTTCCAGTGCAGTGATTTATCACCGAGCTGGCTGCAGACAGGCACACAGACGGACACACAGACACAGACAGACAGACAGCCCCAGTGCAGCTGATGCTGCCTCGCTGTCTCCCCGCGGACCTCACTGTGATTAAATCATGTTCCAACAACAGCAGAGAGGCAGGGGAAAAGCGGTCAGGAATTTTTGGACAGGAAATAGATGGGAAGAGGAGGGGAGTGTGAGGGACACGAGCAGTTCACTGCTCTGTCCTCTCCTGCAGCCACAGGGGGAGGAACCCCCAGGGCCGGGGTCCCCATTCCCACGAGCTCCTGTCCCCATGGTGGTGGCATCCCTCTCTCCGAGGTCTGTGCAAGCTCAGCGGAGCCGAGCTGAGCCCAGAAGGAGTTGGCATCACTTGAATCCAAAGGCATTTTCTCCAAGCACAGCGGGGACCACAGGGAAAGGAACATCTCAGAGAATTCCCTGACAGGCACCGGACACTCTGCCGGCTGCAACCGCCCCAAATGAACTCAAACCCCTTCTCTGGTGCTTCAGCTCAGAGTTATTCAAGAGGATTGCACTGAACTCCTTTAGCTCCTGCAGTGGTTTGTCTGCAGCAGGGATGAACCAAGGACCAGGACCAGGACCATTCGTGGTGGCAGCAGAGCTCCTGAGCAGGAGGAGCCCATCACTGCAGGACCACGGCTGTTCCCAGCTGTCACTGGGATAACTGGGGAGGAAACACTCAGAGAAACCATCCCACAGCCTCCAGCCATGAGCACCCATCGGATCAGGCCTCTGGAGAAGGGATCCATAAGGCTGTCTGTAAATGTGACTCTGCCAAGATGCTTTAGATGTCTGCAGCAGAGCATAAAGTAACCATTGTCAGCTTGAAAAATGCATTAGACCTCAAAAAGGCCTCTGGTAAAAAGAAAGAATAAAAAGGGGGGCAGAGAGAAGGGAGAAAAAACTGTTTATTTTTCAGTTTTGCCCGACTACAGTTTGCAGTAAATATTTTTTTCAGATAAATAATTTGCTGCTGTTGTTTTCAGACAAATACAACAAATAAATCTCCCTTGTTTAAAGCCTTGATCTGAATTACTTTGTAGAGAAACGCAAACGTTTCCTCTGGGGACTCAGCATTCTCCTCCCCTAAGTACTGCAGCAAACACGGAGAGGTGAAGATCTCCCAGAAGAAGCTCAGGAGCTCTGCCCTGCACACCCCCGGTGGTGCCACCCGTGTCCCCTGTGTCCCTCGTGTCCCCCATGTCCTGCCCCGCGCCCACCCCCGGAGCCAGCGGGAAGTTTCCTCCCCCCCCGGCAATCCCACGCAGGGATTTCTGTGATTTCCCCTGTTCAGACTGGTTCCAGAGCTGTTCTGCTGTGGGAGCTCAGAGGTGTCAGAGTTCCTTCTCCAAACCCAGATTTGGATTCACTGTGAATTATTCATGGTGCTCCCGACCTCTGCCTGCTAACCCTGAATAATCAAAGACCCCTTAAGCCAACAGGATCCCTACCTGCTGTTCCCCACAAAGATCTGTGTTTATCCTACTGAATCAATGGATTCCCTGGCTGTTCTCCAGCAGTTTGTGCCTTCTTTTTTCTCCCTCACATTTGGGTCTGTTTCTTATTTATTTAATTTTATGTTGTGGGAATGTAGAAATGTGCCACAGTGGATGGGGCCGCTGGACTGGGTGGTCCCACACTTGGCCCAGCTGGTGCCTGAGTCAGCCAAGCTGTTGCAGGAAAGAATCCTTTGGAAGGGGTATAAAGTGAAGGCCAAACCCTGCGGTCCTTGTTCCATAAAACATCCCCAGGACGCCCCAGCGCCTCCAGCACCAGCAGCTGTCCCCAGACACAGCTCCCTCTGTTCCTCAGGGCAGGCAGACGCCGTCAGTGAGGGACAGACCCCCCCTCACAGCCCATCCTGGAGAGGGGCAAATCAACCAAACAGGAACATCCAGGCTGGAAAAAGGCACAGGTGGGGACCAGGACCCCTGTGGCTGATGCCACCAGGCACTGAGGGGGTTTAACCCAGCACAGCTGCAGGAACCTGGGGGATGATGCTGCACCACCTGCAAATCATGGGACCCTGGGATGGTTTGGGTGGGAAGGAACTTAAAGCCCATCCAGTGCCACCCCTGCCATGGGCAGGGACACCTCCCACTGTCCCAGGAGCAAAACTGCTGAACACTTTTCCTGGGGTTTTTTTGCCTCTGAAGGCTGAGGGTGTCCCATGTACCCTCAGGTCGCCCATTGCCACAGCCAGGAATTCAAACTGCATTTCTCTGCCTTATCTGGGTCAATGCAAATTTCCTCAGTCTCCCAAAAAGCATCTTATGAGATTCTCCTACAGCTGCAAAGGAGAGAACAAGGGTTTGCTGTCATGTCTGGAGGAGGAGTTGTTGTCACAGGAATGTCTCAGAGCACCCAGGACACAAGTCACAGCTCTGCCAACAACTCCCTCTTTCACCCTTGACAGGTTATGTGCCTCCCCATCCTTCCTTAATGAAAAACCAGACTTATTTTATTTTGCAAGTCGATTATTTTTGCTGGATTATCTCAGGCTGGAGGAGCAGCCTGGCCCAAGCCACCCCAATCCCTCCCCAGACAGGGACAGGCAGAGGCAGACAAGTGATGATGACTTCAGAATTTGACCTTCTGAGCTGGGCTGTTTGAAAAAACAAACAAGAAGCTGTCTGATGCTGCTGCAGTTATTTCAATACATTTTTAGCAACTGGAAACCTCTCCAGTTTCCACGACAGGCTGTGGGACAGGCGGCTGGGATCACTTTTACTTTCAGCATCGCACGCCCCCAGACACTCACCCTACCCCCAAAAAGTTATCAACTGTCAAGCTCACACCAAAGCAGAAGCTCCCCAGTTCTGTCCCGTGGCACCAGCTCTGGCAGTCTGTGGAATGCTGCCCCTGCAGCCCAGGCTGGCTCCCTCCCTGCCCTGCCTTAGACACAGCTGAAAATACCCCCCACTCATTCCCAGTGTTGTTTTCCCACATCTGCCGCTGCTGTGGTTACTGCAGCCCTTCAGAGCAGGGAGGGTGGGGCCCTGCACACGGGGAGGGCATTTCCAGGTGTTTCATCCTTTCATCCTTTTATTTAAGGTATTCAGAGGCTCACAAGTGCCCACACCTTAAATAAAACCCGGGAATCAATCCCAGCCTCCTCCCCTTCAGTCAGGAGCATCTGCAATGTACAGAAATTTTCATCCTGTCTGAACCCAGGCACTGCAGAGCCCAAAAATCTCACTTTCCCAGAGGATTTTCCCAGCTTTTCTTTCAAACAGCTCCAGACTTGCCCCCACAGGTCACAGCCACGGCAAGATGGGATATTCCATGGGAATGCTGACTGGCAGGCAGAGCTTGTCAAGGCCAGAGGTGCTCACGTTTCACATGTCACCAGGAACAGACTGAAGGAATGCAGACATTCCCTATTCCTGCCCGGCTTTTCCTTTCCCAGAGACTTTCCATTGAGTAAGAAATACCTCGAGAAAGGATCCCGACACCCCTGCTCCCTGGTGGGCCCACACTGACCACAGGGTCTCACAGGCAGCAGGGGAGAAGCACAGAGCATCTCCTGGAGGCAGCTGAAGACTCACACACCCAGAGGGGATGCCAGAGAGGATTTGAGATGGGAATGGAAAGTGGAATTTAGAAATCCCCAGCTTTCCTGCGAGTAGGAGTTACCTCATTGCTAAGTTCAGTTTTCCACTCCCTGTGGTATTTTTGCACGCTATGGTTTCTCCATCCCTGTTAATTCCTCCAGCTCTGGAAAAGGCCCCACGATTTAATGTCTGTGAAGAGCCACAGAATTCCCTGCTCGGGCTGCAGCTCTGGCCACATCAGCACAAGCCAGGATGTCCCCTGGGTGGAGGGGACAAGTCCTTCACCATCAGGGACACCTCACCTTGGGGGACAACTGCACTGGCCTTGTGGCATGAGAAAACATTTTCCCTCGTGCTCTGCACCTTTCCAAGATATTTTTCCTTCCCACACTACCAGGAAGGACCCTTCAAAACATTTAAGTATTAAAAAATACTTAAATAATCTGAAAGTTCTGGCAATGTGCTACAGACTTTCAGCCACAGTCTGCATCCAGGGTGATTTATTTTATAGCTCGTGTTATTTTTACAAGTCACTTTATAGCTGTTTCTGAAATAAAAAGATGCATTACACTCTCCAGCAGCACCACAGCAGAGGATGCTGTGTCTGAGTCCCCCTGGCGTTTCCATCAGCCGCACACAAACCCTTATCTATGACTCAGATGGGGCTTTCTCTGCCAAATTTAGGGAGAAAAAAGCAATTTCTTTCCCTGCCAAGTGAGGAGCTCCTCAGCTTTCCCAGGGCAGATGAGCCTTTGGAAGAACAAGCAGGATTCACTGGCAGGGAGAGCCCTGGGAACAGCCCCCCAGACACAGCCAGGGCCGGGGGCTGTTCCCTGAGCCCACCCGGGCCCCCTGACCTGTAACTGTGTGCCTGGCACAGCCTCTGGCCAGAGGGACAAAGCCCAGGACGGAGTGGCCTCTCCCTTGCAGCCTCACGAGCCCCCCAGTGCCCTCAGCACCGGACTGGGAGCCCAGCCCTGCTCCCACTGGGTCCAGCTGCCGGCCATGACCCAGGCTCGGGGGGCCCCAGGACCAGCCATGTCCCTGTGATGCTGTGGGGACACTTGGCTCCAAAATAAACCTTCTGCCTGGGGACATCTGCCCTGTCCTGGTCTGGTGCCGTGGTGGCAGCGCAGTGGGGCTCCCTGGGGGCCGAGGGGTTCCTGGAGCTGAGGGAAAGGCAATCCAGCCTGCCCCAGTCCCCGTGTTCTCCTGGTTTTGTCTCCCCAGACCAGCGATGGTTCTTTAAGCAGAGCTGTGCAGCCACTCCTGTGTATTTCCCTGCCCTGACCGACCCAGACCTGCCATCAGAGCGGCTCTGCATCGTCCCTTCTGAGCTTGGGCTAAGCTCAGGTGTAACTTTCTTGGGTTTTTTCACCTGACCCCTTCCGAGCAAAGCAACTGAGATTTTCTTGGAGTCTCCATTTAAAAAACACCTTTTGTCTGAGTGACAGCAGGACCTGCTGAGCACTGTGACTTCCCTCTGGCGTTCTCCAGGTACAAGTTTGGTTTAAACCAAACATGGGAAGGAAAAAGCAGGCTGAGTCCAGACAAGCAGGGTCTGATGTGCTGAGGGAACAGCCAGCTCACCTTTGCAGAGGAAGGTAAAGCCTGTGAGCTTGGGCAGGTGTTGGCTGGACCCAGAGCCAGAGGCTGAACTTCTTCACACTCCATGGAATATCAGAACAACCATATCAAAATCCGGATGAGCTGGGGTAGCTAAGCTTGGTCATTCCTGGTAGTGGCTGTGCCCTGTTAGAGGCACCTCTGGTGAAGGTTCCTGAGCCAGTTTTGTGAAAAGGGAGATTCTGGGAGGAATTGACAGTCTAGGCTCTGTCACATCCCAAAGAAAACAGCTTTTGTGTCAGAAGTGCTCTGGGCTCTTGGGAAGAAAATCACCAAGCTCGAGTTCCCCAGGGTAATGAAAAACTAGTTTATGAGAATCTGTTGCCCAGGATTTGCTTTGCCTTGGCAAGGAATTGTTCAGAGCCCAGCAGAGATTCGTGTAGTTCTTTAATAATAACATCAAGGTCAGCAAGAGTAATGACTGAATTTAACAAGTGACACATGCAACAAACAGAGGGAGTAAAACATCACTGCACAGCCCTGGCAACGCGAAATTCAACATCCAAACAGGGACCGTTCTCCTCCTCCCCTGCACCAGCACCACAAACAAGGCAACGTTCCCAAATCCTGCCAGAGCCCTCAGAGCCAGACATGCCCCTTCCCCAGAATAAACAGTCACAGAAGATGCCTTCACACACCAGGGAGCAGAGAGAGAATTCAGGTGACCACAGAGTTCGTGTGGGTGAGCGCTTCAAAGTACAGCCAGCAACACTTGGTAACACTGGGCAAGTAAAATGAAATAAAATAAAACAGTCTGAACCTTTGTCCAGCGCCGCTGCTCAGCCCTTGGAGGCTGCCAGGCACTGACAGAAAGTTTTGAATGAACGAGAAACAAGGGGAGGAATCAAGGAGCAAATGAAACAACTGCTTGTTTGTTCAGTGCCATCAGACATCTGGGAACTGCTGCTCACACCAGCCCTCACTGGAGCACGTGCAGCTGGCGAGACCTGCTGGGGTCCCTGAGCTGGCTGTGGCATCACTCAGCTCCTTTTGGTCTGGAATGAACATTTAATTAAAGGTTGGCTGGTGTGGACTGGGAAAGGTTTATAGACAGAGAGTACATAGGGCACCACAGTGCAGTGGAGGGTGCTCCAGCTAATTCGACCTCATTTACATAGCATTAATTGTCACTGGAAGCTGGTTTGAATTCAGGGCCAAGTTTTCACTCTTCCATTAAGTTCCTAAATTAATCTTTAGGGTGCAGCATAAGGGGAGTGTGGCTTTTAAAGGCATGTGAGGTACTTTTGGGAGCCATTTCTGCAGCCAGATTTAGGTTGATCCTAAATCACAGAACCCCAGACTGGTTTGGGTTGGAAGGGCCCTTAAAGCCCATCCAGTGCCACCCCTGCCATGGGCAGGGACACCTTCCACTGTCCCAGGCTGCTCCAAGCCCCGTCCAACCTGGCCTTGGGCACTGCCAGGGATCCAGGGGCAGCCCCAGCTTCTCTGGGGCCTCCCCACCCTCACAGGGAAGAATTCCTTCCCAAATACAAACCAGGTACAAAATTCACCACCAGACGTGCTCTAATTTTTCTGGGAACGTTAGGAAGGGTCACCAAGGCCAATCCTCTGCAGAGTCGTGTGGGTTTTTTTCAGGAGCTCCAGCCAGATCCCACCCAGATCCATGTGCAAAAAACCCTGCGCCGATGGATCGAGGGCCTGAGTAGCCGGGAGCTGCAGTGCCCCAATTAATGCCATGTAAAACAGGTGCTCGTCACTACAGGAAATATTTGTACATTTATAAAAAAAAAAGCAATACAACCATAAAGAAAAAATACAACAAGCACAGCTTGATACGATAACATGCCATGAAATGTCATTGGCTTTATAATAATTTACTACAACTTGAAAAATGTTCTTTTATCCACAACGGATAGGAAATGCTTCCATCTAACATATGGTAAGCATGCAGCAACAATATGTACAACAAAAATTTGGAGCTTGATTTTTTTCTTAAACTGGATGATTACAAAGGGAGCATTTGAAAATCCTGATTTTTCTAGCCTGATCTAGGCATTATTTTACTTCTTTAAATCGGTGGGGTTTTTTTTCCCCCTTAGTTTGGGGAGAATGAGAATTTCTACGTATATCTACAAAGAAATCATGGAGAATACACTGCTATTTCCCCCAGCAGGAGGTTTACTGGTCAATTGGTTAATTAACCAACTTATTGGCTAATTGACGCTTAAAAAAATAAAATTCTCAATACTGTATTGTTGAAAACCAATTTCCTTCCCAAACGTTTTTGAAATGCTGAGGATGTGTTGGGGACATGGATCCTGTGTTACACTACTCCCAGTTTTCACACCTTCCATCGTGAAACCAAAGCAAACCAAAGCAAACCGAAGCAAGCAGCTCTTTGCCTGACCAGATCCCGTCCATCCACGAGGGAGCCCATCCCAATCTGAGCGGGGGTGTTAAAGCTTCCCCTCCCACCGCCAGCATCATCCTGTGGGAGCAGCACAAGGGGAATTTGCTCCGGGTCGGGGACTGCTCCGTGCTGCCCGCAGACAGAACAGTGGGGGGATCAAAGGGCCTTGGGGAGCACAGCCCCGGCCTGGGATTCAGTCCCAGGACCTCAGGACTGATGGATTTACCTCACCTAAGAGCTGACCCTGACCTAGCAGAGGGAGGGAGAGACCCAGAGCCTCGTGCCAAGGGTTCCCTGCTGTCCTTACCCAAAGGAGTCCAGGGTAGGTCTCCACTGAGCCTCTTTCCTCTGTTCCCTTTCCTACTTGAGATTTTTTTTTTTTTTCCTTGTTTTGCTAGAAAAGCTAGAATTGATATTTCCAAAAGCACTGAAGGAAGTACTTGGCAAAGCATTTCTTTATCTGGTAAAAAATGAGATGAGAACCCTTCGCTACTCACAGAACTGCAGCTACAAAGGTGGTTTCTCTCCTGTGAGATTTCCACAGAGGGCTTTGTGAGAACTGATCCCGAGGGACAATCAGGGAGCTCTGTCTGAAGGGCTGAGGGACCTCCCCTGGCTCTTGCCCTGGGCTGCAGGCAGGTGCTCAGGATGGCTGTAGGATACAGGAGTGTGCAGGAGGTGCTGTGGGATGTGCTGGGGGTCCCCTGAAGGTGAGGAGGAAGCAGGAGAAATGCAGCCAGTGCATTTCTTGGCAGACTGATTCCCATCTGGCCTGTCCCAGGGGGTTTGCCTTAGTCAACAACCGCTAATAGGAGTGATGCTGGTGAGAGCTGACAAGAGTGAGTAAGCACACTGGCTCTTCTTCACTCCGAGCTGGGAGGCATCTGCTACTTATTTAGGAAAGGAAAACAAAACAAAACAATCCACGTGGAAACATTTTTAAGGTGAAAGAATTCAATTTACAGAAAAACAGGGACGCATCAGTGGCAACCATTTCAAACTGACGGCAACAAGGAGCCCAAGCAGGGCTGGATTTAGGGAACTCGAGACACCGAACCTCTGGTTTACATCCAGAGTCCTTCCCTTCTAACAGGAAACCAGCATTAAATCACACTGCAGAACTGTGGAGTGACTGACTAGATGGACAGAATTGCCTAAAATGAATGCAAAGACTCTTCAGTTGACCACGCCTTTCCCAAATTCCTCAATGGTTATGACCTGCTCTGTCCCACTGGGAACACTGAAGGCTGACCTGTCCTCAATTATTCCTTGTCCTCAGGGATGGGGTTCATTTTCCCATGCAATCCGTTTGCTTAGTGACTCTGTTTCCATTCACCTGCACTTCCACAAACCAACATCCTCCAATCCACACCCCCTTCTCCTTTCCAGACCCTCGGAGGTGACACCACCTTCCCGTCTGCAGTTCCTGGTCCGTGGGAACAGCTGCCTGTCCCCAGTTCTGCCCAGGTTTCTGGGCTCCTGCACCTGCAGAGCTGCTGCTGTCGCTCCTCGCTGGCAGGGAGGGGCGGTCGCTGTCCCGTGTGTCCCTGTCAGCCGTCCCCAGGTCGCTGGCTGGGATTCCGCACCGGCAAGAGTCCTTTGCAGTCCTTCCCCGGAGAGAATTTCCTTTGCACAGAGCTTGCTCTAGTTACCCATTCCTTTTTCCCAATGAATCCAGGGGTCACCGTGGTAAGGCACAGGGAGGTGTCGGGGCCCGGGCGGCGGCGCGGCCTTGCTGGGACGGCACTGGAGTTCTTCACCGAGTCCCCGCAGTCTCTGGGCTTTCCTTGCGCCGAGAGTTTGGCGGCACTGATGCTCGGGGCGGGGG
>NW_008240054.1:549345-552328 GCF_000691975.1 Corvus brachyrhynchos | reverse complement strand
GGAGGGGTACGAGTTGTTGAGGGGGTATTTGGGGGGGGTCTCCGTGTTCTTCACCCGGGTGAAGTTGATGCAGCGGCCCTGCACCAGAGGGGGGACAAGAGGAGGAGCGGAGTTAACTGAGAGAGGCGTTCTCAGGAGGGGTTGGACCTTGCAGACCACCCCGTGCCACCCCTGCCCTGGGGCTGCTCCCAGCCCCGGCCAGCCTGGCCTTGGGATCCAGGGGCAGCCGCAGCTGCTCTGGGCACCCTGTGCCAGGGCCTGCCCACCCTCTGAGTGAAGAATTCCCTCTTAATACATCACATAAACCTGCCCTGATCGGCCTGAGGCCGTTCCCCATGCCCTGTCCCTCATTCCTGTGTCTCAGAGCACGACCTGTGGTTCCTGCCTCCACAGATGTCTCTTCCCACACTTCATTCTTAAACTTCCAGCAGCACGAAATCGGGGATTTGCCCCTTTGGAGCCTCTCCTTCAAACACCTGGGTTTGCGTCCCATTCCAACCTTTTACCAACCAGGCAACAAGGGAAGGTTTGTGTAACTAAGATGGTTTCTTGCTCAGAATTTTTCCTGAAATGCATCCATTCCTCATCAGGATGTCTTGATACCCCAGTGCTCGTGAGAAGCCAATAAACTGCTTTTCTTGCTCTTTGGTGCTAAGTTACAGTCTGTTGTACAGTTTTAAACAAAACCTTTGCCCTCTGAGCTATTCTTTTTTTTTTTTTCTTCTTCTAAGTTCCACCTGCAAAAGATCCCACTGTAAATACTCAAATGTCAGAATCAGCATTACTGTATTATGGATTCATTCCTTTAGATATGAAATCATCCAAAAAGGCACTAGAGGATTTCTGAATCCATTCTTTATTTTTGGATTGGTGAGCTTATTTTCTGTTTTACTCTTTCCTCTCCCAAAGTAAATGTTTTTCCTGGTGAAAAAATGCCAAATGGAGCACTGAGCCCCTGCAGGCTGGAGTAGATTTGTTGGGGTAACAACATGAGCCAGTTTTAATCCCCTGCACAGCTCTGCATCTCCTCCCTGCTGTCCCCAGCCCAGGCACAAACGCTCTGCAGGGAGGACGGTGCTGGAAGGATTTGACAGGGATGGGAGGAGCTGCTGTGGATGGGACAGAGGTGCACAGACAGCTCCTCTTCAAGAGCTCTGCCAGCCGTGGATGTGGAGAAACATCTGCCTGAGCCCCGTTCAGCAGAGGGAAAAGGGTTCCTGGCCGAGGGCGGCTGTGGAGCGGCCCCAGCTGAGCTCAGCCTGGCTTGGACAAGCAAGGGCCTTTAAGGAAAACAAAGATTTCGCAGCGCCTTGAACTGCACCGGGTTCAAGATGACCCAGCCAGCTCTGGCCAGGGGCGGCTGAGCCCTCGCATGGCCTCGCTGGGAACAAGGGGGTCATGAACATGGCAGTGGCCGTGGCAGTGGCAATGCCCTCCCCGGGGATCCGCGGTGTCCCTTGTCCGGCCTGTCCCCACAGCAGGACATCGTGGGGTGGACAGGGAGTGCCCAGCTCCCACACAGAGCTATGGCACCTCTGTTCCCTGAGCTGTCCCTCGCAGGGGGCAGAATGCCAACACGAAGTGCAGCGCAGAGTGAGCTGGCAGGGGCTGTGGGCAGGCAGGGCAGAGCCTGCAGTGAGCCCACACCCTGCCCCGTCCCGCAGCACCCGGCCCCGTTTGCTCTCACGAGCTCCTGCCTCACCTCTAACGTTGTTTCAATGCACTCTGCTGAGATTTTAAGTAAATACTGTGGGACAGGCCTGCTGAGTGAGGGAAAGTCTGAACCTGAGATTAACCAGTTCTACTCAGAAAAAAACCCCATAAGAATATTTTCCTTGTTCCAGTGCCACATCTCCTGCCACGCAATTCTAGCTGCTTCAGACTATTATTTGCACTGGTTTTGTTTTCTTTATGTATGTTGAGAATAAAATAAACCCGAACAAAAGACAGCAGTCAGAAATCTCGGCCAGAGAACAAATAGCTGCAGTTGTTTTTGTGTGGAGAGATGCTCTGTCTGAATGCTCCAAGAATGAGGTTATGGAGCTGCTGATCCAAATGGAACTGAGCACTGCCCTGAGAGCATTCAGGAGGATGCACTGAAGCTCAGAAATCCTTGAATTTGGGGCTGGGGCAGGGCTTGAGGACTAAGAGCCCTTTAGAGCTCACAGATGCAGAGACAACCCGGGAGCACAGACGTGACAGCCAGACTTGGCCCAGAGCTGGCCCAGCAGCCACCGACCATCAGATCCCTGTGGCCCACTCCCCTGTGCTCTCCACTGCTCTAATTTAGAGTTCAAAGCTCCTTCACGCTGGATGCAGTGTGCCCTTCCCTTAGCTCACACTGCCATTCCCTGTCTCCTCCTCTGCTCCCGAGGCAGCTGTGCTGCCCTGAGCAGGCAGTGCCCTGCCTGGCAGCGCCTTCTCCTCCTGGGCAGTGGTCAGTGCAGGGCATCCAGCACGTATGGAAGGCACAGACACAGCCCAGGCTTCCTCCTCCCTTCACGTGCGCTGCCAGATTGAGGGAGTTCTTGTGTTTGACGGCTCCACATTCCTCTCACCCGAGCAGATGGGGGCAGAGTGCCAGAGAGGAGTTTTCAGTCCAGATGGGCTGAGATGGACTTTGGCAGCTTCACTGCCTCAGAGGAGATGGGGAAGCCAACAGCTCCTTGGGGAGGGGAACTGTCAGAGGAATGACAAGGGGATATCCAGGAAACAAATGACTGTTCCCTTGCACACGAGGGGCAGAAAATGTCTAACTGGTGCCCTGAGTGCAAATGCAAAGCAGGCCCAGGAGGGAGAGAGCCCCTTCAGGCAAAAAGCTGGATATTAAACCACGATGCAAAGGTGCAGAGGTTGTGCTCTGGCAGAGTGTGAGCACAAACAGTAACCCTGGAGCTCTGGAGAACCTGGCTTGCCCTGGACTCGTGGCCAGAGCTGTTTTCCCACCTGCACTCACGCAAAGGGGACCCTGAGTCACAGCTGG
>NW_008240054.1:545206-549301 GCF_000691975.1 Corvus brachyrhynchos | reverse complement strand
AGCATCACTGAGCTGCTCCATGGCCAGCCCTGTTTGACCTGGAGCACGCTCTGGAGGAGGAGCAGGGTGCTTGGCTCGTCACCCACCCATGCTGGGTTGTACAGGGCTCCCCGCTGCCAGGGCAGTTCTGTTCATCCCACAGGCAACAGAAGCTGAGAGCGCAGTAACAGACCCTCTGAACAAATGGGCCCAAATGCCTTGACCAGCTTTGGGGTCTGGATGCCAAACAGGAAAGTCTGAGTTTGGTCTTTTACCAAAATCTGAGGTACTGCAGGCAAGAGGAGTGCAGGATCTCTCCAGTCAGGGACCTTCTCATGACTGATTTCATGTGTGTCCATGGCCACCAGTTACCAGCTCCTCCTGGCTCTCCACCAAGATTTATCACCTGACTTAGCATCCAAATAAAGGTGGGGTGGATGTGGAAGATGGTGGCAGAACATCCAGGAGGCAAGAAATGAACCCATTTCTACTAAATGCTACTTTGCAGCCTTAAACAGAAACATCACCTTCATCCCAGGAAAAAAAACTCCTTAACCAGATTATACCAGAGCTTGAGATAAGGATCCAGTTCCAGGAGTCTCTTTAGCAGGGAGGCAGTAGCTGGAGATACAGGATGTATGAACGTAGGGAACAGGCTGGATGTTAAAAGGCTGCTGTGTCGAAGGCATTGGCGAGGTTTTATTTCCCTTTCTGCAGCCACAGAGCTCGGGGGGGAGAGTCACAGCTGTGCCTCAGAAGAGACAATTGAAGCAACATGGAGACATTATTAGATCTGAAATGCAGTGGATTCAGCAAAACCAGTGAGGGCAGTCCAGTCTTGCATCTTCCCTTGTTTTTCTAGAGAGCAGCACTGGCAGGCAAAGGAACCAGGAGTTACTGGCCTCCCTCTTGCACCTCCAACAGCTGATTTAGGGATGGGGCAGCAGCACCTGGGAAAACTCAGTGTTCAGCCATGGGACTGTCTGGGGCCATGGGCACTGAGCCATGGGGCCAGTCTGTGGCCACGGACACGGAGCCATGGGACTGTCTGGGGCCATGGGCACTGAGCCATGGGGCCAGTCTGTGGCCACGGACACGGAGCCATGGGACTGTCTGGGGCCATGGGCACTGAGCCATGGGGCCAGTCTGTGGCCACGGACACGGAGCCATGGGACTGTCTGGGGCCATGGGCACTGAGCCATGGGGCCAGTCTGTGGCCACGGACACGGAGCCATGGGACTGTCTGGGGCCATGGGCACTGAGCCATGGGGCCAGTCTGTGGCCACGGACACGGAGCCATGGGACTGTCTGGGGCCATGGGCACTGAGCCATGGGGCCAGTCTGTGGCCACGGACACGGAGCCATGGGACTGTCTGGGGCCATGGGCACTGAGCCATGGGGCCAGTCTGTGGCCACGGACACGGAGCCATGGGACTGTCTGGGGCCATGGGCACTGAGCCATGGGGCCAGTCTGTGGCCACGGACACGGAGCCATGGGACTGTCTGGGGCCATGGGCACTGAGCCATGGGGCCAGTCTGTGGCCACGGACACGGAGCCATGGGACTGTCTGGGGCCATGGGCACTGAGCCATGGGGCCAGTCTGTGGCCACGGACACGGAGCCATGGGACTGTCTGGGGCCATGGGCACTGAGCCATGGGGCCAGTCTGTGGCCACGGACACGGAGCCATGGGACTGTCTGGGGCCATGGGCACTGAGCCATGGGGCCAGTCTGTGGCCACGGACACGGAGCCATGGGACTGTCTGGGGCCATGGGCACTGAGCCATGGGGCCAGTCTGTGGCCACGGACACGGAGCCATGGGACTGTCTGGGGCCATGGGCACTGAGCCATGGGGCCAGTCTGTGGCCACGGACACGGAGCCATGGGACTGTCTGGGGCCATGGGCACTGAGCCATGGGGCCAGTCTGTGGCCACGGACACGGAGCCATGGGACTGTCTGGGGCCATGGGCACTGAGCCATGGGGCCAGTCTGTGGCCATGGACACACAGCCATGGGGACAGTCTGTGGCCATGGACACTCAGCCGTGGGGCTGTTTCCCCTCTCTCCTCTCCCCTGGCCGCCCTTGCCCCGTCAGTGCCGTAGGGCTGCTCACTTGATCCAAGCTTTTCCTTTTGTTCTCCACATCTGGCTGAGGCAGGAACGCTGCCAGGGCTGGAGGGGAAGGGTGGGATGTGGGTGAGGGGGCTGAGTGCTCAGGAGAGCAATGGGAGCGTCTGTGCTGGGACAGGGATCTGGCATGAGAGGGACCCGGAGCAGCAGCTGCCTCAGCCAAGCTGTGGCATTTCCTAGGGATTCCACAGCCTTTTCCAAGCCACTTCCCACCCCCTCCTGCCTCTCTTTCTGCTTTCACCTGGGTCTGCAAACAGATAGGGAAGATGGGCTGTGCCTCAGAGCACTGCACCAGCACCTGCCCAGCCAGACATGACTGGGATTCAGCAGTGTCCAGCTGAATCCAGCCCCGGGAATGGATTCAGTGTCCAGCTGAATCCAGCCTTGGGAAGGACAGACCCTTCCCCCGGGACACTGCAGCATTTCTCTTTTCTCTGACCAGCTCACTCTCCAGCCCCCATCCCAGCAGGACTCAGACCAGGAGGAAGCTTTTTCCTCAGTTCCATTCCAGCCCTGCTCTCTGTGGTTCCAGCTTCTCAGGGAGAAGCTCGCACACGGCACAGCCAAGAGGGAATTCAGGGCAGGGAAGGGGTCCCAGGGCAATGCATGCCCTCCAGAGGACCCAGGAGATCTCTCTTTAACATAGGAAAATGGAGAGCATTTTTCTGAAGCAAAGATGAAAAATGTTTCTGTTTCTCTTGGTTTCCTATCAAGCTGGAATTAATACCTGGAAAAATATCAACATTTTAAGACCATAAAACACTGGGACTGGCTTCTTTTGCCTGGTTTAAAGAGAGGCCCTGGAAAAGATATGATCCTTAATGTTGTTTTGTATGGGTCATTAGTAATTCAGACTTTCCATAAACAAAATCCCAGTTTACCCTGTTGTTATGAGAAGGAGAAGAGAGAAATAAAAAGAAATATAGAAATAGAGAAAAGAGAAAGAAAGAGAAGAAGGAAAAGAGAGAGAGGGGGAGAAAAGGAAATTTAATAAGCAACTTGTGATGTGATACCTAATTGTCACTCAAGCATGCACAAAAACTTGTAGGAGGTACTGGAAGATGAGAAACCTTCCCACCAGCCTTTTGTCATTTGGGGTCAGCGCTGGTTCTGGCGCTCCCAGAGGGTTTTGCTGCTCTGAGCCCCTGCCAAGGTAACCCCCAGTTCCCAGGCGGATTCTGTGATAGGGTGGGATCCTGTGAGCTTGAAATATCCCTGCTTGCAAACCTGAGCTGGCAGCCTGCTGCCTTCTAAACACACGGAGGGGTCTGGAGACAGTTTTAGGAAGCTGTTAAACTCTCTTCTGGGCTTTGTTAGGCAGCCTGGGCTCAGCCTGAGCGTGCCTGGTACAGCCAGGAATGCTGCAGCAAAGCTCGGTGATCACCCGGCCACCTCCGTGCCTCTTACTCACCAAACCAGCATTAAATCTGTCTCATTTCGTGATAAAACATCACCACACCGAAACCATTCCCATCTGTGGCTCATTCCTAAGGCCAGAGCCTGGATCTCAGCCTTGCTCACAGAACCTGCCATTCCCAAGGCAGTCCTGCCACCTTGGCCACTCAATAAATAAAAAATTGGAGACTTGAGCTATTTTCTCCCAAATTAAGAGGAAGACTTGCATTGATAAGATCATCACTCCAACGGGGTTCTAAGGACCCGGTCTCTCATTGCAGAGGCAGCACTGAGAACTGTGACCTCTTATGGTTTGCCTCAAAAGATTTTGTGAAAAGCACTGCAGGGTGAGAAAGTTTGGAGCAAGACCCAGTCTTCTGTCAGGTGTCAGTACTACAAACCATCCTAGATCTGACTTTTTAACTCCCAGGAACAGACTGGTACAAAATGAAGCCAGTGAGGAGGTGGGATTTACCCCAAAGGAGAAGGATAAACATCAAAACTAGTGACAAGTGCCATTACACCAAACTCTAGCTTTACCAGGGGCAGTCTCCTCCACTGCAGACAAGCATCCTGCCTAAATTCAGCA
>NW_008240054.1:535370-545187 GCF_000691975.1 Corvus brachyrhynchos | reverse complement strand
AAGTCAGCAGAAAACCCACCTAACTTTCTTTGATGCCTTGACATGGTTGGGTCTATACAGATGTTAAAGCAATGGTTTATATTTGTATTTATACAATCCTGTTCTCTTCAAACAACCCAAAAGCCGGACTTATTGAAGAAAAGAGGAAACTAAACATAATGAAGAATTTAAAATCATTAAATATATAAGAGCTTATTTAGAGCATATATATATGTGTGTGTGTGTGTTTGCAATGTCCATAGCTATGCATATGGGACTCTGCATCTCAGGCCCCACAGCACAGAGTGGTTCTGCCCGTTCAGCCTTCAGTGAAATCTCACTCAGGAGTTTACTCATCACTTCTCATCTGTGCCCAGCTCTCCAGACCCACCACAACCCCGATAACACCCTGATAACACCCCCTGCTCTGCCAGCTGCTGGGGCTTGACACCTCTGAGCACACCATGAAGGACTGACCCAGCTGGGAGAACTACTGAAGAGGAAACAATCGGAGCAAAAAGAGAAGTGAAACAAGACGATACAGGCTGCTGCCTTGCCAAACTCGAGCGTGGGAATGAGCTTAATGGTCCCAGACTCTGGCTCGTGCCAGAGTTCAGGAGCGTGGCTCTCCCAGGGATGAGTGGGCATGGGAATGTCAGCAGCAGCCCTGATGGCTTTTGCAGGAGCTGCTCTTGGCTCATTCCTGCAGTGGGATGGGTGTCATTTCCAGGAAGATCTGGTTGCTCTTCCCGCTGCCTTGCTGGAAAGAGGCAGTTCAGGCTTGGAGAAACTGAGTGACACACCAGGGGCACACCTCAGCCTGCCTGGAACCTTTCATCTGGGGGCTGAATAACAAAACCTACTGGGTATGAGGAGGAGAGAGAAAAACTCAAATGAAAAATGAAGCGCATTCTTTTGGCAGCAACAACTGGAACAACTCATTGAGGGCAGTGGTAAACACCCCTCTGGAGAGGAGGAGCGAGCCTCAGCCCCCAGAAACCAGTGACCTGAGCAGGATCTCCCTGCCTGCAGCTTGGGCAAAGAGGACAGGGCAGGATTCAGGACAGGATTTTCCATGATGTGAAAGTGAGAACACAGCTTGATGGCTGCTTTCACCTTCCACGACTCAGGACAATCACCCTGAGCGGTGCTAATGGTTTGAGGAAGTGGGAATTGCTGTCCACTGAATGTTGTCCTACAGCTTTAGTGAGGAATAATTCCCATCCCCACAGTCCCTGGTGCTGGGCTTGTCTCGGCTTCTGACATCAATATTAAAGGCATAACTTTTACTTCTGTCTGGGATAAATCCTGCCCTGGATCAGGTTTGACTGCACCCTTCAGGAGCTGCCTCAGGAGCTCAAGGGCCAGCTCTGCTTCATTCCCCCAGCCCTGAGCACTCTGCAGGCTGAGCAGCAGATCCCAGGCTTTTGGCTTTGGAGCTGTTAGTTCCAGGAAAAAGAGCTAATGTTTAGGTTAACTTTTCCATGGCTGTTAATGGAAAACCACACTGCAACAGAACGTGTGGAAAGGTTACGGTTTGGTTCTCAGGCTCTGCTGCCTGTCAGGAGAAATCTGTCAGCTGGGACCTAAGGATGGGTTAAACAGCAGCTCCTTGTTAGTGCCTGGGTGGCTTTGGGTCTGCAGGGACAGCAGTGGCCACATGGACATGTGCAGGGGTGACCTGGGGGGCTGCACAGCTGGTTTTACTCTCAGGGCTGCAAAGGGACCGTGTCTGGTGTTTAAACCAGGGGGATTTGTAATCCTATCTCCTGGTTTCTGCTCTTTGTTTTGGGAGGAGGTTTCCATTCATGACACTGAAGTCAGACAATTACCTTATATCTGAATTTAATCTCTAAAATAGGCTCCTAATTCAAAATAAGGCAGGAGCCAGGGGATTTTCCAGGGTGACAGATTTTGCTTGTGTGCTTTGTGATGTTCCTCATTAATCAGGAATACCTGACCATACATCACCCTTCACTGTGGCTACTCGATAATAAAACACATTTCATGGTTTCAGAGAACTCACTTCACAGAGCCATGGGATGGGCTGCAAAGACCTTAAGGCCCAGTGCCACCCCTGCCATGGGCAGGGACACCTTCCACTGTGCCAGGCTGCTCCAAGCCCCGTCCAACCTGGCCTGGGACACTTCCAGGGATCCGGGGCCAGCCACAACTGCTCTGGGAAACCTGTCCCAGGGCCTGCCCACCCTCACAGGGAAGAATTTCCTCCTAATTTCCTCTTTGGACGCTGCATGGGAGCTGTGCATGGGAAAATGAACCAGCAAGAAAAACTGTTCCTTGTGGTTAGGGGAGGATTTGAACTACATTAACAGAATATTCCAGCTGCTCTCACAGATCCCCTGTTTAGAGTTCAGATGAATTAGTACCACCACAGTGTCCCAGTGGTTCTCCCTGTAGCTGCCTACACTTTCTCTTCTCCCTTGCCTCGGATAAGGCTGAATTCCTGGTTTAATTTACACCTGGACAGCTCCTGGCACGATGGAGCACAGGAACACACCACCACAGTGAACGGGGCCCCGGGGTGTGTGGCAGCACTGCCCCAATCCTTTCAGCTCAGATTTAATTTCCCTGCATTTCAGCTCTGTGTGGGGAGTGAGAGACAACGAGTTATTTCCCAGACTGGTCTTTGCAAGCACACAGCATTCTCCATCAGACAGGGAAAGTCAAGGAAGGCAGACCTGATTTTCCAAGGGGTTGAATTTGCCAGAAATAGAGACACCCAAATTCCTCAGGTGGTGCAGCAGCCAGTGCTAATCCCTCTCTGAAACACCCCATTATTGCAGCAGATTAAGGGTCATTCAAAGACATAAGAAAGGACAGAGAAGAAGGAAATGTTACCGTGCAATTAGCAGAGCTCTCCTTCTCCACGGTGCTTTTCCGTGGTGAAGGCTCAGGAAGTTTGGCTGTAAATGTCTGATTTCTTACTCTGACTGCTCTGTTTATATCAAGACCAATTTTTATGTCAGCACATGCACACACACATTTTCCTTTCCTAGAGAAAAGAACAATTGTCATTACTTTAATGGGGACATTTTCATGTATTTGGTGGCCTCACGCTCTCATCACAACCAACCACAATCTGTACCAGAGCCCTGGCACTGGGACCCATTGTGGTGTGATTCCACCAGTAAATTTCCAAAAAAACCCTCTTCTCCCTCAATCGTCATTAATTCAGGTAGGATACATCTTTACACATAATTACACATGGCTTCGTTACACTTTTCCTCTATTTATACCCTTCTAGATCTATATTCACCTATTCAAGCACAAAACAAAACCACAACTAATGCAATACAAGAACAATTTAAAACACAGTTTGCTCCCTGATTGAAGAGTTCCTGGCCAAGTCTGAGCTTGAAACACATTTTGATAATCTCATAAATTCCTGACAGAACAACATTTATCAAGGAAGTGCAACTGGCATTCCAGAGAAGCACGAATTGTTTGGGTCCTGTGAGCAATTTGCACAAATAAGCATTCCTGTATTCCATTACAAAAGTGATAAAGTTCTCTAAAAAATGTATATATTTTTACATCACCTCTCTCTGATGATGTTTCCAATGTAAAAATAACCTCATTAATGCTGACAAGAATGCAAACCTAGTCTCTTGAAAATGTGAGAAGACCACAGGAATCCCATGTGATCTCACTTCCTTGCCTTATTGGAATCATCTGTGTCTGTTGGTAACCTCAGACCCTCTATCCCCAGGTCTGACTCCAAAACCCAGAATTTCATTATCTCTTTGTGCATCTCAGCCTCTCTGGGTGCACTTCAAAACAGGTCCTGAGCATCCCTGTCTTTTCCTTCTGTTCTGGGCTCAGAGATGAGTTGTTAAAAGCCCCCTGCACACCAGATCAAGGTTTGCTCCCTGGTTTGTTCCTGCTGGGGCAGTCAGGGGCTGGCAGGGGCTGCAGGAGCAATGACAGTGTCCTGCTGCTGCTGGGGACACTGGAGCTTTGCAGGGGGCTGGGGTCCTGCTGTGGGCAGGGATCCCTTCCCTTGGAGCCGTTCTCCTTGGAGAGGTCTCAGCTCTGCCTCCAAACCCATCCAACCCTGGATCCCATGCTCCCTGCCCAGTGAGGGCTGTACCTGCTGCAGTGAGGGAACAGCCCCAGGACAAGGCACCCCCACCTTCATTAAAGGGCCCGGGACATGACCAGGCAAGAGGCAAAGACAAGGGACTGTCTGAGGTCACAGGGAGCAGGGGAGGACGGGAATCCTCAGGCCCACAATATCTCTGCCACGTGCATGAACTGCGTTAGTCACTGCCCTTGCAGCAGTGTCTGGTCCCAGCCTGATGTGACCCTCGGGGCAGGGGACATCTTTCCTGACAATTTCATGGATCCCTGGAAGCTGCGTGGGCTGCAGCAGATAAACAGCAGCAATTACTCAACGCAGGGCTTGAGGTGGAACCCGTGTTTTGTTCTATGCAAGGAATCTTCAGAACAGCTCAGCTCCTGCGCTGGCGGGGGATAAAGTCACTGATTATAGCAAGGGATTGCTTATATATGAAAATGATGTAACCCTGGGACTCAGTCCAACTCCTTTCCAGGCTCCAAAGCAAACAGAGATGCCTTTCAGTTATTTTTCATCTGGCTTCACTTTTTTATCTCGATCGGTGGGTGAATTAAGGAGCCCATTCGACAGCACTGGGTCTGAAATCTGCTTCCCTTTCTTCAGGAAAGAGAGGAGAAAGAAGGAGGCACAAACTGCTATCAAAACAGCTCCTCCTTGCAGCTGTCAGGAATATCATATGGTCAAAGGCTCCTGTGTGCAAATTCGAGCTCCTCTTTACTAGCCATTCATGTTGCCCGCAAGGGTTTGAGTATTTGTCCAGCCTGAGAAGGCTCCATGTTTGATCTGGTGGCTCCCTTTGAGGCTGCTGGTTGCTGTGGGATGCTCTGCTAACCCCTGCTTCTCTTGCTCTCAGGGCATGCCCACCACTGGCAGCTTGTTCAGGGCTGGCAGTGTGGACTTGCTGGGGTGTTGCTGAGTAACTCGGAGGTGTTTATTCAGCTTGTGGAATCCACCCGGAGCAGCTGCACTGAAATGGAGCTGATTCCTCTGGAACTGCTCTGGGCGCCTGCCAGGGAGACAAAGCAGAGCCCAGCATTGCTGGGAGCACCTGGGATGGGAGGGATGGGTGACCTGGTCCCCTGCAGCATCGGGATGAAGCTGGGCAGTCAGGGAAAAGCTGGAAAGCTGCAGCTGCCCTGCCCTGAGCAGCAAGACCTCAAAGCTGCAGCTGCTGGAGCTTCCTGGAGCCCCTGCCCAGCGAGGCTGGGTTTGAACTGGGCAGCAGGGCTGGAGTTCCAAACCATCTGAGTCCCCACCTGGAGCTGCCAGGAGCAGCCCTGAGGGGCCCCTTTGCTGCCAGGCTGGGGAGGGCACTCCTCCAGCTCTGCTTCCCAACAGAACAGGACCAAATCCTGCCCCTGGACACTCCCAGAGCCCGGGCTCGCCACTGGGCATTCTGCAGCCTGGAGAGGACCAAGTCTGTCCTTGTGCTCCTGGTCCTGGAGGGAGAGGCCACAGGAATGCACACGTGGGCTCACCACTGCCAAATCCCCTCTCGCAGCTCTGCCCTGGCAAAGCCTGCCCTGGGAACAGCGAGCTGGGAGAGATCCAGGCGTCTGCGTGCTCATGTGCAGGGCTGCCTGGCTGGGGCTGTCCTCCCGCAGCATCTCCTGCTCCAGGAACATCTAAACCTGCTGGGTGCAGCCCCCTGTCCCTCAGCAGCTCCAGGAACATCTAAACCTGCTGGGTGCAGCCTCCTGTCCCTCAGCAGCTCCTGCTCCAGGAGGATTCTGGCCACACAGCTCTTTGCGCAGGTAGGAATTTCCCATCACTTCAGTGCAACATCTGATCGTTTTCTTCTGCAATGCGGCCCTACAGACACAGGATTCATTTTTAAAAAGATTTTCTGTGGAATTGCTCCTTTTCCTTGGTATTTTTTTCCCTTGCAAGGAGAGCAGACTCCTCGTGGTGCCCCAGGGCTCTGCTCTGAGGGCACTGACAGCTGCAGCCAGCACCAGCAGATGTTTCTGTGCTGCCATTCCCATCAACTCAGCACTGACCTTCCCCCTGGATTTCCAAGCTCACCAAAGCAGGAACATGTTTTATGAGATAATATTTGATGTTTGCTGACCTGGGAGAAACCACAAGCCCTGAAACAGCCTGAGTCAGGCAGCCTTTGTATCCTAAGGTTGGACATGCATTTAAATGTCTCTTAGAGGAACAGTGGCACAGAGGAGAACAAAGGCATGTGGCAGGGATCCAGGAGAGCTGAGAGTCTTCTTATCCTGTGAGGTGCAAATTTTGCAACTATTTTTTGCAACCTTTTGCTTTTCCTTTTGCCTAATTTGGCTCCCAAGGCACAGCTGTAGTTTTTGGCAGTTCAGTTAACAGCAATATTGCCTCATCCCTTCTTGGTCCCTTGAACTGAAGCCTCTGCTTTTGTAAAGCCAACCTTCCTCATGCCCAGTAAAATCCCTTTCTAGGAGAAAGTGAAGTAGGGCAGACTAAAATTGGCATCCAAATCATGGGAATGTCTGTATCAAGATGGGAGATGACTCAGAAATCGTGCAGCTGAACTGAGGATGCTTCTCCTCAGTCTGAATCTGAAGTAGGGAAACAAAACCCACACACCTTTGCTGAACAGGAAAGGGGAAAACCCGAACTAATTCTGTCATTTCAGCTGTGTGAACCAATGAAAGCCATTTCAGTGTTTTACAGTGAGTTCTCAGACTGGTTTTGCCTGTGCTGTTGGGGGGACATCACCTGGGAGCTGTGTCACTGCTGTGAGGGGACAAACACAAACTGCTCCCTTAAACCTGACAGTGGTTAGCAGCAGGGGGTTTGATGCTCCCTAACACACCATTATTCACAGAAGCCAAACACTCAAGCTCACATTTTGTTGACACAGAGGAAAACCCTGCAGAAGGGCCTGGAAGTGCTTCATATCTACCCAGGGAAGTGCCCAAACGAAGGAGTCACCCGGAGAGGAGCCGGTATTTAGCAGCTCTAAGCCTGGGTGCATTTTCAGCCAGCTCCTCTTTCACACTAAATTAGATTGTGCCCAGGTCAGAGGTCCTTTACAGCACAAATCAGTCATAAAGGGCTTGATTGACTCCAAGGCTGGGTCACATCACACCTGTGTGGGCTGATTCTGCTGGTACTCGTGCTCCAGGACAGGAGGGTGAGTCCAAGGATGTGTCACTGCAGAGGCTGCAGCCTCTGTCAGCTGCACCAGGAGAAATTGCTGCAAACTGTGAGGGTTGCACTGCTCTGGATTCTCCCCAGCATAAATGGAAGTGGCATCTGTCATTTTAGCTTATTGAGTCAAAAAATGGATTCACAGAATAGGCATTCTTCAGGCCCTGGTTTCTGAGGGAGAATTGCCCGGCACCAGCAACCTCTATGTTTCCGACTCTTCTCCCATAAATCAGAATCAGTGAAGACATTTTAGCAAATCTTCCCTGGGAAGGAATAAAATATTAAACTTTTTAATTCACAAAAAGGTCCTGTATTCAATAAAAATGCCCACAGGGAACCAAATGCTACAGGCCTATGATTCTCCACCAGAAAATTACACTGTTGTTTCATGTGCAGTTGAGTTTCTTGAAGCCTCCACAGTGCTGCAGTTACTTACACTTTGGGACAAATATATTCCTGAAACAGCTCCAAGCTCTTTGTTGATTCATGTCAGGGGTGTGTGACTGACTGCATAAGACATTAATCTAACTGACATTTTCCACCATGAGGGGAATTTAACGAATGAAAATCACAGAATATCCTGATATCCAACCTAAACCTCCCCTGACACTGCTCCAGCCATTCCCTCAGTCCTGTCAAAATATCCCTTACTACTCATTACAATTTCTCCTGTAACTGGTGGAGAGCAGCTCTGTGCTCTAAGAGCAGACTGTGCTGGGCTCTTCCAGGGGTATTTCTGTCCCTGCACCTGGACAGTTCAGGCTTGAAACCACACCAGCCAAACCCCACGAACTGTTTGCAAACAAAGCTGACAGATGTGACTGAGAGTTTGCTTCTAAGCTGTCAGCAGTGTCTGCCTTCAGCCCCACAGGTGAAGGCAGGCAGAGGGTTTTGCTGTTCCCTGCTGGAAGGAAGGGTTTGGAGGCGCTGGTACCTTGTCTCCTGGCTGGGGACGCATCACGGACACGCGGTCGTATCCTTTCCGCAGCAGGACCCAGAGGGCGTCCAGCTTCCCCTGGAATGAAAGGAAACAGGGTGTTTGTTATGCTCTGGGCAAAGTGCAGTGCAGGGACCAGCACTTGGACCCAACAGGTTTTACCCCATCATTTCCAGTGCCTGTAGAAATGCTGGAGAACGATGTTTTCTCTCACAGACACTTGCTGTGAACTCGCTGTGAGTGCAAAGGAAGAGCACTCAGATGTCTGACAGATAACAGTGTCTGACCTTTCCAAAGATAATGTGTGACTCAGACACCTTCTGGGCTCAGAGAGAGACTGATGCCGACTCAGCTCCAGGCATCACAGCCAGCAAAATATTAAATCAGTGCAGAAAGCGAGCAGTGAACTCATGCGATGCCTTTCCGAACTGCTGCGCCTCCTGCTCTGGATGAGCAGCTTCTCTCCAGCCCTAGGTGACCCCTGTGACATGTGAGAAAGAAATCTCACTTATGTCTCAAAACACTCTGCTGGGGAGAACGGAGTGAACCCCCACCTGCCAGGAGAGCTGAGCCCCAGCCAGGGGCGGTGTGGTGGCCAGGTCATCCTTCCTGGCAGCCACCAAGAGAAGGCTCACCCAGGCTCCCCAGGCCCTCCCCATGCGGCAGCCCACGTTTGCACCTTTTCCAGGCAGTAGCACCTCTCTTTCCAAGCCCTCCAGCCCCACGCTGAGCTCAGAGGCAGCAGCTGTCCCCTCGCTGGGTGGTCTCACACCCCACACACCCAGACACACACGTGTGCACCGGCACAGACCTGGGTGAGGTCTGCTCAAAACCCAACGTGTTGAAAACCTCTTGCAGACAGAGTTTGGCTCATGTGTGGTCAGACCCTCCCTGCCATTCCCTGCAGTGCAGCCCAAGCATTTATCCCTGACTGGAATTCAGCAGCCAAGCCTGAGGGTACTCCCCAAATGAGCTGAACGAGGCCAGAAGGAGCAGCCCAGGGCTCTGCAATGCAGAAATATTCACCAAATCATCTGCTCTGAAACATCCCTCTGCTGCTGAAGGATTCCTGCTCTATCCCCACTCCAACCAGCCAGGGTTTCCTTTCCTAACTGGACTCAGCTCCTGGGAGAGCTGCGGGAGGGTTTGCATGGGGGCACACCTCGGCTGCCTCAGGGCAAGGCTCCAGACAGGTCACGAGTCAAGATTATTTCATCGAACTCTCTTCACACTCCCTTCATTTGACCCCCAGTCTGTGAAGAACTCAGTACCCTGAGATTTGTAGGCATTTTTGGACAGGGTTGACAGCAGACAGTATTTATTAATGTTTCCATGAGTACTGGTCCAAATGCTCTGAGTGCTGTGATATTAGAGCAGGAACCAGGAGCAAAACCCCTACTAGCAAACTTCACTGTACCTGCAGAGATAAGCTGCTCTGAGAATGTACAAAGCTGTCCCTTGGTACAAAACTGTTTTCTGCAGGTAAGACCATCAAACCCAAAGACCAACTCCTGACTGGATCCAGGAATTCCTGTCTGATAAATCTTTCCCAGAAATAAAGACGACAGAACTCTTGTGCTAGCAGAAATGCCTTGTGTAACTATTGTGGGACAGGATTAACAAATGGAAATGTGAGCTGGATGTTGCAGAGGGAGTGGGGAAAG
>NW_008240054.1:525195-535305 GCF_000691975.1 Corvus brachyrhynchos | reverse complement strand
GAGTGAGGATCTTAATTTGGAGTAAGGTAGCAGATTTTCCTGAGGGCCTGGTCTGGCTGTGTCCACTTTGGGGTCTGTGAGGGCCAGACTTGGCACTCAGGGTGTTTGGAAGGTCCTTTGTGACCCCAGGTCTCTGGTGTCGAACTAAAGACTCCCTTTCATGGGGGCAGAGTCCTTCTCTTCCCTTTCCAAGGAGCCATCAGGGCCATAATCCTCTCTGGGATCTCTGCTCCTCAACCAGTGTGTTCAGCCAATGGTTCAAAGCTTATTTGGGAGTTGGAGGGACACATGGGTGGAGGCAGACACGTAGAATGACTGCATAGAACTTGTTTCCATAGGATATGGAGAAAAGACTTCCTAAGGTGAGAGCCAGGAAAGTCTGTTATTCTCAAAGGAGAATAAGCAAGAAGCTTCTCTGTCAGATTCTTCTGCATTTGGACAGCAGAACTCCTTAGACCTGAGGGAACCCATCCCTTCCTTCTGTTCCAATCCATCTTTCCTCTACAGCAGAGCTGGTTGAAGCTCTTGATCTCCTGTCCACTCTGACAGCTTAAGAAATAAGTACCTTTTTCCTCCATTTCTCCTTTAGGAAACCAGAGGCAAAGCAACAACTTTCCATGGAACAAAAAAAATTCCTTTTTACTCTGCAGTCCCAATTTCCAAGAGCCTACCAAGATTTCTTGGGAAAAGCCAAGAGCTCCATCTTTGGGAGCCTCAGGGTCTGCCTGAGACATCTGGGTGGAAGAGAGGGAGTGTGCATCATGGAAAGGATGATGGCTGAAGAAATGAAACGGCAATGCTTTCACTTGGAAACAAAAACCCTCCTGTGCTCTCCATGGATGGGCCGTGTCTCCATGTCTGGAACTCCTCTGCAGTTGAAGCACGAGGTCACTTGGAGAAAAAAGAAAGGTCTGAAGGCAAATAAAGCCTTGAGTCCTGCTAGATCTGAAGCCCAGAGAGAAGAAACAGTCGGAGCAGATGAAAAATGAAGGAGGGCACAGTTCCAGCCATGGAATTTCCTCTGCATTCACAGTTAATTCAACACTGCATTGACTCTGAGTTACCTCGGTGCTCCTCAGACCTGCTGGTGTCAGGCAGAGGCTCTTTTGGAGCTGTCTGTAAACCCAAGCTGCACTTGGGCCTCTCTGGCCAGGCTGCTGTGCCATGGCAGCTTTGTGTGATGGAGACAGGAGGGACAAAGGCTGGAGAACTACCAGGGACACGCGGCCCAGGAAATGCTGGAGTGGCCTCCACGTGGGATTCACCTGAGGTTTCCTCTGGAGAGCACCACTTGTTGCTTCAGCCTTAGGTTGTAGCCAGGTGGGGATCAGTCTCTTGTTCTGGGTAACAAGTGACACGATGAGGGGAAATGGCCTTGGGTTGTGCTCAGGGAGGTTCAGCTTGGATGGTGGGAAAAATTTCTTCACTGCAAGGGTTGGAAAGGCCTGGCCCAGGCTGCCCAGGGCAGTGGTGGAGTCCCCATTCCTGGGAGCATTCAAAAAACGTGTGGATGTGGCACTCAGGGACGTGGTTTCGTGGTGAACATGGTGGTGGTGCTGGATGGATGGCTGGACTTGAGGATCTTTCCAAACTTAATGATTCCATGACTCTCTGATTCACTTCCATCTATGTTTTGTGCTGCCCCTCCCTGTCAGATGAACCACGGGTTTGGCGAGTTTCTTAAGAAGTTTTCGGATTTGTCATTCCCCTTGGATTATCTGCACTGACTTTTCAAACAGTTGAAATGACATTTTAAAAGCAGGATAATCCAGTTGGCAGTGTGCTGAGAAGTAAGAGCAGCAAATCAGAATAACAACAATAATAACCCCAATCTGTTAAGTGTCAGTAGCCACATTTGGTAGCAAATAAATCTCTGGAGCATTAAAAAAACCCCAATCTATCCACTCTCAGCTGTCTACCTACTTACAGACATGACTCTGGGAAGACTGAAAAACAGAGGGAAGAAGAACTCCTTCATAAAAGGCAGAACATTCTGAGCAGGGCTGGTACTTGTGCAGCTGAGGAAGGCCTGTGGCCAGCAAGATGACTGGTCCAACGATGTGAATTTCCTGGCTCTGTATCAGATTCAGGCACCCTTGGTTCGCTGTTCCTGAAGTTTAATTCCTTGCCCTTCTCCTTCACCATGATTTTTTAAAGCAGGTTGTTACAGGCATGTTTATCTGCTTCCCAAAGGGCTGCTTCAACCAGCCCAGTGGAGGGGGTGGAAATTTAACACCTCTTTAACCACAGTGCACTTGGAGCATGGGGATGAGGGAAAATTCAAGCTGAGACATTTCCTATGGGTGAGGTCTGGGCATCTGTGAAATGTTCCCCCCAGAAGTGGTGGGAGCCTCTCTGTTATTTTAAAACCCAGACTGGACAAAGCAGGATGGATCCCAGCCAGTGCTGCCCTGGCTGAGGGTCCAGCCCCAGGCAGCTCACGGGCTGTTCCCACCTTCCCTGCCTGCCACGGCTCCAGGAGAGCTTCCCTGCAAATCCATCTCCTGTGCTCACACCTCCAGGACATGACTTTCTGCCAAGACTGTTGATGAATTTTGCCAATTTTGCTAATTCCTTACTGCCCAGGGAGAGCAACAGCAGGACTCTGCTTCACAGGAATGACCCTTCCTGGGTTTGGTGAGTGCTGATGATTGTCCATGAGGAAAGTGTCGGAGACAGCTATCCTGTCTCCATACATTTTTTGGGTGCAGCTCAGTGAGGGGTGTGGTGGCAATTAATAATTAGGTAAATTCTGGTCCAGGCTGCTAAATACTATCCAGATGTGGAACACTCCAAAGTTTTGGGAGTATTTGAATACAGGGTTTTGGATTGGAACTGTCTCTATCCTGTATACAGTTGGAATGGTAGATAAGAGAGCTATTTCTAAAGGAATTAAGAATATATATCACCCATGAGATGCTCCTAACATTTGCAGGCGCCCTTATAACTGAATTCTTGTTGTTATGAAGCAAAAGCTATTCCAGAGTCAGCACTGAACCTCAGCCCTATATACATTGAATCTTCTCTCCAAGCCTCTCTTGAACTTTGGAGAATTTCTGTCCTGCACACAGACCTGCAACAAACCTGAAAATTCACTGGAAGTCTCCTGGGGCTGTGATCCAACAGCATCAACTGGGCAAGGGGAGAAGCTCAGCAGAATCTTCTGTGGGAAAGGACCCAGCTCTCAAGGAATGAGCTCAGGTAGTTGCACCCACATGGTTCCAGCTGCCTGAGCAAGTATTTGGGGCTCTTTGTCCTAAAATCAGTGTTTCTGGCAGCTCAGTTACAAAATCCGACGGCGCTGTGTCTTGGCTGGATGAGGTGATTTCCAGGAGCAGGGAGAAGCTCCCAGGTGGGCCTGGTGCGTTTCCCAGGCGCGCTGAAGCACCGTGACAACGCAGCTCCTTCAGGAGCACAGGGCAGCCCCGGGGGCTGGGGTGTGCTGCGCTCCCCACGCGGAGCCGGCACCGCTGCCTCCAACCTGTCCCACTGTGGGAAGGAACAACCTTCACCGACGCATGCTGAAGTCATTACAACACAACTGCAAACGACTTGCTGGGAGGCTCTGTTTATGAGACGATAATCTTCCAGGGGGGAAAGAGAGAAGGCGCTGGACCGAGTTTTCAAGGAAGTTCATGTTTCTGCATCCTCCGGAAACCACCCTGGCTCCCCTGAGCATCGCTGCCATTCCCACCCCTGGACTTGAACCAGCTGCAAGATCAGGGACTGAGGAGAGTCCAGACACTGCCCTGGCTCCTGTGGGCACCACCTGGAGCAGGTCAGTAACCAGAGGCAGTGCAGGGAGCCCCGAGTGCTCTGCAGGGTGGGACATCTCCAGCCTGGCTCACAGCTTTTGTCTGACCCCACTGGCTGCTGCTGGCCAGGAAGGAAACAGGACAGTGAAGCCTCTGTTTTCCATCAGAGAGGCACTTTCTCATTCCCCAGCATCAAGTTTAAGGCAAGCTCTGTACACTGAAAGGTTTATTTACTGCGTGTGCTACACACACCCTCGTTGCAGGTTAATTGCCCGTGGAGGGATTTGAAGACCCTAAACCAGCACCTCTGCTCTTCAGACCCAAGCTCCAGAGGTGCAAGGTTTGTACTTGGATATGAATTGGGTGTTCTCAGTCTTTTCTGGGCCTGATAACTACAAATACCCTGGACTGAAGAGAAGTGTCAGCATTTCCCAAAAGAGTTAAACCTGAGAAACAGGAATGTGGAATTATTTTTTTCCTGTTCATTAGAGAAGTCACACAGTTGTTAAACTGCCCTCCTTTCCTGAGAACAGCTGAATTTGTCCTGGAGGCAGGAGATCAGCTCTCTGACACTGGAATGCCCTCATACCATGCCTGGCTAATGCAGTCCATGATCTGTGTGCTCTGCTCCTCTTAACCACAAGATTCAACCTCTCCTGGACACATCCAGGAGGAATTTTCTTCCTCCTTTCTCCCCTCTTTCTAAGGAAAGAATCATAGAATTGTTGGGTTGGAAGGGACCTCTGGAGAGCATCCAGTCCAACCCCCTGCCAGGCAGGGGCACCTGGAGCAGGTGACACAGGGACACATCCAGGTGGGTTTGGAATGTCTCCAGACAGGGAGACTCCTCCCTGGGCAGCTGTTCAGGGCTCTGCCACCCTCCGTGGAAAGAAGTTCTTCCTCCTGTTGAGTTGAAAATCTTGTGGTTTAGGTTATGTCCTTGTCCTGTCACTGGGCACCAATGGAAAGAGTCTGGCACCATCCTGACACCCCTTTGAGACATTTGTATGCATTAATGAGAGTCCCTCCAGTCTTCTCCAGACTGAACAGGTCCAGCTCCCACAGGCTTTCCTCACACAAGAGATGCTTCAATCCCTTAATAATTTTTGGAGAAGATCCTGTTTATTCCCGACATCTCAGGGAATGTGCAGTGTAGACCTTTGCACCCTGTGAGCACTTCCCAGAAGCTGCCATTCAGGAAGAGATCAGGATCCTGTTCTGGTCTAAGAAAGCAACACAACTCCCAAACCTGACCAACCAGGTGGGAAACTCCCATTGCCCCACGTGGCTCCTTCCCACAGCACCTCCCCAGGCACACGTTCAGGGGGCTCCCTCAGGCACAGCCACTCCAGCAGCACTTGGGATCAGGGGTTTGTGGGCAGAGCTGAGCCTTGGATGTGAACACACATCATGACAAAAAGATCTCCTGCACACATCCCAGGCAGCACCAGGCAGGGCTGGACTCACCTTGATGGGGGAGTACCACTTCCGAGGGGACGAGGGCTGGCGCATGTTGCTCCCAAGGTTCCTGGGCTCAGGGAACTCGTATTCCTGCTCTGGCATCTTGACCCTGGCGTTCTTGGCCTTCTCTAACTTAGCACCTTCCTCCGTGGAGCCCTTTTCTCCCCAGCGCACCTGGAAAGAGGGATCAGGCCCTGTCACCTGCTGCAGTCACACCCCTGCTGCAAGAGCAGAGCCCTGCCTGTGTTTTCCCAGTGCCCAGATCCAAGCTGAAGAGCAATGCACAGGCTGTGAGGTTTGTTTCTAGACTGCAGCCCAAATTTTGAACTTGTCCTTTGTGGTGGTTTATGAGAAACGTGAGAAAGGGGAAGGTTTTCAGAAAAACTAAACCCATGTCATTGTAATTTGTGTGGCAGCGCTGCCCCTGTATCCCAGGCATGGGCCTGGACGTTGCTGGATTAGAGGAAAAAGATACTCCCAAACTTCAGAAATCTGTGTTTGGCTCTCAAATATTCCCATACAAAAATGATCTGGACTCAGATGTACCAAAAAAGCCTAAAGAAGTTTGTGCCTGTCTCCTGGGTTCCCTCCTGGGTAGATTGCAGGGGGACGTCACAGCCCAGTCCCCAGCCCAGATCTGACCCCTGAGCTGGGATCTCCTCACCTCCATCCGTTTGATGCCGCCCACTCCTCGCCCACCATAGTAAGAGGCATCGACTGTTGGCCACTTCTTCTTTGGCAGACCATCATCATCTTCCTCCTGCAAAACAAGGGGTGGCACTGTCAGGGAAAATGACAGGGATGGAGAAGAATTAAAAGTCCCAGGCAGCATTGTCCTCTGAGCCTGCAGGGCAGGCAAGGTTCCGGTCTCTCCCTGTTGCTTTCCAGAGGATGTACTCTCATGAAAGGACAATGTTTCATGACATAAACACAACCACTTGAAAGGTACCATCCAGCTCCAGCAAGAATGAGATTTTGGTATTTTTCACCTCTGCCACCCCTTCCCTTCACCTGGGACTGGGAGAGGCAGCTGCTGCTCGTGGCTCCCTGTGCTGCAGGGACCCTCCAGAGCCCAGGTAAATCCCCATATTGGAGTTCAGGCCTCACAGGATGGAGGAAGAGTAAAAAAAGGAGTAAATTTTCTCCTGAGTGATGGCAAACTCGGGGTACCTTCGGAAACAACCCCACTGGGAATGCCCAGGTTTATTGACAGGAGCTGGCCAAGAGGAATAGAACGGAAAAGTCTCATGGAAAAATCACAGGAATGGAATTAGCTCCTGTAATGAACCTGTGCCTCGGCTGGGGCAGCTGCCCATGGAAGTCCATGTGGCTTCAGGGAGTCCTTTCTCCTGCCAGAGAAAGTCAGGCCCTGTGTGAAAAATGAGATTTCAATTCTGTGTCTTGCCCTTGCTCATTGCAGGCACATCCCCAACCACAGAGCCAAACGTGCTCAACACCTCATGGTGACATTCAGATACGGGCAAATTAACAGATCAATAACATTTCCTTAAGTGTATTTAAAATGAGTCTGCTAAAGCTCTAGTGAGAGTCAAGGTATTTTAAATTCTCTGTTGCACTTTGTAGGGTCAGAGTGTATGTGGAGCTCTTATAGTGCTTTTCCCTTTAATTTCTACAGTTCAGGCTGTGAACTGGCAAAGCAGAAAAGCAGAGTTCATCAAAAACGTGAAGTATTTCCTGTGAAAAACGTGGAGAGAAAAGAAAAGTGGTCCCTCTCTCCTTTTTCTTCTTCTTTCTTTAATTTTTCACAGAGATTTGGCTAAACTCCAAAACTTAGGAGCTTTCCAAAACTGGGAAAGCCAAAAATACTTTGAAATTGAAACTCCCCATCAGGAAAACTGAAAAACGGGGAAATCCAAGAAAAACTACGGTTTTCATGGCAACCAAAAGCATTTCAGTTTATCAAAACACACAGAAACTGGGCTGCAAAACGTGTCCTGATCTAAGGGAAGGGTAACAATTGGTCACAACTACCAGGTTCTTCTCTTCAGAGCTTCCCTCTCTCTCTGGCCCCAGGCAGAGCTGCTGAGGCTCTTTGCTGCAACCCAAGAACTCAATATCTCTGCATGAAGTTTTCCATGAGGACTTTTTTTTTGTTAAAAAGAAAGAAAAAAAAACCCGAAAAACAAATTGGAAGCGAAGCCATCTAAATATTTTCCTTCAGCAATTCTCTTTCTCTCTCTTCAGTTTAGCACAGACTGGACTTCTCACAACAGGAAATACCAAGGTTTAGGAAATCTTCCCCACAAGCCCTTAAAAGCCCTGTGAGTCCCCTCACTGCAAGTTGGGAGCCAGGACAACAGCACACGCACAGAAAGGCAACGCGGACCTTGAAAAACAAAGGAGTCACAAGTTTTTTGCAGAATGAGTCTGTTTACATGTTTGGAAGGGCAGGGGAGGTTTTGCAATACAAGCAGAAAGCCCCCACCAGGGATGTCCTACACTCCTGGCTGATGTGCTCACCACACACGTGAGGAACTGCAGGAACTGGAAACGGGGGGTCAGGGCAGGGAGGCAGCAGGGAAATGGGAAGGAAGAGGCACCCAGTCCCCACCATCCCCACACCCCCAGCTCACTGCCCCGTGAGCCAGGGCTGAATTCTCACATCCTGCCTGCTTCACCTGTATTCTTCTACACGTGGCTGCACCAGCGTTTGTACCTGAGGAGCTTCAGCTCTGACCCAGCTGCAGCCTCAAAAACAGCCCCGGAAAATTCAAGTGCATTTAAGGATGCTGGAAACTGACTGTACAGCACTTGGCAACTTTCCACCCCCAAAATCTGCTTTAGATGGAGCTAGAGTTTCTTTTAACAAATAAGAAGAAGCAGGACAGAACTGCATTTCACAGTCAGGGATCCAGATTCATAAGTGCTGGATTGCAGAAAACAAAGGTCTGTGTTTATCTCAGAGGCCAGGCCAGGCTCTGGATACTTTGACCCTGACCTGAGAGAACCTCATCTGTGGGTAACACAAGGATAATTCAGGCTCCACAAGGGACGTCTGAACCACTCAGTGTAAGAATTCAAACTAAATTTGGCCAGATATTAAAAAAAAAAGTTTGGACAACTTACCCCTCTCCCCACCCTTATAATTATTTTCCCAGTTGTCTCTGCAATGCCTGAATTTTGTCAGAATTCAGCATTTATAGAGAGCTCTGCCTGCACCAAGGGCTGAGCCACGACACGACAATCATTTCTCTGTGAGAGATGTTGTCATCGAATTCTACAGTTGAGAGAACACAGAGGCAAATCCAGCTGTCCTCAAGACTCCTTTCTACCCCTTCTCCCAACATTGGAGTCATTCCCAAATCCCATGGCCACCTCTCAGCTGCTTTGTTACACTTTGAGGACACCTTGCTCTGTTCTCAGGGAACATTTCCTCCTACTGTGGAAGGTTTTGCTTGCTACCTTGGTATCTCTAAAGGCTCCCCAGTATCTTCTCTTCTCCAGTTTGAACAACTTCAGCTTCGTACAAGCTCATCCTTGAGGCACAAAGGTTTATCAAACCAGCCTTGATCATCACAGAAACTCCCCATTTATCTGTGGTCCAGATCCTGCCTGAAGTCCTCCAAGAACAAAGCACTGCGTGTGCACAGATGAGAGGGAGGTCCGGGTTTGGTGAGAGAAGGATGCTGAGCTGTTCCCACTCCAGAGCTCAGACACCGAGCTGCAGGAAGGTGGAGATCCTATAAGGTCATGGGAATCCACACCAGGATGGGATTAAACCCAACTCCCACAGCCTCTGCACTGCATTGGGCCTGCCTGGATATTCCACATGAAATTGGCTATGAAACTCCGCACCCTCATGGTGTAATACCTGCACCTCATCTATTGCCAGTAACAGCCCCATCTTTTTTCTTTTAGATGCTCTCTCTCGAAAGGTTCTTTTCTCCTCCTCCCATATTTCCACAACTCACTGTAAAAGGGAAGGAGGAGCACTGGAACACCACTGGGACCTGGCTTCATTTCAGGAATAGCAGAATAAATTTCCTGCCTTGGTGTCTACAAAAAATTCCTATCAGATCCTTTCTCTGGAGCTTGTTTTGCTGTCTCCCCAGCAAGGCTTTCCAGAAGGAGCAAGGAAAACAATTTGGAAAGGAATAATGATCAGCAATAATTGAACAAGCTGGTCTAGTGGAAGGTGTCCCCTGCCCATGGCAGGGGAGTGGAACAAAATGATCTCTAAGGACCCTCCCAACCCAAACCATTCTGTGATTCCATGATAATAAGTGAGAGTTCAAGCAGCTCTCCAAGCAGCTGAATCCCCTTTAGTCATTCTCTGGCCTCAGGGATGTTGTGGGAGAGATCAGATCCCAACAGTCAGCGTGGATCCAGCTGAACAGGGCTTTCATCCCTTGGCTGAACAGCAGCTGCCGAGCAGGGAGTTAAGTCCCTCCTGTCCATGCTGCCTCCCAGGACAGTGACAATGACCTTCAGGGTCTGGTGCCAGTGCTGCTGAATGGCCCTTTCTGTCCAGCACCTCCCTGTGTGTGTTTGCTGTGCTGTGTGTGGGTAAGAGGACAAGAGACCTAAGAATTATCCCATTACAGGCTGGTTGGTGGCTTGGCTCCGGTGCCACAGTAGGGATGTGCGTGGATGTTGGGTGACAGAGCAGCAGGGAAAGGAAGGGACTGAGTGATGAGGAAAGGGCAAGCTCTGGGCATGTGGGTGATCTCCTGCCTGGCTTTGCCAGACTCCAGGGAGCTTTGTGTCCCTGGATCCCTGCTGTGGGAACAAGTGGCGCCTGCATAGATTCAGCTGTGGGTTTTAGGCTCTGCTTACAGGGCAGGGCCTAAAACCCAGTGAGGGCAGTGTGTGTCTCTTGGGATGCTTGGAGGGGCTCCAGCTTAGCACCCTCTGACTGCAGCCAGGCTGTCCA
>NW_008240054.1:507850-520874 GCF_000691975.1 Corvus brachyrhynchos | reverse complement strand
CTGCCCATGGCAGGGGAGGGGAACAAAATGATCTCTAAGGACCCTCCCAACCCAAACCATTCTGTGATTCCATGATAATAAGTGAGAGTTCAAGCAGCTCTCCAAGCAGCTGAATCCCCTTTAGTCATTCTCTGGCCTCAGGGATGTTGTGGGAGAGATCAGATCCCAACAGTCAGCGTGGATCCAGCTGAACAGGGCTTTCATCCCTTGGCTGAACAGCAGCTGCCGAGCAGGGAGTTAAGTCCCTCCTGTCCATGCTGCCTCCCAGGACAGTGACAATGACCTTCAGGGTCTGGTGCCAGTGCTGCTGAATGGCCCTTTCTGTCCAGCACCTCCCTGTGTGTGTTTGCTGTGCTGTGTGTGGGTAAGAGGACAAGAGACCTAAGAATTATCCCATTACAGGCTGGTTGGTGGCTTGGCTCCGGTGCCACAGTAGGGATGTGCGTGGATGTTGGGTGACAGAGCAGCAGGGAAAGGAAGGGACTGAGTGATGAGGAAAGGGCAAGCTCTGGGCATGTGGGTGATCTCCTGCCTGGCTTTGCCAGACTCCAGGGAGCTTTGTGTCCCTGGATCCCTGCTGTGGGAACAAGTGGCGCCTGCATAGATTCAGCTGTGGGTTTTAGGCTCTGCTTACAGGGCAGGGCCTAAAACCCAGTGAGGGCAGTGTGTGTCTCTTGGGATGCTTGGAGGGGCTCCAGCTTAGCACCCTCTGACTGCAGCCAGTCTGTCCAGGACTGACAGCAGCAGAATTCTGGCCTGGGCCAGGGAGTGAATAGCAAATTGTTGGAAGATGCAGAGCCCTGCAGTTGGGGTTTTTTGGTGTATTTTGAGGATGGGTTGCTATAGTAGAACGAGCTTCAGCCTTGGGTGAGTTTCTGCTCTGAGCTGGGCAGAGCTGTTCCAATAAACCCAGCCCAAAGGTGCTGGGGCACAGGAGTAAAAGCAGCTGTGTCTTCCTCCAGCAGGACTAGAAGAAGCCTTCCTGTTCACTGGAGGTAGAAGAATGTGGTTTCAATCCACCTTCAGTGACTAATCACAGGCCAGAAAGGTGCTCCTGGCTCCTCCAGGCACCCACCTCTTCCGCTTGGCATTAACTCAATCCTTCCTAAGTGAAACCATCTGTCCTTCCCTGGGCTTCACCCTCAGCATCCCGAGCTCCCCGAGCAGCACAGCAGGAGCTGACAACATTTGCAATTTCTGAATGAATTAATTGGGAGTTTCTGGCCAATAATGATTTCCTTCACCAACAGTGAAGTGTCTCCAACATGTCTCAAAGGGCCTCTGAAACAGAGTTCAATAAAACCTTTGGCGGGTCCGACAGCAAAGGCTGCTTCCCCCTCGTTGTTCCAGTGTAATGCATTCTCCTTCCTCCTGTGGGCCTCAGCTCCCAAACCTGCTGATGCAAGAATTCCTTGACGTTTTTTTTTATTTTGGCCAAGACTTTCGTGAGAAGAAAAAAATCCAACTGTAACCCTGCTGCTGAAGGGACCAGCAATCCCTCCTGCTGGAGAGGAGCAGCTGCTGGTTTCCTGCAGGGGAGGGGGATATATCTGCAACACCCGAATACCTGGATTGTAGAAAATCAACTCCATCTTCTACTTGTTTAGAGCAAAGAAGAAAATCTGGAGGCTTCAACCTTCTGAGAACACATCACACTACTGCCAGCCCCACTCTGTGGACCAGCCCTCTCTAGGAGTAAATGCACCAACAAAATGCATCTTGTCAGAGCTTCTGCTATTTTTTCCCTAGTGGGAAGCTCTTCTGTCTGGGAAAAACCAGTGCAAGTCACAGCTTCAAGCCTTACTGATTTCTGAGCACTGCCCTGATGCTGTACAGCTACTAAAATAGTATAGACTATATTTTCCTTTTTAAAAATCCTTTGGCTGCTAAATGTGTGCGTTGGCTCTGGGATAACTGAGTTTAGGGGACGTGCTCTGGTGGGAAGCACAGGTGAAATGATACCATTAGAGCAGCTGGCACACTGAAGAGATGGATGCCCCATCCCTGGAAGTGTCCCAGGCCAGGCTGGACGGGGCTTGGAGCACCCTGGGATAGTGGGAGGTGTCCCTGCCCATGGCAGGGGGGGAATGGGAGGGGCTGTAAGGGCCCTTCCAACCCAAAACAATCCATGATTATTGTAACCAAACCCTGCCATCCCAAGGTCCCCAAAGAGGAGAATAACACCCAAAAGAATGTTCAGATCCCCTCCTGGACTGATGAGGCAGCAGGTAAAGCACAGGTCCTAATGAATGCCAATTTTCAATCACTGTGCAGAGCCCTCTCAGGGTACAACCAAAGCCTGGACAAGTTGAATTTCAAGCTGCAGCTGTGGTTTTGCAGTAACTGCTCTGCTTTGCAGCACTTACTGGGTTGACAAAAGACTTCCTTATAGGTGACGCATGTCTTCCCTCTTAGGGGATGTAATTTCCCCCTGCAGCTCTTGGCCAGGGAGCCAGCATTCCAGAATGATGTATTTTAATTAATTTCAGCAATTGAATCCCTTGGCTTGGAGGCATGTGTGATGCAGAACAAAGCACGTGCAATTTGAGGTTAATATTTTCCTTTTCATTCAGAGGACAGAAGCTGACAAAGCTGGTGGATTTTCACACAGCCCAAACAAATATCTGCTTAGGGAAACGGGCCAAGTACCTGCAGAGGGAGGCACAGGGAGCACTGGATCCAAATGCAAACCCCCCTTGGGTCTGGGAAGGGTCTCATTTGGACTTTGCTTCAGGCCTGTTTTGAAGGGGACAAGTGCCCCAAGGTGGAGATTCCAGGGCTGGCCTTGGGTCCTGCTGCTCTGCACAGTGCAGGGAGAAGCGAGGCCAGATCCCTGCTCCTTGCAGAGGCCTGAGCTTTCCTGAGCCTTGGCTCAGCCCACACTCCCTGTGCCAGGCTTCATGGAGAGCAGACAGCACCATTTCACAAGCTTTTCCACTTGCACGCTGAAGCAGGCAATGAATTTGTCTCCAGAAGCAGAAAGCAAGGCAAACTACCCAAGCAAATCACTCTGAGCACAGACCTAAATCTAATTTTACTTGCATATTTAAGAGGAACTGATCCAAACCCCAGTGAAGTCAATGGAAAAACTCCCATTGCCATCAGAGTGCCCTGCACAGAGCCCAGGGCCTGCAGTGAAATCCCATGTGGAAAACACTGGGAGCAAAGCAGAGACTCATTGTGTGCTGAAAGCAGGAGCACAGAGAAAGAGGCAGATGGAAAACTGGGCATGTTTCTGGGCACAGCCTGTTAAATAATGGTGGCAGAGCTTTAACCATTTGTGACAAGATTCATCTAAAGCTTGTAAGCAGAGTTAAGATGGAAGTTTTAATGTTGATTTACCATTTGTTGATTATTCTCCACTAAAACTTCCCTGGCTTGTGTAGCTCTGCTGATGTCAAGAGGATTTTGCTGGGGTTTTACATCTGCTCGCAATGTACCTCAGACAGTGCAAGGACCGTGAGCTCCCTTTTCTCACAGCAACTGTGCTCTGAGGGCTCAGCACCGGGAGCTCCTGCCAGGGGTAGTTATACATCCCAAACCACCAAAATCATTACCATGCCATTCCAGGGAGGCAGCTAAGCACATGTTTAGGTTCTACTAACTTCAGAGTTAAACACAGGCTTAAGGGTTGTCCCTTGTGTGAACCACAGCCTAACTCTGCAGTGCTGTTCTGACCAAGTGAGGTATTGTCTGAGCTGTCCTCCTTCCCCACCTGCTCAGTGGAGGCACTGAACTCACAGATTTAATCACCTTTTGCGAGGAGACTGAACAAAACCTTGTCCTAAACACCGAGGAGACCAGGGGTCAGTGTCACTCACCTCGCTGTCTTCTGCAGGAGGTGGGGGAGGCTCTTTAATGATCTAGAAGGATTAAAGAGAAAGAGAATCATAAATTCACACTTTGTTCTTTAGCACAACTCAAATGTCACCAAAAAAAAAAAAAAAAAATTCCAAAGGAGAAAACAACAGGATGTGCTGCTGGAACCCTCTGTTACCACATGCTGTGATCACGGGATGCCTGTGGGTGCCACTGTTGCTGAGGGGCAGCAGAAGGTGTCCCAGAGCCCTGCCACAGGGACACTCCTAATGACAGCTCCACACTCACACTGCTCATTAGGTCACCCCTGCCCTGTGTGAGGCAACAGAAAATTCAAAGTCTGATATCCCTGATTCTCCTAATCCCAGCAGTTGCCACAGTCAGTGCTGGCTCTGAGCATTGAGGCTTCACCTGAACAACCACACTAAAATCAGCATCTCCTCCTCCTGCCCTCTGCACATGTGTACAAATCCTGCCTCAGATAATTCACAGTCTGAACAAAGGCTGGAAAGCAAAACCAGTGTGAAGCAAAAGGCCCTGGGGACATTGCAAAGCAGTGATAACCCCCAGCCTGTCTCCCAGACCATTCTTCCTTTTTCATTCCAGAAGGCTGTGCCAGCGCATGCTCTTCACATTAATGCTTTTCATATTAGCAGGTTAATATAGTTCACTGTCATAAACTTCAAAAAATATAAATATATATATATATGGCTCACGGAGGTTTGTAATAAAGCAAGCAGGGTGAGGTTGCAGCCTGGTCCAGGATATTCTCCATAGAAACCATTTCAGTTTATGTGGGTGTGAGGCCATTATTTCATGCAGAAAGTTTGCATCCAGGGCTCGGCAGGCAGTTGGCTGCTACCAGAGCCCTGCATCCAAGAGCAACAGAGAGGTTTCCAGGGGGAGGGCAGCGACAGCAGGCACGTCAGACCCTGTCCCTCACAGCCACAGCAGAGCCCCTGCACAGCCCCAGCCCTGGCATGGCAGTGCCGCGCCCCAGGATGGGTTTGCTCCAGCAGTTTCCAGTGCATCTGGACAAGGCAGCTCTTTCTGTGCACACCAGGCCAAGAGTCAGAGGCTGTCTGAGCACCAGTGGAGGTGACACTGAGAGTCCTGAGCTCTGCTCAGAGCTGGGTGTCGGGGGCAGAGGCTGCCCTGGCACGGGGGACACACACGTGGGCTTCAAAATCACCCTGCAAACGAAAAATACAGTCCCAAACAGCAACTGCTTTGCTGTTTAAATGCAGAAAGGGAAAATTGCAATCACATTAAAGGCCCTGAAGATATAAATATTTACAGCAATTCCTCTCACTCGTGTTTTTCCCCCTGTGATGAGCTCACTGTTTTTATTTTCCTCTGCAAAGCCCGAGTCATGCAATGTGGCCATTAATGAGGAGCATGTGCCTCTGGCTGGGGAGGAGACAGGGCTGGAGCAGTTTGTGTCCCAGCCCAGGGCAGTGATGAGTGCTGGGCTCTGCCATTACCTGCTCCTGGGCCACAGGGCTTCTGTTTTGGTGGCCTGCAGCACTTCAGGGAACCCCAGCTAAAGAGACTTTGTGCATTCAATCAGCACTGAATGTGGGCATGCACAGGAGCCCAGAGCTCTCGTGGAAACACAAAATCACTCATGAGGAGGAGTGTGGTGGAGACTTGCTCATCCCCTGTTCTGGCACAGCAGGAGCGTGGGTCAGGTGTGGCTGATGGTCCCCGTTAGGGAGGAAGGAGGGGGGATGGCCCTGAGGAGCTTGAGCTGACCAGCAGAGCTGGGCAGTGAATGAAACAGCACCCATCTCCCTGCCCATCCTGGGATTCCCAGCTTGGGCCGGATAGAAACGATGAAAACTTTGTCATTTTCAAAAAATGATGAAAAGTAGATGAGAAGTGGGTGATACGTCCCAGGGGCTGCCCAGGGAGGTTTGGAGTCCCTATCCCTGGAGGTGTCCAAGGAAGGCCTGGATGTGGCACTCAGTGCTCTGGGCTGGGGACAAGGTGGGGATCAGGCACAGGCTGGACTTGGTGATCTCAGAGATCTTTTACAACCTGAATGATTCTGGGATTCTGTGAAAAGTGGATGAAAAGTTGTCTGCATCCCAGTACTACTCTGTGGAAAGGAAATTCTGGCTATCAGCATGGTTTACTCGGAGGTGTAAGATGGAGACAGCACCATCTCTTCTGTGTCTCCTGACACACTAAATACTGACAGAGTGTGTAACGCACCAAAAAACACAGGAGACTTTTTCAGATTAATTTTGGTCAGTGTGAGGGGGTGGCATTTGTCAACAGACCTCCTTTAGAACCAAATGCCTGAACACAAACCCATCAGACACTGAGAAATTTCAGATATGTGATCCAAAATGTACCTGCTGGAAGAGGCCTGGTTCCCTCCTGGAGCATCCCCTGTTCTGGTGGAACATCATGGGTTCCAGTGGAGTTTCTCTCATTTGCATTGGCACGAAAACATCAGGATAAGCCATCCAAATTTGGTCCAGCAAAGTATCCAAACACAACTTCTCAGCCAGTATCACTGGCAGCTCTGCAGATTGCACACTTGGCAGTGAGGAGATGGCTGTTTTCCACACATTTGCATTCCTCCCCATAACATATGCACACACGTACACACAAACTGACTGACTTCTGTAAACAGATCAAGTGTTTTCTATCACAGGCCGAGAGGGGGGAAAAAAAGACATTCCTTCCATTTTTGAGTGCTTTGCACTTCTAAGAGCAACTGAACTCCCCATAAATTGGCAGCATGGACTGGTTAATTTGGACAAGTCTAGAGATGGGGGAGTTCAGTCTCCTGTGCCTTTGAGCCTCTACGACCTTTCAAAGTTCAAGTCTTACAAAAAAATCTAATTTCTGACTCTCTGCCTGGGTCTTCAAACAGCACAAATCTTTTCCTTCTCCCTTTTGGATTCTTACATTTACAGCTCTGAGTGCATGAAATCCTTATTCTGGGGCACTGAGACCCTTGTTTTGGGGCATTTGAGACCCTTACTCTGGGCACTGAAGGCATCCCAAGCATCCACCAAGCTGCCTTGGTGCCATCCCACAGCAGTGGGCACAGCAAGAGCCGGGGGCAAGGCCAAGGGCCCAAAGGCGTCACAGCCGCTCGCCTGGCACAGGCAGAAACAACTCAAGAGTGAAACTGCCGTCGCAGGGACCCTGTGAGGACACAGCCCACGTGGCCACCTCGTTTTTGCCCTAGCCGCACCTCTGGCCTGGCCAGATGACACCCAGGACCTGCTGAAGGGATCAGCTGGGAGCAGGCCAGGCCCAGCACAGCGCTCCGGCGAGTTTGGCTTGGCAAGGCCGCCGTGTTTGTCCATGTGTGCTGCAATGTTTGGATAACCCCAAGCCATCCCTGGGATTGCTGTGTAGCTGGGTCTCCTGTCCCTGTGTTTGGGAGAAGAACACGATGGTTTGGCCCCAGGTTTGCTCTCCAGGTGAGGAATACCTGAGGGGTTCCACACCATCACCGTGCTACAAAAACCTGGCAGGGCTTTTTTCCAAGGGTAAAGGCCCCTGGGATGGAGAGGTGGCCACTGGCCTTCCTTGGCACAGGAAGGAACTTTGAGAGCAGTTGTCAGCACTTCCACACACTCAGCTGTGAAAATTCAGGACAGTGAAGTAATTCTTTGCCTTTCACCACAGATCCCAACAAGCACGTGAAGGGCAGGTCTCTGTTAGCTGAGCCACTCTGTGTCACAGATCCATGGAGCAGCAGCTGTTTCTGATGGATAACCCAGTGGCAAAGCAGAGGAATGCTATTAGCCACCTCCTGGAAGGTTAAAAGCATTGGGAAGGATGAATTTTCTGTTGCCCTGAAATTTCTATAGTCACTCAGGCATAAGAAAGCACATGTTGAATCCAAACTTTGCATATTCCAGGAATGTGTCTAGGATGTTTTCCATCTTAGGAGTCCAGAAATCTCCACCAGCTCTCAGTGTCCAGCAATCACACAGTAAGTATCCCTGGAGTTTTAGATGATAAATAGGGGCAATATGTTTCTTGTCAGAGGAGCCTATCTACTTTAGGATGGGACAGATCATCATTTAAAATGAAGCAAACAGTACAAAATAAGAAGTAAAGGACTTTGCCTCTAATTAGGACTACAGTTTGGAAGCATGCAGTTAACTGAGCGGATTATTTTTGTCCTTAATTACCTTCACTCTTCTGGAAAACACAGAATATATATTCTTGCTATCTTAACAAACAAGGGTTTTAAATAGCATTAACAGGGATCCGTCTGACTAATTTCCTATTTTTTTTCCCTTACATATTTATAGTTTTGTCCTCTCAGTCCTGTGACAGTTTCATAGTTGAGGTATGAGTTGGGTAAAGGAACATCTCCTTTTTATTTCTGTCATATCTCCTGTGTCTTCTCAGTACCCATAAAATCCTTGGAGATCCGGTCTACACTTCAAAGCTAACACAAGCAGAGGCCTGTCCCAATTTCCTCACCTGCTATATAATACAATCTTCTTCCTGCTTTCTCTCTCTTTCCTGGGTTGTCTCCACAATGTTCCAGATGATTCATGATCCTGTGCTCCCTTCTCCCCAGATCAGCACAACTGCAGAAGAGCTGTGCCCCGTGTGCCCCATGTGAGCGGGTGGGAATCAGAATCCATGGACCTTTGTAAGGAATCTCCATCCAGCCAACAGGGACCCTGCCATTTTATGATGCCATTAGTTTTAGGCTCCTCAGAGTTGCTGCAGAGCCGATGCATTTCCTCCCCTTCTCTTCCACCAGTTTAGCCATGTGGTTTTAATCTATATTTTCTGTATTTTCTCCATCCAGCTTTTTGTTTCCAAAACTTCTGGTCATCTGCAGTACAGACTGAGAGCCAAACAGATTGCTGGGTTCTTCCATGCTTACTTCCAGAAAACAGCTTTAAAGTTAAAACTGGTGTTAGATGCTTAAATACCAACACCTCATTTATATGCCAGCCACACCCCTGTATTTAAAATCACTGTAGTATGAAAATGAGTGAGATGGGGCAGATTTTCTACGTGGGCAAATAAGCCAGCCCAGCCCCTCAGGCCACCCTGGATGGCTGCAGAAGGGAGGCAGAGACTCATGTTTACTTCATAAACCTGGGAGGAGGTGTGATGTGCGAGCACGTGGGGAAATGCACGTGGGGAAAAGGCTCAGGCTCAGCTGCCCCAGGGACAGAATTCCACTCCCAGCCCTGGAGTGCCCTCGCTGAGCTCCAGCCCAAGGCTTGGGCAGGCAGGGTGGGGCCATCCCCTCAGATATTCCAGGGCAAACCTTCGTGCAGGTCCCGCTCTGGGGCAAAGCGTGGCCCAAGCACAGCTCCCTCATCCTGCCAGGGTCAGTGTCTGTGCAGCACGTGGGCACAGGGGAACCGTCCCAGCGAGGGAGACCATCCCAGCACAGCCAAGCCTTCCAGCTAGTACATTAATTATGCCTTCACTGTGCATCCAAACACTTTAAGCAGCTCCATTTCCAAGCCAGTCTAACACGGTGCCTGCAAAGTCCTCCTCAAGACAGTTCTGGAGGTTTATCATCTCTTTGGCTTACATCTGCATTAAAACCTATTTGATTTATATCAACATTAAACCCGAGGCTCATGTTGGCCTCCCAGCCAGAACAATTTCACCCTTGGACACCTGAACAGCCTCTTGCCCGCACAGTTCCTGCTGTGGATGTCTGCCCTGCTCCAGGTTGCGCTGTGCTCAGGAAAGAGGATGAACGGGAAGACAAGCAGTAACTGGGGGAAGCCAGAAGCTGGGATCTGCTGCTCTGCAGATCTGCTCAGCTCAGGAAAGGTGAGGTCACCCTGTTAGAGGTGTCTGTGTACTTGCCATCATTCTTGTTACAAGCACAGTGTTGGGGAGTTCAGCAGAGCAGAATTGTTTCTTTGTTTTCTGTTATTAAATAAACCTCCTACAACCTTTGGAGAGGTCGGTGCCTGCCTCCTATGCTTTTGTAATATCCTCCACAGGTATCCAGGGAAATTTTGCCTGTGCTGGTCTCAGGCACAGCAAAGAGTTATTATTGTTCTGATCTACTGAGCAACAATTGCCTCTACTGTAAACCGAGTAAATTCCAGACTTCATCCCAGAATACTTCTGAGACCAATAAACTTGGATCCATTTGGAAACAGCATTCCTTCATGGGCGCACGCCAAGGAGATACCGGGTTCCAGATAAACCTCCAGAGGGAGTCTATTGACTCCAGTCCATTTACTCCAGGGACAAAGCTGGCTTGGTGTCTTTCCTGAAGAACTGCTGGATGGTAATGACTCCTATTTAATTAAAAAGCATGCCAAGAGGAATTTCAGGGTTTAGAAATGTGCTTGTCACTCAGAAACAAATTTATACTTGGTAAGAGAAGAGCTTGCTATGTTTTTTTCCTTTTTGCCCTGGACACATCCACAATTATCTCTGAAACAACCCTGGGCTGGAATCCACGGTGATGTCTCCGGGTCTGCGGTTTGGTTATTCGAGGTTGGAGCTCTGGTCTGTTGTGCAAGGCAGTTCCTCTGCCCTTAATTCACTTCTGACAACACTGCATTCCTCCCCGTGCCACTTCCAAGCCAGTCACTAAGCTCTGCTCGGCTCCCTTTCCCCATCCCCTGACAGGCTGGGCACTCCTCCACGGATTTATCTTTAATTTCACAGAATTTTTGGGTGAGCAGTGCTCAGTGGGGTGTCCTGGCTGCTGATCCTCTGCCAAACACACCGGATGCCCTCCCGGAGAGGTGGAAGGGATTTCATACAGGCTTCTTGGAATAAAATCTTTCCAACAACTACAGGGAAGTGTTTGACTACATTGGAAAAATATCAGCGAGATAGTCCCCACTCACAGACCTTGCTAGGAGGGAACGTGGGAGGTAAAGGAGGAGAGCGAGGAAAAGCTTTTATCTACAACAAATGTTTTAAGTAGAGAATTTAAATCTGGAAAATATTAAGCTTATAAAGTTTTATGTGGACCAGAGACTCCCTCTCTCTGCTGCACCCACCTTGCTTATCTGGACTGTTTTTCACACTCAGGGCTGTTACATGACCACTGTCCTCACATGATTCCACTGCAGCAGAGCCACAGAACCCTCACAATGACAGCTCCATATCCCCTCCACACCCTGCTGCTTTTATTTGTGCCTTTTTCTCATCAGCTTCATCTTTCTGCTCTAACAGCACCTTACACCAGCAGCATCACTGAGAGCATTTTCCCTCTGTCCCCTCAATTCTCCCCCAGATGCCAGTGCCAACATCCCCACAGGGCACATCTCCACTGACTTCCATGCAGATGCGCCAACAAAAAGTTGGCCCAGCTCCTCTGGGAACGTGTCATCTAGTTCAGACAAATAACTCTGAGCAACCTACCACGCTGCTAATCCTTTGGCCAATTTTAGAACCAATTTTTTTTTTTATTGTTCTGAAAGTCCAAATAAATATTTTTTCCTTTTTGGTTTTCATCTTGGTACAGAGGTGCCAAACTACTGTGAAGAGAAGCATTTTATCCCCATTTTCAGCCAGGAACAGAAATAGACAACTAAGATTTTTCCTGCAAGATTTCCATCCTTGTTCTGGATAATACATCTCAGCACAGGGACTCATCCTCCAGCAAGTGGCTCCTGCAGTGTGTGGCTCCAAAGCTCTGCATTGTTGGTTTGGTACAACATGGTGCGAATTTACAACACTGGGTCTGTGATTTAAAATCAGGAATAATGATGGTGACCCAGAAACTGGAGCTGGTTTGGGCAGCCTTAAAAGCAGCTTCTGAAACGTTGCACGCAGCCAGTCACCAAACCCAGGCTCCAATTCTGCTGACATTTGTGCGTCCCTAATTCTTGTTCTATATTTGCAGCACGAACAAGATCCAAAACAAGAGCAGAGCTTCACTGCATTGTGTGTTCCACAGTGATGAGCCCTTGCCCGGATCCTCACTGGGAAAGGCAGTGCCAGGGCTCAGCAGGGATGCTCGGGGTGTGACAGGTCTGTGCAGACAAACAGCAGAGTCACGTGAGATGAAAGCTCCTCTCGAGTCCTGTGATTTCCTTCTTGCCTCCTTTGACCTCTTCCTTCTCCCCTGTTTTCTCCTCATTTCCCTCTGCTCTTTTAAAGCATTAACTCTGTGATTGTGCTTTTGAACTTTTGTGAAAGGGCCTGGAGGAAAGACAATGCTCAGTGAAGCACTGTCACTGGGATGTTTCAAAGTGCTTTTCAGACGTGATCCAGGAAACAAAGTTCATCTTGCAAAAATTTGCACACCTAGAAATGTCTTTTCCTTGCACCTGAGGCAGAACCAGGACTCCAGTGTGGGTTGATGAGCCCTGCCTTTCTACAGGAGCCCTCCAGCATGGGCATGCTGACACTGGGGTTAGAAAATCCAGAACAGGCATGGCAAGGAACACATTTCTGCAAACTATTTCCATTTTGTGACCAAAACACAAGACTTAAAGGCTCCTGACAAGGTTTGGATGTTGGCAACATTGCTGTTCCACGGGTCTAATCCCAGGCTGGGCAGATGAAACAGAAGCCCAAAGCAGAGGCAGCAGCGGCAGAAATGCTGCCCTGTTCTGGGATCAATCCTGTGGAAAACTCTGCCTCCCTCCCCCTCATTTCTCGCTTTCAGGCAGCACTGAAATGCTGCTTTGTGCTGATGATTTCTGTCACTTACCACAGTGCAGCAGAGGGGCCAGAACCACCAGAGCAGAGCCAAGGCCAGCAGGAGGAAGAGGATCAACAAGGCGATGGCCAGGATGGTCCCGTCGGACTGGAGGAGAAGCACAGAGAGCGTGTGACACCTGTGACACAGAACTGTCCTCACACAGATCCTCCCCTGTGCGCCCTGCCCCCAGCTGTGTCACAAAGGCCCTTCTCCATTTATTGCCACATTAATGATAATGATCAATTAGGTCACACTCCATTTAATTTTCAGACAAGATGCAGCTTTCCTCTCCTTACACATGCAGATGTAGCACCTGCCCTCCCCCACACCTCACTGCAGAGAGGCCGAGACCTCTCATTCACTTCACAGGTTTTCCATCAGTTTTCTGACCCTCACAGTTACATAAAACACAGATTAAAATTAATATAACATTCCTCAGACTATTTAAGTGAAGACTTAGAAAAAGATTTTAAGGAGAGCTCACAGCAGTGTCATGGAATCATAGAGTGGTTTGGGTTGGAAGGGACCTTAAAGCCCATCCAGTGCCACCCCTGCCATAGGCAG
>NW_008240054.1:480743-507761 GCF_000691975.1 Corvus brachyrhynchos | reverse complement strand
GACGTTGGTGTTACAGCTGACTCCAGACAGAAAACTTGCAGTGAGATCTCCAGGGCACCATGACCCAGGTCCTCCTCCTCCTCTCAGCTGTGCTGACTCAGAGCAGCTCTGCCATGAGCTTTCCAAGAGATCTAAACATCCGTCACAAGGACACACAGGGAGTATCCCCATCATTAACTCCAGAAGATCCCCTCCTCTCTGGCTGGAACACTTCTCCCAGTTAAAACACGTTTGCAATTCTCCAGTATTGATCAGCACTGCAAACTGCTGCACAAGCCAGCTCAATTCAGCTGTCAAGCCCCAAATGTGCATCACTTCTTGCTGCTCAGATTTAACCCAAACCAGATGTCCCTGTCTCCCTGAGGTGTGCCAGCCTCCCTGTACCACTCCTCCCCGGGACTGTGCTATTCCCAGACCAGCAAGGCCTGACCTAAGGCTCTTTGAGAGGTTCTTGCTGCAAGAGCCAGACATTTAAACCCCCCCACCCAATGTCAAGGCCACGGTGCCAGACTGAGGACACGTCCAGGACAGACTGACCCGAGGGGTGCAAGAAATGGGTGCCTGCTTAAATCACTGCAACCCAAGGGCCAGATGACCTCCCATCATTCCAGAACGGGAGAGTCATGGAAGAACGACCAGGTTGAGAGCATTTTCCAAACTCTCTGCTGGTGCAGAAAGAATTTCTGGAGAACTTGGATCAAGACAACCTGATCTTTGACACTTGGAAGCAAGAGAAGGCAATCCACACAGGAGAAGAATTCACCCAAGGCATGTCTGGAAATGGAACTTGGACCCCAACACACACAAAAAAAGCTCTGTTGAGAAGACAGAGCTGTACATTTGGGGCTGTTGCTCCAGACAAACAGCAAAAAGGCACATCCATCATCTGCAAAATGCAACCTGCTGGCATTCAAAGCTTCATAAAATGTGATCTCAGCTCTTTATTGCCACGAAACTAGAAGAAATCAGGCTTTCTATGTCTAATTGTTATCTGCCCCCTCAGCCCCACATTAAAACAAATATTTGCTCATTAAGAGTATTCTAAAATCAATTTGCAAAAATGCAAAACAAATTAAAGTGGCTTTTAAACTGTTTCCTGGGGACTTTTTGGTTTGTTTTTAAAAATATAATTTGTTTTTACTTTCCTTTCCCCCAAGAACAGCCTGTAAAGACCAATTTTTGATACCCCAACACATCTGTTCCTCTGCAATGCAGCTGGTCTGGCCAGCTGGGGTTTTGCAGCAAACCAGTCCAGAAGACTGGGCAGGGTTGAAGGTGCCAGATCTTCCCAGTCTCACTCAGAATTGAGCTGTCACTCTGTGTAATGTCTATAGTTTTATACAGCCAGAACTGGGCTGAGATAGAAGCTGCCACTCAGCCAAGCTGAATGATAAACAGGAACAAAAATCTGCCTGCTCAAGTGTTTGCAAAAGTTCCACTGGCACTTGGAGATCTCTCTCCCAGTCTTATATAGCTGGTGAAAGAGGGCTGAAACATTTCAAATGTCTGTTCTCATTCTATTTTTTTAAATCAAAATTTGGAAGAACAATGCAAACGCTCATGGAAACACTGAACCATGGAATAATGCAATGAGCGTGTTTAATACTTATTGAATACAGGCTGGCAATTCAGACCAGGAAAACAACTTTCATTTTAAAAAGGGAATTTTTACAGCCAACTAGAAGCTGTTTCATAAGAAAAGATCAATGGAGAAAAGCCTGGCTAGCCCCTGAATACACACAGTTATCTGTGATGGGTGCTACTGTCACAGGGATTCACCTTACACAGGTAAATGTGGGGCTGGGACCCACAGTGAGATCAACAACCTAAAACTCCACAGCTCCTGACCAGCTGACAAAAAGCCAGACAGCAAAGGTAATCTCAGAGCTTGTGCCAAATTCCTGTAAAACTTTGGCACTCTGCTTCCTGAGAACTGTTGGAGACCTGGACAATACCTGGACTTGTTCTTTTGAAACACATCTTACCAAGAAACAGTAAGAGAAAAAACCAGTGGGCTCTTTCCATGGCCTCTCAAGGTGCTCCACATCTGAAGTGCTAAAACTCTCCCACACAGGCTCTGAAACAAATAAGCTGTGGGGAAAGAGAGGCAGCTGTGCCTTGAAGACTCCTTTGCCCTGCCAGAGTCCAGCAAGGCCAAGAAAAGGTGGCAAGTATTGCTGGCAGTGGGAGTACAGTGGAAAAGAACCCCTGGAAGATGTTGTACAATAGAGAAAAAGCAGGAGATCTGGAGCAGGACATGTAAGAGCCATTTTGTCATACATAGGGGGGTGTACAGATACACAGAGAGAGAATCTCAGAATCACAGAGTGCTTTGGGTTGGGAGGGACCTTAAAGCTCACCCAGTGCCACGGGCAGGGACACCTTCCCCCAGAGCAGGCTGCTCCAACCCCATCCAGCCTCCCCTCCGCTGCGGAGCTGTCAGGGACCTGAGAAGCCAGGCTGGGACTGGGGGAATTCCCTGGCCAGGAGACACCAGCCTGGCCTTCCTCTTGGATTGCAGGTTCTCCTCGAGAAAGGAGGGAAGGGATGGCAAAGTCTGATCCAGAAACTGCCCTGGGGTGTTTCCTGCCAACCACTGACCCACCAACCCTGGGGTACGTCCCACAAGGGAACGGCTCCCTGGAGGCACACACGGATCCCGGGAAGAGCCGACCCCAAGGCTCAGTATGAACGAGGTGCACATTCCTTTAGCAGCCAGGGCAGAGGGATGGCCCCTCCATGGCTGGGCCACGGAGGAAATGACTCCTCCTCAGCATTCATTCTTTTTGCTGCTCCCTGCTGAGGTTGCTGCTCAAGACCAGGCTCCCAAAATTCTGCCCCGGGAAGTGTGGATACAATCATGAGGCAAGACAAAGCTAAGGCAGAATCTGTGGTACGAAGGCCCCTCTTTCATCTTACGCAGCCTCGATGCTTCTAACACAGAAACAAAAATAAATCCATTCATAGAAAAACATAAATCAGTCCACTGGAATTTCAATGGAACTATGGCATAATCCTGAGGGTTTTCCAAAAAATGCTGCTACACAGCAGACGGGCATTTTTGGTTGCATTTGGGTTTGTTTTGTTTTTTTAATCTTATTTTTAAGATTTTATTTCCTAGTTTCTCGCTTTACTGTGCTGGCCTTTGCTGCACACAGCAACAGAAACCAATGTCTACCATTTATCACATACAGGAATTTTTTTAATATAACAGAAACAATGTGGCCTAATTTCTAAAAGGAAATGAAAACTCACTGCTCTGCAGGGTCAGCCTCTGGTCCGTGTCTGTGGAGCTGCTTGAGCAGGAGCCAAGCTCAGCAGGGGATGTGAGCACAAAGCACCTGCTTGAGGTCACCCAGCAAAGGTGTTCTCAGCTCCTTTCCCCTGTTTTCTGAGCTGTGACAGGAAATGCCCCTCTGGCAATGATCTGTTTCCCTCCTCTCCTTCCAGAGCTGAAAGGAGATGAGAGCTGCAAACACTTTTCCAGCATCCCATTATTTGCTTTACAAGCCAGTGCAAACACCAGAGCAGCCTCCCTTCCCCACAGGCTGGACAAACCCCGAGAGAGAGACGCCTTTGTCTTGAGGAGCTCACCCTCCAACAGAGGGGGCAAACACACGGTGGGAAGGAGGAGTGATGATTGTGCCAGACGCCTTTGTCTTGAGGAGCTCACCCTCCAAACAGAGCAGGCAAACACACGGTGGGAAGGAGGAGTGATCATTGTGCCCTCTGTTACAAGGGAAAATCTTTGGTCGGGGAAAATTCTCCAACCCTCGATTGCTGTGTTTATCCTTATGAAAATCACGGAACTTTTCCGTCAGCCCCCCGGGCTGAGCAAGGGAGGCTCCTCACAGGCAGCTCCCCACGACTCTGATGGGATAAGAACCTGCCAGCATGACCTGGACACACACGATAGCTTTGGGATAAGTTTCCTTCTGAAACTCAGTTTAAATTGAAATCACATTTGCAACAGAAAAACATTTCAATAAAATTAAACATTTCATTTCAGCATGCTCTGTTTCGACTTCATTATTAAGTGGGGTTTCACCCTTGGAGGTGCACATGTGTGCAGAGATCCTGGACTGCATTTCCTCTTCAACCTCAGCACTGTCACAGGAGCACAGGCTGCACAGCCACAAACTATTCTGATGTTTTCAAATTAAAGCTTTTCAAAACTTCCATCCTGTCCTGCCCCCACCTCCAATTTATTGGTCTCTTCTTCCCAACCCATAGGGACATGGGTTTTGCAACATGACAACCACACTTCGGGGTGTTACAAACCAGCCCATGGAGCAATACTGGAGTGAAAAAATCTCTGCACGTTTAACTCTTTGGGTGACCTGTGGCAGCAAAAACGTTCCCTGCCTACAATACTTGTAGCATTTAAGAGCAATTTCTTGTAGAGGCAAACCCAAAATCTCATGCCCTGGAGCTCCCAGCAAGCAATGCCTCAGTTAATAACAAACACCCAGGTCAAGGGCCCAGGAAAATCTCATCAAATGGACTCTGCAGCTTCAAAAAGCCTCTACTGACACCCCAGGGAGGGCCTTTGGCTGCCTGCAGACCCAGGGGCACTGATCACTGGCACAGCCCTAATTGTGCCCCCCAGAACAAAGTCAGCTTGAAAACCCCCACGCTGAATTACATTGCACTGACACCCAATTACACTTCCTTTGAATTAAAAGCAAAAAACAACAAACCCAACAAAAACAAGCCTGCAGGGAAAGGTCATTGGTTTTTACTACCAGGCTGCAGTTCTTGCTTGATTTTCTAATTTAAAGGTTAAATCCATCCACTATTGATTAACACAAGGGCGCAAATTCCTTCAGCCTTTCAAACTGCCCCCGGGAGAAAGCCGGGACACCCAGCTGTAGTGAGGCTGTGCCAGTCCCCACCCTCCTTTTGGCAGCTGCAAAACCTCTCCAGGTTAAGAGATCGAAGTTTTAGCTGACTCTGATGGCTCCTACACCCTTTCAGCTGGAACTGTCAGACCAGAGGGGCTGTTTCTATCCCAAATTGTGAGTCTGTCCCCCGCCTGACACCTCAGCCAACATCCCAAGCCATTTATTGACCTGGTGACATTCCCTGCTCCCAGCCAAGAGCTGCCCAGGAAGAGCTGGGTTATGCTGTCCCGGCAGTTTTCACCTCCCTTCCAGTTTTGGGTCTGAGAGATACCAGTGCAAGAGGTCATGAGTGGTTTTTCCTCTTCTGGGAGCATTTTAGAAAATGAACAAAGGCTTATTTCAATTCCCATCCTGGCTTTCCTCCGAGATGCTCTTTCTGCACTGCAGAACTTGGCCCTGACTTCCTGCCCCCAAACATGGCCTTGGCAATTCTTTCCTCTCTTGTACATTCCCTTTCCTGACCTTGCCTGGTGTGCAGTGCCTGGGCACACCTGCACATTCACAACACAGCATTTAACAATTTCTCTCTCTTCCAGTTCTCCAAACTCCTCACACAGCACAACAGGAGTAATTCCTTTTCTAAGAGCTCCCCAATTCCACCAGCACCACTTGCTAATTCTTCCAACAGGGAGTCAAAGACCAACTGACTTTTCTGACTGTTCATTTTTGGGCTTTTCTTGCCAGGAAAGGAGCTGTCTTCTTCAGCTATGCTCTTAATTGAATTTTTGCTTCCCTGGATTAACTCCAGAGAGTCCTTGAAAATGGACAGTTGATAGAAAATGACAGCTACTGCTTACAGGGAAAATGGGATTTGTACAGATTATTTACACGTTGCATAGGAAGGCTTTGTTGTGGAGCTGCATCAGAATATGAATGGCAGAGCTTTTCAGGCCATGGAGCTGCTGGCTTTATTCCTTCTCCCACTGAACACCCATTCCTGGGGAGCAGATGGGGTTGGGGTTCAGGGCATTGGCACCAAGGTGAGCGTGGCACTGCTGCCATAGGGGAAGATTTTGGAGAGGGCATTCCAGACCTCTCTCCAAACCTGACCATTCCAGAAACACAGCACAGAGGGGAGCCCAAAGTGCTGATTGCTGGTTTGCACACAGGGAAGATAACCTTTGCTGTTTCCCTGTGTGTTACCATCATTTCATTTCCCAGCTCTCACTCTCCCACCCGAGCTGCAGATGGTCCCAACAGACCCAATTCCCTGATCTGAAGTCAGTTAAACAATTTGGTGCACATTTTGAACAGGGGTATTTCCAGGACTGCAGCCCTTGTAACCTTAACTAAAGAGAGCATTGTAGTCTCAGTAAACAGTTTTACCTTTAAAAAGGATTTGAAAACATAAAACACTGCTACAAAGACAAAATGTGTGTTTGCCCAGGAGGAATGTCCTCGATTAGTGAAGCTTGAGATACAATTTGCAAAGCAGCCACTGAATGTCTCTGCATCCAGCTTTAGATGCAGGATCTGGGTTTGAGTTCTGGCTGCTCAGCTGCACTGCAAATCCAGGTTCCCAGTCTGGAGGCATTGGAGTTACAGGCAGTGCCATGGAGCACAGGCATTTTCAAAAGCGTCCCTACAGCTATTAAACAACAGAAGACCAACAGGTATTTCATCTCCTATAACCCACAAATAATAATTCTATCCCTGGGAGAAAGCATATGAGGAAGGAATAATTTTTCTCTAAGAATTGTTTCCCAGGTCCTGCCTCACATGAGTAAAACACAGCAAACCCCTATGTGTTGACAACAGGCAAATACATTTTTGCCAGTGATCAATGAACTAGAACTGAAACTTGACTAATAAAATAAATTCCCTTCTTTTAAGGCATAAGGAAACCTTTGTCAGTTTTGGAATATAACCTCTCATGTAAGCTCTGAAAACTCTCTCCATACAATCTTGTCCTTGTTGAACAAGGATTGAGTTCAAGTGACACAAAAGCCTTTTCTCAGCTGGTGCCTCAGCCTTTGTGGGCCACAGAACCCTTCTGGTAACTGATGTTGTACATCTTGGCCTCTCCCTTATTCTGCACAGAAACCCAGTGGCCTTTGCTGCACAGGGACAAAAGCAGGCTGGGGACACATTTTTAAGTCTTTCTGGCAACACTGCTCTGGCTTCCCAAAAATTGTTTTAGGTCAGTTCACAGGAAAATTAAAGCAGGGCCTCACCCATGGCCTGTACAGTGACAGGTCTGCCCACAGATGAATAAAGCCGAACACACTGAAGCATGAAGGACTGCTGGGAATTCCAAAGGAATTCCAAATGAATTCCTTCACTACCCCCTGCAGCATGACTCATTTCATGCCCTGTTCCCAACAGCCAGGACTCAGCAGAAGCAGCATCTTCAGCATTACTGGGAGTTACAAATTTCATCATCCAGGTTCCAGCAGAGCCTGGGTGCAGCAATTCCCCGCTGACAACAGCGGCTGCAGCCACAAACCACCCACTCCAGGGGAGAACCCAGCACATTTTTGGCTCCCTGCTGGTTTCCATGCAGAGGGATCAGGCCAGGTAAGGAAGGCAGCAGAGCTGCTCCCCCCCCCCCCCCCCAGCCACAAACCACCCACTCCAGGGGAGAACCCAGCACATTTTTGGCTCCCTGCTGGTTTCCATGCAGAGGGATCAGGCCAGGTAAGGAAGGCAGCAGAGCTGCTCCTTGTTCCCTGTGCCAGGCAGGCACAGACACCTCCAGGGCACTGCCAGCGCAGATCTGGTCCCTGTCCCACCACAGACACAGCCTGAGGCGTTTACTGAAGGCTGAAGAGCTTGGCCACATCGCGGCACACAAGACACACTAAATGTCACATTGTCACACCTTCAAACTCACCTTAGAGGGGGGAACACATCCTTCACACCAGGCTTACCCAACCTGGCAGCCCTACTACCGACATAACACACGCCTGCTGCTGAGTCCCACCACCCCACAGAAGCATTTTAGGAGTCAAAACTTACACAGTGCGTGCTGGAGATGATGACAGAGCTGGAGATGAAGCTCAGACCATCGTTCATACTGACCTGAAGAGCTGCTTCCCTGAAAAAATCCAAGAAACAAGTCAGGGCAGCTCATCCACAGCCCTCAGTCTGATACCATCCCGGGCCCTGGGCTGCTGGTGCTCAGAAAAGCCTCTTGTGCAGATAATTCCCACTGGTGGTGCCCTGGCCCCTGTGCTCCAGTGCACAACTGCCAGTGATCATGAGGGAATGTCAGCCTGGGACCCCAACAGGAACAGCAGAGCACAGGGAGGTGACCCAGACCCATCTCCCCACAGGCAGAGTGAATATTGGGGTAGGAAAAACGTACATGCCAACTTCTCTCAGCACAGGTGCTGGGCACAGCAGGTAGGTGTCCTCCACCACAAAAGGCTTCTCATCTGGAAAAGAGAAAGAGTGGGATTACTGCCAAATCAGTACTACAGGCCTTAGAGAGCAAGTTTAAATAATTGGTTTTCCTCACTCTTGATACATAAAGAAGATGGGGGATAAAGAGCTGCCTCACATGTCTGAGCCACAGCACAGCTGAAGGTGTGGAGCTTTTTGGGAGGACAGAGTACAGGATCACTCTGTGCAGGAGCCCAGCTGGAGCTGCAACAGGTTATATAAAAGTGGAGATACCCAAGTAAAGAAACGGTACATTATGGAAAATTTTGCATTTCAAGGCAGAAACATCTCCCCTGGGCCACTGAGATGAGTTTACTCACATGGGTGGTGGGAAATGATGCTCAGGGCACCAGCAGCAGAGCACTCCTGATCCTGCTCTGTTCTCAGCTCTCACGAGCAGGGTCTCACAGCTCATTTTGCTGCATTTATGAGTCATAAAGAGGTACTGACTACAAGAATCTATCCCATCATGCAGGAGCAGGACTCACAAAGCCAAGCATCCCTTCCCAGACATTCCTAGAAGAGGTTTCTGCTGGGTACAGTTTTAGAAAGCAGTAGTATTGCTCTGGTAATTCCTGTCACACATTAGAGCCCCTGTCTCATACCAGTGTATTTCTTTGCTTTGGAAGCAATATAAAAGGATATTTCCTCATGCAGGCTAGGAACTGTTTATTTTTTACACTCCATTAAAAAAAGGGGAAAAAAAAAAGAAAAAAAGAAATGGCAATGAAAAGTTGTAACCTTCCCTGAAGTTCTCCTTGCAGCACATCCAGGCCCTCAGTTTTGCAATGGAGCTACCAAACCAAGGAGCATTTCCCACTCTGCACAAGGCAGATGTGCAGTGGTGGCACATCTGGTCCCACAGTGCTGTTCTCACCCTGATTTATGACTGTATCATTAACTCCCATGAATTTATGACATTGTCTCAGCGCACACATGCCAAGAAAATGAAGATCAGGGTCTTGTTTTCTCCTTTGCTAGCTCTGGCAGCCAAGGCCAAAGGCTTCTCTGTGCCAGCATTCACTGAAACAAAAGCTGCTTCATCTTGCAGGGCCTTTCCCTTAGTTCTCATTAGGTTTTTGTTTCTCTTTCTGTCCCTTCCCATTCCCAACTCCCATCAGTCCATGCCTCTCTAGAAAGTTTATCAGCCCGGAGTGCCCCGGGGGAGCTCCTGGCTGGCCAGGCTGGCTGCAGGCAGAGATTAGTTTGTTTGGAGAATGTTTGTGTTTCACCGCAAAAATGAGTGACTGTTTCCCTCTGCTCTAAACAAAAGAGGATCCATTTGGTTTGCATAACTCTGGCCCATCTGACTCCTTCCTGGAAAACTGACACAGGGAAAGCAAACAGAACAACATTTCTCATCTGCTCTCGCACCGGAGCTGGGGATGGAGCTGGGGATGGAGCTGGGGATGGAGCTGTGCTGGGCTGCTGCAGGACAGAGCTGCTGTGTCCCAGTGCTGCGGGAGGCGCGCTGAACGCTCCCCAGCTCCAGAGCTGCCAGAGCCTGGGATCTGTGGTTTGGACTGCTGACAGCGGTGGTGGAAGGGCTGGGGAGGGAGGGTGGAGCGCTCGGCTTACTGCTGAGTTTGCTGCCCTGGACGTCATTTCAGTCCCTGCTCGGGGCTGGCCAGGGAATGGGGCGGGAATCACTTTGCCTCCTTGGACAGTTTTACAGAAGGGATGCCCTTGATCCCCTCCCAGGCACCGACCACGGGCAGGGCTTGGACACCTCCAGGAAACAGCTCAATGCCTCACTTCTGAGTTGGCATTCCACCACAGTAACGGGCACAACTTCCTCCTACTTGTGCATCCCTCCTTCAAGCAAAATAAGGTCATGCTGTACAAACCCCCCAGACAACCCAAACTGGCCAGTCCTGAGGCCTGAGCCGTTCAGAGCAGGAAGGGATGAGGGTCAAACCTCCCACAAAAACACATCTGGATGCCATTTCAACCAGGTACCTGATACTGCTCAGACTCCTGCCATTCTATACCCAGAGTTCCTACACCTGAACAGCTAAATGGAGCCTGGAAAATCTATTATTCCCAGCAACAGTGAATAATTTCTTATGCCATTAGCAGGGTGTAACCTTCTGGCAAGTCAGGACTTGGAATATTTCCCAACCATAATAATAAAAGCTTCAATATATGCAGGATGCTTTAACACAAAAGAGCAAACTTAAAAAAAAAAAGAGAGATTACAAGAACCCAAGGAAGGTGACAGATGGCAGCACTTTCTTGTAGCCATATAACCATGCCAGAATTAACAGCCTTCCCTCTGGTTAATGGTTCATCCCATTGCTCATCCCACTGGTGCACTGAAATCAGACTGCAAGGATCCATTACAGGAGGGTTTAGGAGAGCCCAACATTCCAAATTGCCACTGCAACACTGCAGTGCTGATTGCAGGGCTCGCAGGGTCAGCAGTATTTTGGTCCAGAAAAGGCTGCAAAAGCTGTTTGCCAAACTTCCCATATATCACACACTAACAGTTTCATTCTGCTCTCCCTGTACTTACGATTTGCATTCAGCTGAAGTACATCTCAGAGATGCTTTGCCCTGGTCTGCTATTCCTGCAGGAGGGGAGACTCCAGTCCAGCCTGGCTGGTGTGGAGGCTGCTGCTCTAAGAGGGCTCTGCACCTCATCCCACCTGAGATGGCAGCTTCCAGTCATCCTGAGCACTTCCATTGTCCCTTTGTCGCCTCAGATGAGCCAAAACACCTCCCAATTCTCTGCCCCACCTACCAAAGCTGGGTCTCTGTTCCCCCTGTCTGACTCCCCCTCTCATGCCACTCTTGTGACAACTCTGCAAGCAAAGTTTGTGTTTCAAACCCACTTTGTGGGAGACGGGAATGCAGGAAGACACTGGAACTCTCTCTGAGCTACAGAAACTGCCTACAAGAAAGACCCATAAATAAAAAATGTTTTGTTAATGCTGTAATGAAAACCACATTGAGATCAGCTGTAATTGCTCTGCTTTGTGCAGGGACTCACGAGCCCTGAGTGCCAAAGCCTTCCAGAGCAGGGTGAGGGGATAGGGAACAGATAAGCACAGAGCAGTGATATCACATTCTCAGCAGCCTCTGGATGGAGGGCAGGGATTTGCTCTGAGGGGTTCATGTGCTGAGCAAACTGTTCAAGGGGGCTACAAGGGAAGCTGGCAGAGCACCCCAGTGTTGATCTGCTCACGTGCTGCACCATCACAGGGTCCCTCGGGCAGGAGCCCTGGGCCAGCACAGCCCCAGCCCCAGGGCTGTCCCCATCAGCTCTTCACTGGTGCCACACAGAGCACTGGGGGAGCCCGGCAGAGCTCCCACCCTGCACATGGGGGCTGCTCCTCCCTCAGCACAAATCCCCACTGCAGGGAACGCTGCTGGAGGCAAAGGCACAGAAGTCTGGCTTAAAAGTTCTGACACTGCAATTTGTTGGAGGCCGGGGCAGCATTTGAGGGAAGCACAACCATTTCTTCCTTCGTGTTCTTTGACAAGCAGTGACTTCAGCCACCCTTCAAAAGCAGAGGCCAAGCTCCCCTTGGTGCATGTTCTCACCTCGGAAAGATTGGAGGCACGGATTGTGTCCCTCACAAAGGTCACACCCCCCAGGACACCTGAGGGAGTTGGTACAGAGAGGGACATTCTCTAATAGCAGAGTGGGAGGAGAAAAGCTGCTGTTAGAAAATAAAAAGATTCAGAGGTGGGTTGCAGTGACAGGATCAGGCAGGGAAATCAGGGGTTAGAGAGTGGAACTGCAAAGCAAAACATTCCTGTGCTACGAGTGACAAAGCCGCAAGAAAGTGAAGAGGATATCACAAGAAAAGTGCTGTGCTGCCGGGAGAAATGAGAGATGGGGAAATGGAGCAATCTGCTAGGCTTTAAAAACAGAAGACAATTTTTAGGAGATATTTGTTGGGCAGTCTGGGGATCCAGTCCCCATCATCCCACTCTCTGCTGATACCTGGCACTGTCCTGCTCCCAGTGTCTTTGAATAAGAAATCCAGGCCAGTTTGTGCAAAGGAGGGGGTTTGGCCAAGCATCCAGAGCATTCACTGAGTGCAGCAGATCCAGCCCCAGCTCTGCTGTGGTGCCTGCTCCTTCACCAACCTTTCATCTCCATTCAGCTGTGAATTGCTTAGGACAGAGCTCAGCCTCTCTGCCCAGAGCTATCTTTGCTGGCTCCTGCACAATCTGGGCAGACACAGACATTTTAGCACCACAGAGCAGCCATAAGTCACTGCACTGGATAATTACTTTTAACTCTGTGCAGGCTGAACCCAGTTCTCCCAGGTCCTGCTGCTGGCAGGAACACCCTGCTGCTGAACATGCATCTCATTACAGCTCTGCTCAGCCAAATATTCCTCATGGTTTCTACAGATGTTCCTTTTTTTTTTTTATCCCATCACTACTAACATTCTGGGTTGAGTGCAGCAGATCCAGCCCCAGCTCTGCTGTGGTGCCTGCTCCTTCACCAACCTTTCATCTCCATTCAGCTGTGAATTGCTTAGGACAGAGCTCAGCCTCTCTGCCCAGAGCTATCTTTGCTGGCTCCTGCACAATCTGGGCAGACACAGACATTTTAGCACCACAGAGCAGCCATAAGTCACTGCACTGGATAATTACTTTTAACTCTGTGCAGGCTGAACCCAGTTCTCCCAAGTCCTGCTGCTGGCAGGAACACCCTGCTGCTGAACATGCATCTCATTACAGCTCTGCTCAGCCAAATATTCCTCATGGTTTCTACAGATGTTCCTTTTTTTTTTTTATCCCATAACTATGAACATTATGAGTCGATGCTCTCTTCACCTGCCACTTTTCCCTGCCAATAATCCCAATAAAACCCCATTAGCTCATGCCTTTAACCTCAGCACGTCCCAGCTACATCTCATCTGGGATAATTTAGGGTTTCAGGAACTGTTGGCTTAGTGTTATCTTTTAAAAATACCTCCCTCCCTGATACAATCAGAGGCAGAGAGGTTTCAAGCAAACAAAGGCAGCTGAGCTATCCAACCTCCATGAGGTTTCCATAAAATCCTGGTTCAGTTCTCTCAGGGCTGTTTGAGTTGGGAGCAGCAGGCAGGGGCTGCAGCTCTGGGATCTCCCACAGAGCAACTCAAACCCAACAGAGCTGTGCCAGTTCCCACCTGGAGAGACCTGGCTTTGGGAACTGCTGAGCTCCCTCAGTCAGGGAGGAGCTGAACCCAGAATTTGGGTTTGTGTCCTTTTCCTGCCACGTCACAGCTTCAAACAACCCCAGGCTGTGCAGAACAGCCGGAGAGGGCTTGGTGAAGTGCCAGGGGAGTGAGCTCACTCTTCACCTCTGCATCCATTCAGGACACCATGAACACACCAGGTCAGAGGGCAGGAAATGTATTTGCCCTTTATCCTTATTTTCCACAGCCATTCTGTGGACACAGGAAGGCAGCTTCAAATTCAGAAAGCCCAGGGGCTGCATTAAGATAAGCTGATCTTTCCTGAAAGCTACGATGAGACTGTGATGACAGACACCATAAAAGATGACTGGGCTGGACCAGCACAGAGGGAGGAAGGATTCCTCCTCCTCCTCCCCCCTCAGCAGCAGGTCACAGTGTTTGGGATGAGGGCAGCCTCACCCAGGTTCCCTGTGCTGGTGTCTCCACAGACAGGACCCTGAGCAGTGGGAAGCTGGTGGGTGGCATTCCCAGCTCCCTGAAAGCCTTCCAGGAATGAGTGCCCTGCTCCACAGCCCTCCAGCTTCTGCTCCTCACATCCTCAGCACTGACCACATCTGAATTAAGCAAATGCGAACCAGGGCCAGCCAAACTTTCTGCTCGGTGACTCAGGAGTTGGCAAGTCCAGAACCTGCCTGTTGGAGGAGGCACTGCAAGAGCACAACTGTCCCACACCTGTCCCAGGGCTCAGTGGCATCCCACACGGGGCAAGCAGCCCCAGCAAACCCCCCCTGCTCCAAAGAACAAGTCACACAGATGTTCAGAACACACTGAGCCTTTAGATTTCCACTTTTTAGAGCTAATTAATGCATTTATTTTATACTGAACAGGGTCAGGACTGCCTCCAAAACAACCAGGCATTTTCTGAACAAATCCCATGTTAGGATGGATGAATTCTGCTGTCACTGCTGGTGTCAGCTGTGAGTTATGTGGTTTCCCATAAGGGTCAGAGGAAAGCAGTGGGGTCCTCAGCCCTGCCAGCTCAGTGGCTCCCAGTGCACGTCACAAACAGACCAGACTCTCAGGGGACCATTTGCTTCTCTTACCTCAGTTCTTCTGCCGGGGGAACTGCAGAGGGAACTTTCCAAGCTCCCCCAGCAGCACAGCAGTGCCTGAGCCGCTGCTGCAGCACAGCCTCCACCAGCAGGGAGTGTAGAGCTGCACGAGCAGCCCCACTGAGCACCCCAAAACACAGCTGAGGGGAGAAACACCCCTGATCCCCCTGCTCACAGCCCAGCAGGACACTGAGGGATGCTCTTTGCAGCAAGGTTCTTGCCTTCTGCATTTTCATCCCCCTAAGCTCCTCTGCTCACACGCTGGCCGTCAGTCACAGCACACAGTGCCACCAGCTATTTGCCTCTTAAAAAATAATCCCTTCTGCATGCTGCAAATTAAAAGCTCCTCATCCCGTAATTATTGCTTTCACAACCAACGTATCTGAAGATCCAAATACCTGCCAGTGCAGAGTCAGAAAAGAAAACAAAGCAAATCCAAGGAGCTTACTGAGGGTGACCGTGTCGTTGATCCTGAAGCTGCAGAGAACCCGGTCAACGTTGCGGGCGTGGCGAAAGCCATTTCCCCTCACCACAACCTGGAAGGACTCTGCAAAAACAGGCACTGGGTTATTATTGATGCAGAGCCAGGCAGGGAATGGCCACTTAGCCAAGGCACATCTCACAGGTTTTCAACTGCTAAAATTGGCAGTTTAACAATTTAGGTTAAAAATTGTTAAAAATGCAACTTCCACACTCTCCCTACCCAATTTCAACTTGAGTTTTTAGAAGCAGGAAACAATTCACCGCAGACACACTTTGACTGGCCCGCAGTGGAAACATGAAGCTTCAAGGACACTGAGTTTTCCCCTCTCCAAGTGTCCATTTTAAATGGCAGAAAGTTTTGGGTGAAGAAAGGCAGAAATATCGTTCCATGGAAAGGCAAAAAAATCTTCTAGTGACATAACTGGGAGAAGTTTAGGTGTTCCTTTCCCAGGTAACTGCAAAGGAAGCAGCCCCCACAACTCCAGTAACTCTCTGGGAGAGGCACTCAGCTCATCCCCACTGGAGTTTGGCTGGGGAATGTGATTTGAACGTGAAATTGTCCAAGACAACACAGGAGCAATCTCAGTGACACCACCCCGGATTTTAAATCCCCAGGAGCAGCAGGGAACCTCGTTTTTGCAGGTTCAGATCTTTCCCCTTTGCATTTTACAGTCCCCATCTTCTCTTATCTCCCTTGAGGACCCGCACACTGTACTTGTCAAGAAAAGCAGATTTGCTCTGGAATCTGGGCTCCCTTCCAGGTCCCACTCGTTTACAGCCAAGTTGCAAATCATCCCAGCACATCCAGGGAAGCTGCTCCAGGCCCACTGAGTGCTGTGGGAGAGCACTTGGGAAGTGCACAAGAGCTCTGTTCTGGTAAATATTCAAGAGAAATCACAGAATTCTCAAGCTCTGGGGGATGCGAGCTCAAGAACAAAGAACAGAGTATCAGTGATACCACGGGGAGCCTGGCTCTGCTTGGGGCTGGACTGAGCAGCCCAGTGCCCCCTGCACAGCCAAATCATCCAAAACCTGCCATTTCAGAACTATGTCACGGCTGAAATTCGTCCCTGCAGTGTCCTGGACGCGTCAGCAGTGCAAGAGTGGCCTCAGGAGCCCCCAGGTTTGCTCCTTGCAAACAAAAAGAAAAGAAAAAACTGCCACCATTGCTCAAGGATGTGCAGAGAAACATGAAAACATGAGGTGTCACAGCCGGACCTGCAAACATCGATTTTAAGGACACCAATGCACATAATTCGTGCAGCCAATGGCACTTTCTCACTGGTCTCAAAGCTCTAAGTGATTAAATTACTGCAGTCCAAGAGCAAGGGACTATTTGCCCGAGCTTGGAGATGAGGCCCTGAACTGAGGATCCAAATAACTGCTGGCATTTTCCAAGGATCGCTCCTCTTGTGAAGTCTTGGCCAAATTCTGATGCAAACAGTTTTGATAAACCCCTCTGCATTTCCTCTCAGCTGCTCTGCTGGGCACAGCTGTTCCTATCCCTGTCTTCCCATTAAGGCACAATGAATGGCAGAGATAAGATCAAAGCATTTAGGAAGTGTTAGAGATGGTTATAAATGATGATTATAAGTCATCTTCTGGCCCATGACATTCTATAAGCATCATTGTTTATCACTTGAGTAAGTATGTAAATCTACTTTTAAGTGCAGTGCATCTACTTCGTGTCTGCCCCGGCCCGAGTAAGACAGACTGGTTTGGCAGAAGAATATTTAAGAAAAACTTCAGAATTCAGGCCTTTTCTGTAAGAAAATCCCATTTGATCACTTGGCAGAAGTGGGACATGTGCACACTACCCTAAGGTGAAAAAGAAATTCATCCCCCCCAAAAAAGGTGAAGTATATAGCCCCAGGTAATTAGCGAATTTTGCACTCTCCAGCAATTAGAGATGAACTGAAAATTGTATTTTAGGCAACATGAAGAACCGTGGCCTCATTCATACTTACCCCCTGCACAGATACTGGAAGGCTCTGCTGCCAGGATTTCTATACAGGACTTCTTCAAAATCTAAAAGAGATAAAATGTCGTGAAGTGCCTCAGCCTTGTTTCCACAGAAACAGAGACGTGAGAGATGAGGGAGTGCACTGTTGGGAGCATTTAACCCATCAGAGCCCTCTGCATTCGTGGCACAGTTACGGCTCTCAGCTTTCCACTCCCAACCACCCAGCCGGGCGTCCCTGCCCTCCCTGAGCTGCGGCTGGGTTGGAAGGGGAGGGATGCCAGGCTCTGCCGTGTCCCAGGGCACAGAGGGGCTCTGCACCCCTGGCCCGCAGCCCTGCAGCGCAGGGGAGGCAGCAGCGCTGCCCTCTCTTTGCAGCCACACCTCCCTCTCCAGAGTTATTCTGGACCCAAAACTCCAAATAAAACATCACGAGTTTCAGCTAAACTGTTTAGCTTTGCACTAAACCAGCCCAGAAATGCCTACAGAGCCACTTCTCAGCTCTCTCCCGAGGGGCTACAACTTCTGTTTTTAACCTGATTTACGCGAGCTCCCCCGAGGGCATCCCCAGAGCTGCTCTGTGACTTCAGACCAGACAATTCTCCATTTAACCCAGGCTTAAAGGAGGCAGCGCGTCCCTGGGAGGGCTGTCCCCGGCTTTAAGCCCTTTGTGTGCAGGGATTCACACAAACCCTTCGGCCTGAGGCTCTGCCGAGCGCTCGCAGGGCTGGGCTCTGTCCCCGCGGCGCTGAAGCTCCTCAGGCTGTTCTCTGCATGCAGCAGCTCCAGCTCCTCAGTGCGCAGCCAGAGCTGTGCCAGTGCCCGTGACCCCGGGACAGCAGCTCCGAGAGCCCCTGCACGAGGCAACACCGATCAAAATTCAGGTCAGCTCCGAGAGGCAAGTAAATGTCAGCCAGGCATCATTTGATGACTCAAATCCAACATGAAAACTATTTTCCCAACTTTAAATTGAAACATCTGTAAGGAAGGAAGAGCAACCAATACAATAAATTCTGTAAGAAAAAGATAATTTTTTTTTTCTCCACAGTCACAGCTCCCTGCCTCAAATACCTGATTGCCAAAGCTGCTCAGAGAGCCAGGCTTTGCTTTTTAAAACATTTAAACAGAAGTTTGAGTTACTCAGGAGGCAGGGCTGAAAGTACCAAGGGGCTGAAGGAAGCCGGACGGTCTGAGCTGGTGGGAGGCTGACAGGTGAGGAGAGAGAAGATTTGCAGGAACAAGGTTTTACAGGAACTGTCAAGTGGAAAAAAAGAGAAAGTCAACAGTTGAGAACAGAACTGAGAAGGACTAGAAGAATTTAAAAGGCAGAATAAGGAAAGCCACAAAGAATGTAAAATACAATCAATACTTTTCTTTTTTTAACGAAGTAAAACCTCACATGGTTAAATTTGAGATTCACAATTTCTACTCAGATATTTGCAAACATTCTGCTGTAAGGCAGCTCGGATGGAGAAATAGCAGGTGTCTCAGTTAGATGATGCAGATCTCCCAGTCCAGTCTAATCCCTTTACATGACTATAAAAAACTGGCCTTAAACACTTTTACAGTGCCAATTGCAATATTTATTTTGATTTAGATTAAGTTTCCAATGCTCCAAGCACACACCCTAACTTAAAGTGAACATCAGGCAGAATTATTGCAAAAGGCAGAAGAACTATTACAAAAAAATTCCTTTATGTCTCTTCCTCATTAAAAAACACATTCAAAAAGCATTCAATGTCTTCATTGTGGATTTCATCAGATCTGTCCTTTTCTGAATGCACAGCCTTGGTGGGCTGGAGGTGCAGCTCATCCCTGAGGTCTGGCTTCCCCGGGAAGCAAATCCCGTGGAAGGGTGGTGGTGCAACCTCCTGACTCTTTTACCTTTCTGCCAGGGGAGGCACTCAGGGCCACGAGCCAGGAGAGGCCCAGCAGGTCACTGGGCCCTTCTGGGGACAAAGGGAAGAAGGGGAGTGAAATTCTGCAGCTTTCGCTTGATATATTCTGCTCACGATGAGCACACAGCCAGATCCCTTCACCACAGCAGCTGCATATTCCTTATACATTCTTTTCACCAAATTTGGGAATTCTAATTAGCAAGCAGGATGCTGAAGTGTGATAGAAGGTTACTGCCTAATTAGTGTTATTGAGAATGACCTGCAGCCTGGTGCCCGCTGCTCGTTAGCAAGCTCTGTCCAATTACTGAACGCCAAAGTCTGTTGCCAATTACAAAACAGCCATTTATTTAGGAAGTGTTTCCTGTCCAATAATATCTACATGAGCTAAGTAAAATAAATGCATTTAAGTCCTTCTTAAACATGCATTTGGGGGAAGAAAGAAGTAGAAAGTTGATCATATACCATTAAAATTAACAAGAAACACTGTGCAGCTGAGGCTGGGGCTTATCAGCTGATACACATGTTCTGTATCCATTATGGAATCTGCACTTACAGGACGTGTTTGGAATTAACTTTCTCTCATCCCTGTCCCCACTCAGGGGGTCTCACCCCTCTCCCTGCACCAGGCAATCTGCAGTTTCTCATCTGCCAGTGAAGCTTGAACAGACAGCTCAGGATGGGCACACAAAGCCATCACCACATTCCTCACAGCGCCTCACTCATGCTCACACCGAGTGCTCTGCAAAGTCCCCACACTGCACATTTCCAGCACTGCAGTTTGCCCCAGGAAACACTGGTATAACAGAAGTATTTAGTGTATTGCCAAGCTAAAACTTCCTGGGGTGAAGGGACACCTTGAACTGCCACATCAGTTCTGAGCTGCTGCATCAATCCTAAGAGCTGAGGCAGGACCTGAAAAACGCTGAGAGTAGCTGAACACCACTGCAAGAGGATCCAAAAGGAGCACACAGACATTAAACTTGAAAGGATGGACCATTTGTGCAATTCATACAGATGGAAGACAGTGCCACAGGCTACTTGATGCTACTTCATTTCTTATCCAACACAAATGCTTCCTGCAGCTCTCAGACCTCTTGCTAAGGGACCCACGATTACAGCTCTGAGATAAGCTCCAGGCTGGTGCCATGGTTTAACACATGGCAAGGATCAGGGAGTGTTCCTGTTCCAAGAACTGCTCCTCAGTCAGCTCCTGTTACAGGCTTAAAGCAAGGTGATGACAGGATCCCATCCTGACTTTCATGTTGCTTCATGTTCCTCGCCTCCAGCACTCCTACCAAAGCTGTACTGGGCAGGAGACAAAGTTGAATTTCAGGTTTTCTTCTAAGACTTGCTTCATTTGCTTTAAATTGACAGGTTGATCAGCAGAAATTTTTCATAGCAAAGGAAAATTTAATAAAATAATTCAGTCCCTTCCATTAACTTCCCAGCCTGCAGCAATCAATCAAATCTGCTTCTGCTCCACATTGTTCCCTCCTGACAAACTCAAATCACTCAGTCATTACCAGGGGGAAGCTGGAGTTTTAGCAGTGGCTTTTGCACGATGAGGCAGAAAAAGAAATTGGTTTGCTTAATAAAAAAGTCACATTGGAACTCATGGGAGAGAAAGGACCATACCCCACAGCGCACTGAACACCCTCAGCTCCCAGTTTAGGAATCAGGTTTTTGAGCATGACCGCAGTGTGGGATTGGAGTCTCCTCTCAATTCAGCACCATCTCCAGGGCTTGGTGGTGCTTGGAGGAGACAATCCCTCCTGGAGCCCTGGGAGCAGATCTCCCTGCAGCTGCTCACTCCCAGCTCTCTGGCTGCCACAGAAAGGAAGGGCAGGTGCTCAGAAACATTCCCAGCCCCACCACCCCGAATATCTTTGCTCAGCAGATCCAGGGGCCCAGCTGAGGCCAGCCCCGAGCTCCACCACTCCCAGTTCCCACCCTCTTCCCTATTCCAGAGGGACTTCCAAGTCCACCACCTCTGCACACTCAGAGGGTTGAGAAAGACCCACTCAGGACAGGGCAGGAGGGGAAAGTCAGGGCAGCTCACACTAAACCCCTGCAGACCCACACCAACCCAGGTGTTCACATCTCCAGAATTAATTCAAGCACTCATCTCCCCAGGCTCATCACTGGATCTCTCCTTCCCCTGTGACACCAGCCAGCAGTTGTAGCCTGATCAGTCCCCTCTCCCCGTGGCTGAGCATCCTTGCTGTGCCAGCCCTTACACAGGAACTGAAAGGAGTCTCCAGATGCCAGGGCCCTTTCACCATTAACACTCCCTGTGACCACAGAGGCTTCGTCTGCTCCAGCACAGGGGTGCTTTTGGCAAGCATGAGAAAAGTAGGAAAGAGGGACCTGATTTTCCAGCTAGAACAGGAATCTACAGATTGTTTGTTGTTCTCTGGAGTGATTAATATCCTCCTTGTCATTCCTTTCACTCACAAAACCACTTCCCTTCTCCCCAGGCTACGGCAATGACTCCACTCCAGTGCAAGTGCTCAGGTCACAGATCATCACTGTACAATTGCACTTCCCTGTGACCCTCCCTCCCAAGCTGGGAAACCTTGCACCAGTCAGCTGGAGCAGTTCTTGACTGGCTGCCTGGAGGCTGAAGTCTTCCCACTCTGTTCAGTGCAACTGGAAGGGGAGTCAGAGCTGCTGCTGGAATTCATTAAAAACAGCTGCAAAGGGAATGCAAGGCTGGGAAGCAAACTATTGCTTTTTTGTTGTTTTGTTGCTTTCTGAAATGACATGCAACACCTGATGGTCCAAGAGAGCTGAGGCAGTAGATCCACGCTCAGACAGCGCCAGGAAAACCAATAAGCCAGGGATTGTATTCCACGTCCGTGCAAGAGCACCAGGGAAAATTGAGCCTGTGCTGAGGGAATGGTTTTGCTTGGAATTGCATTGTCCAAATAGTGTGTAACCACCGTAAACAGAGAAATCTGAGCCCCCCAGTGAATCCCCCCTCCCCAGCTCCACGTTGTAGCTTTCATCTGGGTTTTATCCCCCAAGCAGCCTGCACCAAAATGAGAACATGCGGGGCCCCAGACGGATTTCCCATCCTTTGTAGCCACAGGAAGCAATCGAATCAGCCCAGCCACTGAAGTGGGCCAGCTCTTCTACGCTGCACCCAATCCCTGCAGGAAATTCCAGGAGCTGGGAATAGGGAAACCTAGGGACCTACTGATAAACTCAGCCTTGAAGTAGCATTTTAGTACAAACCAAGGCTGCTTCCTTTGGGCTAAAGGATTCCGTGATTTTTCAGCAGGTTCTTGTGAACACGGGAAAACCAAACCTTGAGCTGTGCAGGGTAACACCAACGTGCACAAGTGCAAACACCCGAATGAAAATACTCACAGAGTCTATGATCCCCTGCAGGGCTTCAAACCCATCATTCACTGGGAAGACGTGATCTCTGCTGTCAGCAATCCGGGCCAGCTGACGCAGTGGGGAGAGGAAATAAGACAGAAATGCAAAGAACGAGATCAGTCAGCCAGCAGGCAGCAAATTAAGACTTCTCCACATTAATTCACTTGCAAATAAAACCCTCAAATACTCAACTCCTCTCTCTGGATTGCCACTGTATTATGGTTTATTAAGCAGTAAAAAGTTTATCTTGTCAGCCTGATTGACTTTCTAAAGCTCTGTATCAGGGTTCAGAAAAGACTTGGAGACAAGACAGAGAACGTGGCTTTCTCTGGTCTAATGATCTCTACGGCAAAGGTTGCACCCAAAAAAGGTTGGACCCTATAATCATGGAGGTCTTTTCCAACCTTAATTCTTCCATGATTCCTTGAAATTATATCTCACATGGAGATACAGGCCTGATTCACCTTTCCTGTCAGGACAGAGCTTTGTCTCCTGGTCCCACGTTCAACCATCAGAGAGCCAAAAAGAAGGAAGCAGGGAGGTAACAGGAGATGTTTTGTGAGTGGAGGTTGGAAGGTCTCAGAGGAGCATTCAGAAAACTCCCTGATGAGGACGAGGGGCCTTCCTGAGGTTGTGGTGAGTTAAGGGGAGCCAGGACAGCACCTGCAAAGAGCTGCCTGCAGGTTCAGTTGCCAAGAGCACGCCAAGGGTTAAGGCAGAAACACAAGCCCAGCTCGGCAGTAATGAGCTCTCCATGCATCTGCTAGAGCAGGCTCAGTTTGAGTGCTGCAAGGCCAAGGCTCGTTCCAGGAAATCTCCCCTGGCAGAGGTACCCCCAGCCCAGCAGGTCTCTCTGGAGCTTCCTGGAGCTCCGCAGGCTGGAGGCAGCAGAGCAGCCTCACATTCCTCCCCAGACCCCACGGGCTGCCCCAGTCCAGCTCCTGTCACTCCAACTCCCAGCTCTCCAACCCCTGCCCTGCATCCAGAGCCATCCTGGGGCAGCTTTCCCCTGCTGCTCCAGGAAGGGCAGGAAAGCAGCTCATTGCTGGCTGTGAGCTGCAGAAGCTGCTGTAAAAAGCTGGATGTTTACAGCTCCCTCACTTCATTCCTCCTCCTCATCCATTCTGGGGCTTCAGGCACAGCCATCTAATGCCAATTAATTTTTTTCACCATCTAAATGCCTTCAAGGAGCAGCTGCCTGAGGTCTGCTGCTTTAGGTCTGGTCTCTTGTGCCATTTTTATTCTCTCTTTGCTTCTTCTATGACTTACTCTGGGTTATACCAGTCTCTGCATTTGATTCAAGGGAGATTTTTCTAAACTAAGTGTGGTTTGACTCCTTTTCTGAAAGCTGAAAACCTGGGAAAAGTCTTTCAGCCTCCTCTTCAGTGCAATGGGGCTGTGCAAGTGCTTCACTCATGTTAGCGAAATGTCACCGTGTGAAATATACTTCATGGACATACCAACATTCATATGATAAATTTATAAGTCAGACAAAACACTGTGAAATACTCATCACTAATGAAGCTGTTTGCTTTTTACGGCACAGTTTTCCCCTGAAAGAAAAGCTGCACTGAAACTGAAATGTTATATGGCCATACTTCAGTTTTATGGGGAAAAACACCCCCACAATGTCTTCCTGCCTCCAGCTCAAGCCAGACAATTTGCTGTCCTTCCTGTCTTTTCCCCTGCTGTTCTCGAGCATTAGCAAGAGTAGCTGGGGCAGGCAGAGGGGCAGCTCTGCACATCTGGAGGTTCAGACAAAAAGGGACCTAAAGCCAACAAAGACCCAGACCCAGCCACGTCAGGAGGTCACTTCAGACAGGGAATGAAGGAGATGAAAACTCCTTGAAGAGCCTTAAGCAGGGGATTCAGGGGTGTGTGCCCCTGTCCCAGCTTTGCCGAGCACTCAGGGACCACAAGGCCTCCCTCACCTGGGTCTCGTTGAAGTCTTTCACACCCACACAGTACACGGTGGCTCCCAGGTCCCGCGAGCGATTCGCCTGGAACGGGGAGAGGAGGCAGGACAAGGTTACCAATGGGATGGGATGCAGCTTCCTGAAAGCTCTCAGTCATAAATCTACTCTTTCTCTGTAAAATGAGCAGAGGGGGAGCTTATCAAAAGAGGACTTGAAAAGTTTTCCTCCCTGATTCTGTAAAATCAGGTTTTATCTGCTGCTAGAGTTGCTGTTGTTTAGTAAAGCAACTCCCAAGGTATTTGGTGGATTTTTTTAACCTAATTACTTCACATTTCTAGCTCCTCCAGCTTCCCAAAAAAGATGTCAGACGGGCTAAATCAATTTTCTTTTCATCATTTAGGGCACACAGTATAACAGTAACCTAAAACACTTTTGTGTTTTCTGTTTCAGACAGGTGTGCCCGGCCTCGTGATATCCAGAGGTGAGAGACAGACCCCATTCCACCTGCCCTAAAACTGCATCACTCCCAGTGCTTACACAGCATCCTGAAATGAAGGGAGAGCATCCCCAGGTTTGATTTTCCCAGGCTGTTTCATTGAAGTTGCATTTACCATTCCAAAGGCAACTGCTCCAAATGCCTAAGTGTGAATTCAGCCATTTAATTGTATTTCAGTGGAACAAGAACACCCAACCTGACTGAAATCTCCTTCCCAGAAGAGATGGTGGCAAGTCAGATTGTATGGGAAGACTGTAGCAATGCAGGTTGTTCACCAGCAAAGTGCTTTTTTAGCAGAAAAGCACCATTCCAGTTTTACCCTGGGAAGCTTCAACTCGAACAACTGCAGCAACTCACAGTGTGAGTGCCGAGTTCAGGATCCCCTTCTACCAGCCCATAACTGCTCCTCCCCAAACCAAAACAAATATAACACTTCTGACCTTTCAACTTGTTCATTCACCTCTAAAAACAAACTTGTTTTTCTTGTGGATTTTTTATTTCAGAGGGGAAATAAAAAGAGACGAACCGTAAGGAGGGGAACTGGAGATTCAGGAGGTTTGCTGGAGCAATATTGGTTTTACTCTACAAACCCATTCTTTTTGTTGTTATTGGATTTAATGCTGCACTTTGGACAGACTGAGAGGAAAAATTCTGTCCATAGCAAATTCATGCAGAAATACCAACTTCCAAGTTTAGGTCACCCTGGTTTGTTTGACTGACAAGTGCCAATTGCTCATCTCTTCAGGGAGGACTGTCCAGAGGACAGCAACAGGAGCGTTCTGCAGCAAAGCTGGCAGTGCTCACGCCACTGCTTAGCTGGCATTCTGCATAGCTCACTAATTTAATGGGGATGTTGAGAATATGTGCTCGAATCTTGGAGGTGTTTGTGGAAACGTCAGATTGGATGATCTGAAAGATCTTCTGATGTGACAGAAGCCATCCTCTTTCTGCAGTCATTACTTTTTGTGGGAGAAAAAAAGTGAAAGTGAGAATATTCAGCATTTCCCAGAGCAATCCAGTAAATACTGAAACTTTTCAGCTGTGAACAATTCCTTCTTCTGGTGTTTATTTTTAACTGGAAGTTTTAACCCCTCTCCCGCAAACTGGTTCAGCTGTGATGAGTCAGAGGCTGCTGCTGTCAATGGTTATCCTTCAGATTCATGTCTGCAGAGCACCAAAGTGGAGTTTTCTTTTGCATTCACAGCAGCAAGCCCAGACACTGCACTGTCTCCCTGACTACAAATGTGTAAGTCACTTACCTCCCTCTCCGAGTAGAAAAATAGATCTTCGTGGAGTTCTCCATCTGTCAATGCAATGATGACACTGGCAGTTCTGTAACCTGCACACACAAACCTCTTCAGTCCCTTGGCTTGGGTTGTGTTTGTTAAACCACCTCCGAACACACCCTGCCAGTAGCACACTTAAAGGGCATAACTTGGTGGTGTTTCAGACCAATAAATGAGACTGCAGCCATCAAAAACCCAATGCAATTTGTTCCTGGTTAGCTCCTGATTTTATGAATGCTGTCAATTCAAGAAATCCAGAGGGGTTTTTCCAGCTTGTGATAAAAAGCTCAGTGGGGATTTAGACAGAGATGGTGGGAAAAGGGCCTAAAATCTTCAAGATTCCTTAGTAACATTTCAGGAACATCATTAAACTTTGCAGCCTTCCCTTCCTAACCAGAAAGTTTTCACATCAATGACAGGGAAGGAAAGGACAAACATTTTTCCAGTTGTCTGCACTTACTGCTGGTTTTAATAATTGCTGGTTAAAAAATCTTTTACCTAACAGCTTCTCCATGTACTTGTGCTTCAGAAGGAAGAAGAAATGGTTACCCTCCAGCAAAAGTAAGGTACCAGACAGTTTTGGTGAGGGTGAGCACCTGCAGCCAGCCTGGCTTCTCACTTTTGGCCTGAAACACTTCAATTCCAGCTCCTTAAAGCTCCACTTGTTCTTTTTCCCTCTCAGGAATACTACCCTGACTAGCACCACATTCCTGCAAGAATAGAAGCCACCCCCAGCCTTCCCACAGCAAAGCTACATTTCAAATCTGTTAAAGTTATCAGTCAAAAAGAAAGAGAAAAAAAACATTCAATGGATTGAGAAAGTCTCTCACCGTGAACGTTTTCGTAGTAAATCTGTTCACTTGCCTGAAATTAAATCAGAAGATTATTAGCAATAAATCAATAATGAGACCTTGTGAACATCTACTCATGCACCAGAACGGAAGAGAGAGCAGCAGGGAGGATGCCACACTGGCAGTTTACACACGAGCTCTGCTTTCAGACGTCTGATTCACAGAGCAGGGCTCCTGCCCAGGCTCTGACTGCATTCCTG
>NW_008240054.1:450470-480353 GCF_000691975.1 Corvus brachyrhynchos | reverse complement strand
CTTATCAGTCAAACCAACCCCAGTGTTGTCTCCCTCTATTCTTCTCTCTGGAAATCCCATCCACTTCCATCCTCGAGGAACATCCTGGGCCCAATGCTAAATATTCCCCAGCACCTCCAGATCAACTACTCCAACTGCAAATAAACCAGCAGCTCTGTCAGCTGAGTGTCTGCTGTGTGTTCACATCTCAATGATGGGGCAGCACTTTCAATAGGCAGACAGTTCAAAATCCTCCCCAAAACCCACGTAGGACAGAGATGGAAGGGAGTGCAGGAGCTCAGGTTTAGAAAAACTCATGAGCTTGTAAAACATGTAAAAAATGCACCCAGAAGGAGAAGGTCAGAGCAGACAATAACATCTGCATTTATTTGGCCACCCCAGGTGTGAGCTGTGGCCTCACCTCACTGTCACAGGACTGCAGGCCCAGGTAGGACTGACAGCTTCCCACCCAGCAGAGAGATTTTAACCAGCCCCCTGTGTTCTACAGCTCCTGAGGAGCAGCAGACACTGCTCAGGCACTGAGCCTGCACCAGTTACCCTCTCAAATCCTTCGTGCATGTACGTGTCCCCTCCTGGCAGCACCTTCTGCAGCTCCTCCAAGCCCTGGCGGATCTGCTCCCTGGAATGAAGGCAGGCACTCTGTTAGATCCAGGAGCAAAGCCACTGGGATATCCTGACAGCCAGGTGAAGGCAGAGCCAGACACAGAGGGGTGGGAGGAAGAGTTAACCCAGTGTTTACACGGGCTAGATACCTCTCTAAGGATGTGGAACCGAGTAGCTGTGCTCCCAGTGTTCCCACAGCCTGGGGAAGGCATCACAACAGCACCACCTCCGAGGTCAATATCCACACATTTCATACATTTCTTCCTAAATAAATATTCCCTGGTCAAACCTCAGCAGCTGACTTGCACCTGGCTCACTTTCCTCACGTTTGCTGACTTGAGTATACGAACATTACCAAAGAGCAACAAGAAATGTCCCTCTCAGACCGTCCTGGCAACTCCAGTTTATATGGATGCTGCATCTTCAGTTCCTGGTCAAACTGACTTGAAGACTGAAGCCTCTCCCAAAGGCTTTTTGTGAGTCAGGGTATGTATTTTAATTCTTTTTAGGAGTGCCAGGCACAGTGACAGCTCAGCTGCGGGCTCTGTGGGATGGATGGTCATTTGTTGTTCCACTGAGGGGCAGACACCAAAGTCTGGAAGCCAAGCACAGGCCAGGAGTGTTTAATGCAAGATAAAACCCTGCAGTGTGTGGGGTGTATCTGAGCAAACGGCACAATCTCCATGGGAAAGGGATGAAGTCACTGCAGGCAGGGCCACAAAGGCATGCCAGAAGCCAGCTTTGTCTCTACATTTTTTAACCCCTTCAGAAAGCCCAGTTTGTGCAATCCCATCCTCAGAGGTCACATTGTGAGGCTGAATGCAGCAGGGCATTCACATTGCTCAGTCTGCACAGCAAAGACTGGGGAGCAAAGACTGGCTGCTTTTACCAAGAGATGAATTACCAAACTTTCAAGAACCCATTTTGTACCTGTGATATCCCAAACTAGTTAGACACTGTTACAAGGTTCCTCCTCTCAGGCACCCATGCACATACCAAACCAAGGCTGGATATAAAATGGAGCATTTCCTGTGATCAAAACTATTTTTCAGAGGTAAACACTGAAATTTTAAAATATGCAGCAAAAGTCTCTAAAATCTGTCAGTCCAGTCCCCTTACATGCACAGTATTCCCAAAAGGAATGCTCAGCACCCTCAACCCTCACATTCAGATGTGAAACACCACACAGACAAGGCAGGGAAGGTTCTCTCACTGCTCCACTTTCCCAGGTGAGGGAGGCCAGTGTGAACTAAATCAGAGCACACCCCTTGTTTGTCAGTGCCCAGTAAAACCCAGCAGCTCTGCACTCAGCTGGCTCTGAGACTAATGCCATATCAATATCCTGCTCCCAGCCAACATTTCTGGGACAGCTGGGTAAATATGGAATACATTTCCACATGGGAAGCATTTCAGTCTCGCAGTTCAGAGCCTGAGCAGAAAGGAGATCTCTGCGATGGGGTTTGCTCATAGGGTGGGACACAGCAAGAGGCAGGGAACAGGTTTTCCTCTGGCACCCAGTTAAATAAATATGGCCCATTCTCTTTATCCCTGTTGCTGCAGTAAGTGGCAGGAGATGCTGAGGCTGGCTGGGTTTAAGGACGTTTTCAAGGCTGGTGTGTGTGCAGTGCTCTGTAGGACAGCTGCCAGCTTCCTCCCCATGGCAGCTGCTCTGGTATGCGATTTCAGACATCCAATATGTAAAACACATGCTGACTTATACACCCTACACATGTGGTACATATATTTTTGCTCCACGTGGCAATGAAGTTAACAGAGGAAGCGAGAGCGATTTAAGGACCTCATCCAGCTCTCCTTGGAAGTCAGAATAAAATTTTAAAAAAATCCATCCCATAGATTTTACTGGGATTAACTTGGGGGTCTAGAAGGGGGTGGCAGGAACATGCTCCACAAACAAGGCAATCAAACTATTATTGCCAAAAAATCCACACCCTTGCACTCCATCCCAAACATTTGTCTGTGACATACCTTCAGCCCTTCAAGGAAATCACGTTCCCCTCTATCCCAGGAGTGTGGGTGTCACCTCTGGCTTCCAAGCCTGCTTTAATGGGAAGGGAGCTTCACCTATTTGTTTGCAGAAGCTCCCAGAAGATGTTTCACAAGCACTGAGTCTCTGATTCTCTGACAAAAGCCTGAATCTCTGGGGAGTGCAGACTCCCTCAACGAAACCAGTGTGAGCTAAAACCCTGACAGCTGACAGAAGGACATTTAGAAGCTGAAATTAAGAAGGCAACTTCTGCCCTGAGAGGCCTTAGTGCATTCCACTGTGTGAGCATGGGCATGTGACTCTACCAATTAAATGGAGAGGCACAGAGGTGCCGCAACACCATTCCCAGTGGGCTGGAAATCACTGGGAAAGGAAGGTGAAGGAAACTACAAGGACACAAAAGCTGCTGTTGACCTTTAAACCTCTTCTTACCTGTCTTCTGTTAACCTCATTAGAATTGTCCCTCTAGTTGAAAAAACAATGAAGGACATCCTCAGCTGAGGGCTAGAGGAGAGAAAAAACAGTGAATTAATTTGGTGGTGCAGAGCAGAGCTTGCTGTGTGTGTAACACAACCACACAGGACACTCTGCCATCCCAGTTACAACTCAACAGGATGGAAGACACGAGCAGGCCAGGAAAATGTACTTTGCCCTGGGCCTTCTTGGTCGAGGGAAACCGTGGGGAATCCTTGTAAAAGACGTGAAGAACACTTGCATCACAACCTTGGGACTGCTAAAGCCAGAAAGGCTTAAAGGCACCCTGGTGTCCCCACGGAGATGAGGGAAGGCTCGTTATGTTTGTCACAACTCATTCCATCCCCTATCCCGAGGGATTCTCATGCAGAGCCTGAAAGCTGCAGCCACAGGCTCTCCCTGCAGCCCCAAACATCTGTACCTCGGGCAGCAGCTCGGAGACAGGAGGATCCCTCCCTCACAGAAACAAGGTTTGATCCGTGGAAAGCAGGCAGGAATAAACAGAATTGGCTTATCTCCCCCCACTTCCCACATAACAGAAACTTGGGGACGAGCAGTCAATGGGAGATCTGAGAAAAGCATCAAGAGCCCTTTCTCCACCACAGCCCCCAGTGGGAAGCGGCATATGCTGAGACTGGGAGCCCCAGGCACCCCCTCAGATGCCACCCAGGGACCTGCAGCCCTCCTTACCTTATGAACTTGCGGGCCAAGTGTTCCACAAAATGATAGATCTCATTCCAGTGGTGCAGGACGCTTCCCGATCTAGGGACACAGTGATTACAGGACACATTAGCTGACGTATCCCCAGCCATATGCTCTGTCACACATTGCTCAGTGAGGCATTTGCTTCTATTTTGTCCAACACTCACTGCCCATACTCTTCCTTTAACGAGAGATCAAACTGTAATTGACATTTCCCACTTAACTTTAAAAAGCAAGAACAATTCCCACTCCATGCAAATGTTTGAGGCTACCCTTGGCAGTAGCTTGTGGCAGCTAGGCTGGACCTTAACACAGCCTTAACCAAATAAACCTGATGTGAGAGAAGAGCTGTCTCTCTGCACAATGTTTCAGATTAATTCCACCCACTCACTTCCAAACCATTACACAGAGCTTTTAGCTCAAGTGTATTCTGAGAATTGCATGCAGTTGGAGGAACAGATTATTGAACTTCTCCAGTGTTTCCACTGTGCCAGAATCTATGAAAAGTAAAACACCTTAGTCCACATCTCAGCTTCTCTGGTTAATTCTTTCACACCTCAGTTAAAGACAAAACAAACTAATTTTGCTCCTCAGGAGAATAAACCATAGGCTATAATGGGATTGGATTATTCTTCGTTATGTTGTAAGAACGAGGAAAAAATTAGGTTAATCAGAATCTTTCAGCACAAAATGCCCCTTCTGGCATAAACACTTCTATGAACACTGGAATATTAATATTGGAAAAAATTTCCTTCCTAGAGTTGGAAAATAAATGTGTCATCACTTATTTAATTCATTGAGTACAATTAGAAATATTTATTGGGGAAATAACCATTCCAGCTTTAACAGAAACTTCATTGATCTGCAGCCTGAGGAAGAAAGATGAACATTTGAGATGGTTTTTCACTTCACAGGAAGAAAAGGCATCTGAGCTGTTCTGTTCTACCTCAGCTCTGGCAATGCCAGTGCAGAGCCAGAGCAGGTTTCCCCAGCCTGGGGCATCCACCCCAGTCTGGCCGCTCAGGGCCTTGCTGCCTTTGCAGAAGCATGAGAAGCACGCAGAGTTCATTGTGTGGGTCACAGACACTTCCTGCCCCCTTTCCCCACACCTGCTTTGCATTCACAGCCATGCAGAAAGAGCCTTGGCCTTTCCCTCCTGCTCCACGGTTCCTGGAGCTGTTCTTTCTCTGTATGACCCCAATCTGTCCATGCACTGAGGACCTTTGCTCACGTACAAAAGCGTGCAAAAACTGTGACCCTGCCAGCTCCTGCTGCACAAAGATCCCAAAAGCATCAGTTTGAGGATGGCCTTACAGACACCCTGCTCAGGGTGGGACAGATGGCAGAGCAGGCGTGATCATAAGCAAGTGCTCCTAGTGCTGAATTATTTCTTGGCTCTTTTTCGTCAGACCAGGACATGACACCATGGCTTGTTCTCCACACAAACGTGTGCCAAAGAGGGCTAAGGGAGCACCAGTAGCAAAGGTCTTGACAAACCAATTAAACCACAGACAGTGGGAAAACTGGCATCATAGGAGATGAGGGGTGAGGTACAACAGGACTCGCTCTCAGACAGGAAACTGAGCTCCTGCCCCATCCAAACTGTAAATTGATAGAACAGAGACACACAAAGCTCAGCCCCAGGTGCAAATTCCCCTTGGATGTATGGGATAACTCTGAGACCTTGGACACCACAGGCACTCCAGTCCCAGCAATGCCAAATAGCCCAAATCATTTCCTAGAACTGGCCTGGAAAATCAGTATTGATTGTCCTTATGTGAGGCATGAAAGAAACACTTGACTTTATAGCAAGGGTCGCGTCAGTCTCCAGAAGACACGGAAAGCCAAGGCTTTGATAATCATAAACCAATTTGTCCTTGCTTCAATTAAACAAGTGTCACTTTAGACCGTACATCCACCTCCCAAAAAACACACCTCAGTGAAGTTTCCCACGTCTCTGGACCCTTCTGGTAGCAGACACGTGGAGCTGGGACCAGCAGCCCCTGCCCAACCTCCTCCCAGCCATCAGGTAAAGTGACCACACCACTCTCCACGTTAAGGGAGAACTCTGGCAGCAGGACACTGCCCTGGAAGCCCCCTTAGCCTTGGGTTGTTTCTTCCCCCCTGAGCAAAAGCTGATCATCCCCTCAAATGACTCTTGCAGCTGGGAAGGACACCCAGCCACATCAGGTGTGCAGGATGTCACACCGAGCCCTGACACTTCCCGTGGCTCTGGAGTCCTGCATTTCTGAAAAGAGTGCTTGCCAGAATAAAGCTCAAAACCCAGTGGCTCAGTTCCCACCAGAGATGTGCCAGTCGATGAGTCCACAGCACATGCTGGGAAGCGTTTGCTTTTCCAGCTCTTGTTCTGCTGGTCTGAGGTGGCTTGGGCAGTTTCTACAGGTGAGCAGTGCTTTTTAGTTCTTCACACAGATACAAATTCAGCTGCTGCTGCACCTCCTCCACTTCATCGTCCTCACAGTGCTGTCCCACCAGCAGTCCCATCTTCCTGCCCTCTGGAACACCACCAGTTACAGCTCTTTTTCCATGAGATCTTCCCAGGTATCCATTAACACACCTCAAGTTCAGGAGCAGCAGAAGTTAAATGCCTATTTTAATGAAACTTCTTACCACTGCTGCAATCATAAAACCAAACCCACTCTATCCATAAAGGGAGGATGATTTCTTCTCAGTTCCCAAGGCCCTGGAGTGGGATCACTGGAATAGTCTGCAGTCCAGTTTTTCCCCAACTCTACCAGAGCAAGCTGTAACAGCTCTAACAAAAACAGTGTTCACACTTTTGCTGACCACACATCATTCCTTCCTGCACAGCAATTCCCACCTGAGCCAGACAGCTCCGTCTGCCTGGAGTTCATTTCTCCCTCTGGTGTCAGGGGCCAGAAATGCCCAGGTCTGCACTTGAAAAAAGCACTCCTTGTACATAAAATGCATTTTCTGAAACACACTTCAGACTTCTTACATTCTTCACTTGGCATAAAATGGACAAACCCAATACCACCAACCTTTCTGCAGTCAGTGCAACGTTTACAAAACCAGCATTAGCCCACGGTGTCCACCTCCTCGAGCTGCATCATTCCGCAGCCACACTGTGAAAGACTTCCCTTGTACAGTGAGGCAGGCCAAGAACTCTGAGTAGGACAAGCATTTCTAGAGTCTAACTGTAAGATAAGAAAAGCCAATTTTCAAATAGTTCTCTCTTCATATTCCCAAAAGAAACAAGAAGATCAGCGAGCCAATGCTTTGCAGCTGAATGGTTGATGCTATAAACTTGCAAATTAAGAAAAGGCTCATCGTGAGGATGCCAAAATCTCTTCTGGAGAGGGCCCAATAAATGGAAATTAAACCTAAGTAAACTGTTCTCTTTAACAAGAGAGTGATCCATTCTGTGGTCAGCTCCACTGGCATTCTGCACATCCAAAGGGAATGCAAGTGTAGAGAGAGACACTGCGTGCCCCCAGCCAGGCTCTGGCCAAGCCCTGCCTTCAGCAGGTGCCTTCCCCCTTCTCACTGGGACAAGATGCTCCAGAACCCAAAGCTGCAGCAACTCAAACCTCCCTAGACTTGGTCTTTTTTGCACATTTTAGACTCCACTTTTCCACTTCTGCTGTTGCACCTTCTCAGAATACCCAGGGGTTTATTCAGTTCACAAACTAGGAGAGTCACAGAACCAAGGCCACACTCTTGCATTGAGGCCTCACATGTGTTATGTGCTCTGCAGCTGACCAAAGGACATAAAGACACTTGGTTCAGAGGCTGATATTGATCGAAAAATCTCCTTAAGCTTTCATGGCTTTGGACTAACTCCAGGAAGTCTCTTGGCTCTCAGAGATGACATTTAGCTCAGAAGTTGTGCAGCATCTCTTTATTGAGCTCTTCAAAAATAACACAAATGAGCCAAAAAGTGTCCTTTGTCTTTCCAAATACTTCAGGAGCAATTCTGAAAGCCCTCCATAGCACAGAGATGTCTGAGAGATGATGCAATTCTTTGAGGAAACGCTATTATCGCGTGCCACACTTCACAGGAGACAGCTCACTGAGGACACTGCCAAACACTGGAGGTCACAGGGTCCACAGAGGCTCAGTTCAGGGCAGGACAAGCCTCTAAGCCCAGTCTCAGTCCAAGAACATCCTTCTCCTCCTGGCTGGTAGGGGGTATGCAACAAACCAACTAATAAACAAGTAGCCGTGGACTTCATTTACATCAGTCAGCAGATAAGGCACAGAGTGCTGCAGGCACACACTGGATCCTGGCTGGAAGGAAGCTCCTGCCCATTCCTTTTACCAAGGAATGGTTATCTAAGATGCATCACTGGGTAAAAAACACATCCACAGGTCCTGACTGGCAAGGATTTCACACATGAGCTCAGCTCGCTGCAATTGCCTGCCCTTGGCAGACTTGGGAGTTAATTACGTTCCTTCAGGCAACAAGCAAAAAGACACAAAAATGCACAAATTTCTCCACCCTGCCTTGCTGGCATCCCTCAGCCCTCATGCTAACACAGAGGAAAACCATCCCTCCACATCTTGCAAGCCCCTGCCATCCCAACAAAATGCACACCTCGCTCTGGATGCAGGCCTGTGACCCTGGAAAGAAACCCAGGGAATCACTCGCTGGTCAAAGAAGAGCAGAGATGGTTTTGAATCTCTTTCTGCAGACACTGAGTGTCACCATTCCCTGTGTTTGTTCCTCTGAGAGCAGCTGGAGCATTCTGCAGCTCTGTGAGTGCTGTGGGGAGCTCTGCTCCGGGGCTCACTTCCCCAGGGAAAGGAGAAGATCCTGAGGCTCACGCTCCCTGCCTGGGGTCTGCCTGTTCCCATCCCATCGGGGCCCTGTGTCTTCCACACTCTGAGTGCAAATCTGGACTTGGAATCCTGCTTAAGTGGCAGTAACTACAGCTACTCAAGCTACTCTCAAAGGAACAAACATCAGCCTCTCCAGAGCAGGAGCTTCACTTAGTGCAACTGGTTAAAAACAGATCCACTACCTGGCTGGATGAGGAAGGGATCACAGGAAACAGCTTGGATTCCTTGCTTCATTTTGCCAAGGACCTCTCAGAGCCAAGATTTCTTTCACACACGTACAGTTCCTTGCGTGTTTTCTGCACGTGGGCAGGAACCCCCCATTATCTGCCCACCACAGGAACGATCCCTGTGACACACACAGGCTGCAGCAGAAGGCTGCTGAGAAGACTCAGGTGTTACTCCTGCAGAATTCCTTCAGAACCCAAACAGCAAAGGGCACACAAGGGTACCTGAAACAACAAATAGCTACTCTAAAGAGCAAGTAGCTACTCCAAACATCAAATAGCTACTCTAAATAACACACAGCTTGAGACTAAATTGAGAAAATAGATGCAGTTTGAGATTTTGCAATCCAAAGACAAGCGCCATGGTCTGTGAAAGGTTCCCTGTCCATGGCATGAGACGGAACCAGATGATCTGTAAAGACCTTTCCAACTCAAACCATTCTATGATTCCATGGAAGTGTTAAAGGCTACGGGATAACCAACTCCACCACAATAAATCTCTCCTCAGAGGTTAAACAACCAGGCCCCATGGTGTATTGTACTCAGGAACAGCTGAAAAACCACAACGCTCCTCCAAATTCCACTGGAGACCAAGGAAATTTTTACATCAGATCCTGTTCATTTCTGCAGCAGAAAAATCCCAGAAACAGGAATTCTGCAACTGTCAAAGCAGGATTTTTGTTGGATACCTTGATACATACACTGGGGCCAGCCTGCCTGCTTTAAAGTTTGTGCCAAGGCTTGTGTTTCCACCCAAATCCATAATCCCGTGAGCGAGGCTCAGAAGTCATGGATTTTAGTGAGGGAACAGCACAGAATTTGAATTAAGGGTCTGCCAAAGTTACATTAACACAGCACATCCATGAGATTTGAGAAAACCTTCAATCCTGCTTCATCTTCCAGGGAAATGCAGTTGACAAAAGCTCTCTGCAGTACAAATCATGCTCTGGGTTTGTTTAGGTTTGGGATTTTTCCATTTGTAGCAATAGAGTTATTCCAACTAATAACTGAAGAGCAGCAAAATGAATAAGCCAGGTAGATCTTTCCACTGAATAAAATAAATAAATCCTTCCCCCTAGAGCATCAGGACAACTGGCACACTGAAGCAGCCACTGTCTCGGTCTTAGATTTTTACCCAATATTTTGTAATAAAGGGTTATGTAATTCCAAGTCATTTATACTAATGGAATGTGGGAGCTACTGCAAAACACTCAAGAGGATCAGTCAGAAACTTCGTCTGTGAGCACTTTTGGCAACTTGCAAATACTTTCCTGTCTGTGAAATTTATGGTTATTAATGTCAGTGCCATGGCTCTGGCAGGCATAATCTCCAGTATTTCCAAGCCTTTGGTTCCAAATAACTGTTCTTGATCAAGAAAATCAGGACAATCATTTCAGCTAGTATTTTTTAAGTTTGGGGGTTTTTTTAAATTGTTGTATTGCTTTAGTATGAAGCTTTCCAAAGCTCAGCACAAAATGACTCCACATTGCTCCATCCACATCTGAAAAAAGCAGCACTCTGACAGTGCCAAGGAGATGACAGTGTCACAATTAGCGATGAAAAAGCGGGGTGGGAAGTTACCTTCAGTACAAACAGCTAAACAGTAAATATGCATTTGATTAACAGAGGAAACAAAGAAAGTGTGACTCAGCGACAGAAAATAAAGCTCTCTTTAAATGAGGCACTCTAGCTATTCTCCATCCCGGCAGCTGAATTCAGCCCCTTCCGAAGGGAGCAGCCCCGCTCTGGGCTGGGTTTTACCTTCGATCGCTGCTCGGGGCAGAGGGGCCCGGGGGGCAGAGGGGGCTCGGGCACGGCCCGGGGGGCAGAGGGGGCTCGGGCACGGCCCGGGGGGCAGAGGGGGCTCGGGCACGGCCCGGGGGGCAGAGGGGGCTCGGGCACGGCCCGGGGGGCAGAGGGGGCTCGGGCACGGCCCGGGGGGCAGAGGGGGCTCGGGCACGGCCCGGGGGGCAGAGGGGGCTCGGGCACGGCCCGGGGGGCAGAGGGGGCTCGGGCACGGCCCGGGGGGCAGAGGGGGCTCGGGCACGGCCCGGGGGGCAGAGGGGGCTCGGGCACGGCCCGGGGGGCAGAGGGGGCTCGGGCACGGCCCGGGGGGCAGAGGGGGCTCGGGCACGGCCCGGGGGGCAGAGGGGGCCCGGGCACGGCTCCAGGCTGGCGAGCGCTTCCTCCACGTTCTCCGCCCTGGAGCCGGGGCTGCAGGAATAACCCCGCACGCCCCGCTGTCCTGAGAGCCCCGAGCTCCCCGGCTCACGGGAAAACCGGAGCGGACCTGGGGCTGCCCCGCTCCCAGGCGCTGTTTGAAGAAACTCGAGTGCGCACTCGAGTTCGAGTACACACAAAGCTCCCGCGTCGGGAAAATTTATAAGGATGTGATTTACAGAGCACAACGGGGTTTAGGCACTGGACCTATCGAAGAAGTTACCACAACAATAACAAAGCAAGCAGTCGGGAGTTTCAGAGGTCCCTCGGGGACGCAGTGACTTCTACAAAACCAAAATCCAAATAAAACCTCCTCGATATCAGCATGTGCCGTTCCGGTTCCTGCCTAGTGAAAGAACTCTGTGAAAAAGAACAAAGTAGGACTGACTTACTTGTCCAGAATGAAATACAAATCAAATCCTCCGTAGCAGGCAGGACCACCATTCTCTCTCTTTCCGCCGTGTCCATCACAGGTGAGTGTAAAAATTGCTAGGAAGACACATTTGAAGCCAAATCTCAAGATGCTTTGCTTTGCAATGGCCATTATATCCAGAGAGGAGGAGAAAAAGAAATCTCTTCTTCCAAGGCTCCTTTATTTCACAGGTTTCTCCACAAAAGCCATTCAATGACCTTTAAATATATATATGTATGTTGTATTCCTCAAAACTCCACTTGCAACAGTTGTCCACAGAAATTGCAAGACTTTCCCCCTTGTTTCCCTTGCACTTCTGTTTCTTGGTTTCAGATTTCAAGATGCACAATACTGTATTTCACTTTTTTTTTTTAAAGGGACTTGACCCTCAGTCTCCCTTGCAGCTCTCGGAACGCAGCACCATTGTTTGGCAAGAGCAGGAGCAGCCTCCTCACAAATCTTGCTTTGTCACAGACTTCAGAAAATACAGGGAGGGTTTGTGGCTTCCCCCCCCCCTTAATTATTATTGTTATTATTAAAGATGGCAAGCTCTACTTTTCCTCAGCAAAAGAAGCTCAGAGAATGCCATCTCGTGGCCAAAGCTCGGGCCGAGCAGAGTCTGCTTTTCAGCATATTTGTGCACTGAGCACGTTAACACCCCACAGCAGCTGCAGGTAGCAGGACAGAGGCCGAGTGCTCACAGCAGGCACCCAGCAGGAAATCACAGCCTGGCCTGGGTTGGGAGGGACCTAAAGTTCATCCCATCCCCCCCCTGCCATGGCAGGGACCCCTTCCACTGCCCCAGGGTGCTCCAAGCCCCGTCCAACCTGGCCTTGGGCACTGCCAGGGATCCAGGGGCAGCCACAGCTCCTCTGGGAATTCCATCCCAGCCCCTCCCCACCTTCACAGCGGGAATTCCTTCCCGCTATCCCATCTAACCCTGCCCTCTCCCAGTTTAAGGCTACTCACCCTTGTCCTGTCCCTACATCTTTGTTTCCCACATAGGCACCCTCTGAGTTTAAAGACCTTTAAATACCCAGGGCAGCTTCACAAGAGTGAAAAGCCATGCCAGGCATCATGCCTTGCATTTTCTCAGTCCTGAGGGATACTCAGCAGTGCCTGTGCTTATGAAGCAGTCTGCCCCAACTCACCATCCTCACCAAACTCATTTCAACCTCTAAAGCCTAAACTCTTCCTCCTCCAAGAAAACTCAATGGAAAATGTAAATTAATCTACACTCACCTCTCCTACCTCCTTCCACAAGCACACCACAGGATCTAAAACCAGAGCAGGACAGCTCAAAAGGAACCCCTGTGCCAGTAAAAGCTAAACTGGACGTACCGGGAGTGGGAGCTCCCAAACTTCCCTCACAGACCCTCAGGCCAGACCAGCAAACCCATCCGCCTAAGTGCCAACACCTGGTGAGTGGAGCAGCTTCAGTGGGGGGTTCAGGGGATGCAATGCACCTGGCTCAGGCTTTCCAGCTGCCCTGCACTGCTTAAAGCATTGAATTTGCCTTTAAAACATCCTTCACGAAAGCAAACAATCTGAAGGAAGACCAGAGAAAGCAGCAGGGTGGGGTGCAAGGGAAAGCGACAAACTGTGGTAACAGATTGTGACAGAAGTGAAAATGTCCGAGTGCCACACGTGTCAGCCACCTCGGTGCACTGATCATCCAAACTTTGGGAGTGTTCTCCCTCCCACACCTGGCCATGCTCAGCAGTGCCCCGGCTCCATCACCCCCAGGATGGGTAACAGAGACGCGGGCAGATGGAACCTCCTCAGTCCTGCTGTCAAATCCTGGTCAAAGCTGCAGCTCTGGTCCCTTGGAGATCCCTTGGAAGCAAAGCTTGTACAGGGCTAGACAGGAGCAGAAACAGATGTTTTATGGGTAGCTGTGAAAAAGATGGAGCAGTCACCTGCTGGTCTGCAGATCCAGGGGATCTGGGTGCTCAAACCCTCCCAGGGGAGGCTGCTGGAGATGTCAAAGCACAGAGCTGTAGCTCCTGTGGCCAGCAAGGGTGCAAGGTGAGCGAGTAAGGTTTGGGGATTTTAAAGTTTTATACAGCTATTCTGGGCCAAATCAGTTTGTAGTTACAAAGTGGAGTTACCCAAATCCTGGGGCTGGGCATGGAGAGTTTTGTGTGTGTATTTGAACGTTGTGCTGCCCTAAGGAAGGGGATGAGAATGGTCTGTGGGTTCTCTTTTTGTGTGTGTGTGTATATTTTAAAAGAAAATGAGCTCAATGAAGGATGTAAAACACAGAAGGGTAGAAGAAAAGCTTCCCCTTTAGAGACTGATGTGCTGGTTTGAAAAAATTTTGGAAATACTTAAGCCAGCTTCAGATCTGAGGTATGGCTAAGACTCCTGGCCACAGCCAGATATGTCTTGTTGTCATCGGCTTGGGATCTCTGTCTGCCTAGAGGTTAAAAGCAGAGTGATAATCTCTTCCATTTGTTTCTCACTGGCTCTGAGATGAACAAATACTTCAAGTTAAAAAAAAACCCAAACAAAACAAAGAAAAAGCTGTACCTCAGGAAAATAACTTTGGCATGGAGTTAGCAGAGGGAAAGAAGAGGGAATGAAGGAGGAGATCAGATTCTTTGTGTAGCTGTGGGTTCAGACTGACAGAAGGCCCAGGAAAGCTCAGGGAAAAGCCAAGGAATGAAGCATCAGATGAAGCTGGGAGCACCCTGAGATGGAGGGAGCTGCTGACAAAGTGGAACACCGAGCTTTATGCTGCAGTTCTGAATTTCTTGAGGACTGATCCTCTTCATATGCCTGCCTTACGAGTGTGTATTTTTGTTTATGATATGGTTAGAGCAGCATCAACACTCAAGCTCATGTGGGACAGAGGAGGGGCATTGGAATTTGTCTGCCCTCCCCCCCCACTAAAAATGCCAGAAACAAAAATGTGAAGATTGCAGGTTGTGTGTGAGAGACCTACCAGTGCTCGGGAAGACTGAGTGCATTCTACTCTTTGTGTGAGAGCCAATAACGAGGTGTTTTAATTGCACACAGCTGTGCAAAGGGTAATTAAGCCCCAGCTGGTGCCCTGGGGTTTGGGAGCACCTTTGGGTGGTTCTGGGGCTGGTTCTCTTTGGCTCCCAAAGGTCTGACCACCTACATGGTGGGTAATGGCTTTTGTCAAGATCTAAAAATCACGTTCCCTGTTTTTCAGGGGGCATCAGGAAGCTGTTTCAGCACCGTGTGGAAGCTCCCTACACCACCCAGTGTTATTCTCACAATTAAATTCTCGCTGCACAGGAATTCCTGCTCCGTGTAGACACGTCCTTAGTCACTGGCTGTATCTCTGAGTGCTGTAATTCAGCACAGCTGTGCTGGTCCTGGCACCACGACACTCTCCCGGTGCTGTGGGATAGCGGACTCCTCTGGATGGGAGTTGGGTGACTTTTCCAACTCAGTTGTGCAACTCGAGGCTGACACTCAGTGGCCAAGAGGATTCTTTACGTCCCTGGACTGCTCTAATTTTTCAAGGGATCAAGAGCTCCCTTGTCTCTTGCTTTAATCTGACTTTTCCCTCTGTGATTTTATTTGCCTCTGCTGTAACATGTAAGTCTGCAATGCGTAATTTTTTTGGTGAGTCAAGTTTGTTCCACCAGCTTTTTTAACAGGGGCTGCTAACTCTGTGCACGGATGGAACTCTTCCCTGCAGAGTGTTACACTAAGCACACAGATGAAAATATATTACTTGTAATATAGTAAATAAAATAGAAGAAGATGTCACAGGGAATAGTGCCACCATAGTCTAAGAAGGTGTCCTGGTTTCAGAAATCAGCCTGACTGGGAATGAGTGGCAAAAGCACCCCACTGTGCCTGGCCAGGAGGCTCCATTCATCCTTGGCACGGGCTACCTCAGATTATTTCAAGTACCCAAAGTGGTACCAGTGGGTTTTTGGTATGGCTGCCTTGCAGATGGAGGAAAGGGCTTGCCCAGATCTCTGGGTGTGCATTGTGAATCGAGAGCTGGCAATGAAAAGAGCATTTGAAGGGCTCAAACGGGGCAAAATATTTTTGTGGAGGTATTCTTAGATGAAAAAGGGTAGAGTAATGACAAACAAGGAGTTAATCCATGATAAAGGAATTTAATTGATAGCTCTGCTCACCAATTGATCGGTTTCAGTACTCAATCCTCATGAAGGAACCTCTTGAAAGAGGAGATGCCAGGGAATAACTCCATCAGGGCTGGCTTTGGACAGCAGCTGCAAAGCTGCAGCTGGAGCATCCACACAAGGTTCAAGAAAGGTATGATTTTCACACATAGTTATTGTTATGGCAGTATGTGAGGGCCAGGTATTGGAGGACTTCAAGTTTGATGCATGACCCGAGATTGAATTGTGGTCCTTTAAAAACAAGAAAAGAAAAACAATTACCATGAGACATAGACTAAGATGCTGTTAAGTGCTCTGTGCGTTCACTGACAGCCCTTAAGACCTGGCACATTGCAGTTCCTTTTCAATCCCATTGAGCCCTCCCAGGTGACAGAGTCAATGCTTAAAGCAAAGCAAGCAGTGAGGAGGGGGATTAGGCACCATCCTGAGCCTGAGCTGAAAAACATCTTTCCATGAATGGGCTGGAGAAAATGAGCTGGCAGGAAGGCTCAGAATACTTCCATGGTGCTTCAGAATTAACTCCTCTGAGCAAAACTTAGTTTCCTTGGATATATGTAAAACAAATATATTTTTTTCCCATCGGTACAAGAAATTGTATTGGAAGTGATCAAATTACAATTAAGGTACCCACAGCAACTCAGCTGATTTATGCCCATCTCCATAGCAATGGGTGCCTTTCTACAGGAGGATGCTGGTGTTGCTCAGAGCCAGGCAGGTTCTGAAGGATTGCTGCACTAGGAATGTTTGAGCTGTACGAGGGACAGATTCCCTTGGAGAGCCCAAAGAGCACCAGCTCTGTGGCTCAGCAAGGAATGCCCACAAAGACGTGCTCTTGAAACCCCTTTGGCATTTCCCGTGCAGAAATCGGGGCTCTATGGCACTCGCTCCTGGGAATCCCGATGGCTGGGCATTACACGGTGAGGCTGCTGGCAGTTCACGGGCCCAGGCATATGGGCTGTGACGTTCTGCAAGAATCCTACTCATTAAAGCCCTGGGGAATGCGACTGCTGCCACTGAGAAAAACCTCGAGGGATTGAAGCCGCTTGGCTTAGTGTTGTGAAGCACCGGGGTTGGTGGCTGCCTGGATCACACTCGTCAGCAAGCTCTGCCCTGAAGGACAGCGGTTCTTAGAATGACCCATTTTCTTGACTGGGCATTACAGGGGAGCTCAGTGTGGGTTGAAACACTCCGGGCCCAAATCGAAGCCCCCTTAAGCTTTGTGGAAAGCAGCTGTAAGGGTTTGGTTTGGGTCATTTCTGGGGGCTGTGACACCACCCTGTTGCAGTCCTGATCTGCGGAGATGCCAAACCCTTTGTGCAACTGCTGCAGCCCTTGGTTTGTGTGCACCTCAAGGTGCAAGAGCAGCAATTGTGCCTTGGTCATTCCCTAAGGGAAACAAATACCAGGTCACTTAGAGACACAATTCCCATGCTTGCACTCACCGTGAACTTCATAGGCCACGTAAGTTGTGAGTCCGATGCACATAGAGAAGGTGTCTGGTCCATATGATTCAAGGTCACGAACAATTGTCTTGACAAGGGTGAATGTGATTTCCTTCATAGGGGATCTCTGATGATTCTGGTTTTAAACATCACATAACAGCATTCAGCAAGATCAGTGTCCCAGTCCCTTTAATTCCAGGCGTACTCCTAGTTTTAGTTGTTATAAAGGTTTTAAGAGTAACCTAAGTGAGCTACAACATTGGCAAAACATGTAAACCCTCCACTGGAAGCATCTGAATGAGAGTATTCCAATTTTTCAAATGTTTAAAGTTATAGTGTTGTAAAATGTCATTGAAATTGATAAAAATATCTAATTAAAGGTGTGATGAACCTGGTCTTTAAAGTACCTGTTTGTTTTGAAAATAGCAAGGTCTTGCATATCTGTTTACTTTGCCTTAGTTATAACTTTCCAAGTAACTGCTCCTTTTCAATCTTACCCTGATGTGTGCAGCCAGCTGGGGAAGTGCATCAAAGCTGGGCATCTCTGTTCTGTTCATTATGGAAATGTAGCAAGCTTTCTCTGGCAGCACTTTGGTTGCCATAAAGCCCTGTAAAAGAAAGTTACTGACCACTTGGAATTTATTCTTTCAGTCATTAATATTGGAGTTACGTACATATCAAAAAAAGTAATAAACCAGCTTTTACTGAATGTGTGAGCAGTCTCCTCATCCAGGCTCTGAACAAGCCTGCTCCCTGCACTCACCGTGTCGTAGTTCCAGATGGTTTTCCAGGACCCATGGTTGGTCTTTTGCTCAATACTTGCCACAAGCCATTTCCTATTGATGGTCATAATTTGGTAGCCTCCACCAATGGAGATTTTCTTGCTTATATCTGTCTGTTGATGCTAGAAAAACAAATGAAAGAACACTTAGGCTTTCAAGTGCTTATCTCGCCAAGGCTTTAGGAAAATGAAAGGTTCAAGGAGATCTCATGAAGCGGGGAACATAGAAAGAGCAGCCATTCATGTGGAAATTGGTCACTGTACTCACGTAATCAGCAAGGGCTGGAGTCAGGACAAGTCCAAGAAGGACTGCAGTCAAAATCTGGAATGAAAATCAAATACAAAAGTGTACCTGCAGCTCTGGCTGACAAATCCGGTCATGAGAATCCTCCTTCCCTTTTCCTAATCTGATGTTTAAGGGTCCTCCTTTCATCCTGGCATTGCAACAGTGCCCTAAAAGGGAGTCACCCTTGCTTTACCCCAGGGTGCTGCACAGGAGACACATTTCCCACTTGCTCTTTCAAGAGCTGAATCTGCAGTTGTTTCTCAGACCTGTGCAGGCACACACAGGTATTTTACAAGAGTGGGGAGAAAGCTTTTCCATTTCTCGTGCTCTGGCATTACAGGGAAGGGGTTGATCCACTAGTGCAGTGCTCCAGTTGTGCAAAAGCGTTGACAATGATGGACATGGATTAGGCTTCCTGCTTTCTGAATCATGTACAGGCAAGCTGTGAAAAGATCCTTACCTCCTCAGCTCCTTTGGGGAACAGGGGCTGAGCTGCTCATTCTGGAGGAGCAAAATGTCCCCAGAGAAAGCCTTTGTGCTCTAGAGAGGCAGAAGCACTTCTGAGGGATAAAGGAATGGGTTTGGATCAAAGTTTCAGTTTATAAGGAAGAAAAGCATGCATACTTACAGGGAGATTCATCCTGACTGCAGAGCTGACGCTCCTGCAGGTAGAAAGAGCAATGTGAACCTCCCACCTTTTATATGTTTTCAGAATTAGGTGTGGAAGGGCTGAATGTTGCAATAAAATTATTTTGCCATTTGTATCCCTGCTGCATGTCACTGAAAATTATTTCCTGCTGTAACTACTTGATAAATATGGGGATTGTACTTCTGCAAATTTTTACCTGCTGGAGTCTGATGATTATGAGATAGGAGTCCAATTGTAGGCAAAAAATAAATAGGTTTTATAGCGTTTTTCTGATATGTACTGATTACTTTTGAAAATTCTCTTGAAATTTAAGACCAGATATAGCCTAGAGAAATAAAAATAGAAAAACTCTAAAAATCTTGCATTCAACAAAATAAGGAAAAGCCTTTGTACCTTCCAAAATGCACTGTACGTTCCCTGTAACCATAGCACCCACCAAATGTGGCCCAAATAGAACATGGACACTGAAAAAAACTGTTTTTCAAGAAATGGGCATTTCAAGCTGAAATATCCCACATATATGCAGGTCTGTAGTGGTCTCGTTGTGATTTTTAGGTGACAACAATATTTTTCTTCAGCTTGTCTCATTTTCTGTGGTGATGTAAATACTTATTGACAGTGGCAGTCATTCAGTTGGGGAGGTTTTTGAATATATGATATTAGTTTCAAGTTTCATTCTGTGAGCAACTTACAGCTATCACTGTAAAGATTCCAAAATTTCTTTTCAACTGCAATCCAGCCCATTATTGTAAAAAGGTGGTTTTTAAATATATATAGGCAAAAAAAACTTGTAACCAGTGCTGCTTTTGCAGTATTAAATAAAATTCTGGTCCTGGTTTCACTGAGGCAACTCTGAAGTCCAAAGGGACATTTTTATATGTACTGCTACACCAAAGGGGGGGGTCACATTCCTGGTTATTTAGGAGCAGCAGAGCTTGTGTGGATTTCTGTGAGAAAACACAGGGTTTCTGCATGGGCTCTGGGGTGAATCACTCTCTCCCCCAGCCCTGTCTGGCACTGCTGGAGAGAGGAACCATGCAGGATCCCTGGGAGCCAGGTGTTGTGTAGGCCTGAGTTTACCTAAAACATTCAGAATTGTGTCAAGAGCCGGAGCCCAGACCTTCCTGCAAATGCATTCACCCACTCATTTAATTAATAATGAATTAATTTAATTCATTTCCATGTATTAAAAATCATGGAAAACAACAGGATTTCAACAAGGGATTTACTCAGCTTCACTTGGAGGTGAGGAAGTAATCTGCAACCTTGTTGACCTGTCTTTATTTTGGAACACAGAGGCTGTCAGTAGCAGACTCACCAGGAGCTGGATAAGCGAGGTAGGAGGGAATTCCTCTGCACAGGGCTTGGATGCGTTTTCCATATGGGCTCAAGCTTTGGAGTCTGTTCCTCGAGATAATGAAGCGATTCTCTCTGGGTGGCAATTGGTAAGGCCCAAGTCCCTGAGCATCAAAGAAACAAACGCAGAAAACAGCATTTGGGAAAACCAAAACTGGAGTTCAGAACTCGTACACACTTCTTTGGAAACGGGGAAGGGGTTATTCCTGGGCAGTGCAACTTTAGAAGGAACTTTTACAGGGACTCAGCCCTGCTGAGAAGGTTCTCTTCAGTTCTTGGAGCCTTTGCTCAGTCAATTGGCTTTCACACCATCTGCATTTACCCTCCTACCTTGTCTCCTTGAGGTGGTGCAGGGAACTGTTTGTCAAGCCAAAACCTCTTGCACATTGTAGCAATGATGTTTTGTTTTTTTTAAAACCATCTTGAGTGTAATGCAGCCTTATTGAAAAAGAAAAACGAGTTCTTGTTGCAAACAATATACGATGAAAGAAAGAAGTGGATTACCAAAGATAAACAATTAAAAAAAAAGGCTTTATACAAAGCAAATAATCATTGGCAAAGAAAATACTGATCCTTTCAATGATATTGTTCAGGTAAATGTGTCATGGAAGTTGACAAGGGACTTTGGTAAAAGGTAAATTGCCTCCTCCAGCAATGTCTCATGTATGATGTGTTCTCCAGCTTAAGCACAACCCCAGTGCCAGAGTGGTGTGAACTGTCATTGTGGTGCTCCTTGGAGTTTTCCTTCATGTTCCAATTTTTGGAAAAGATTAAAGGAGGTAAGGATTTAGCTTCCTGGATTCCCAGCAGTGTTTCACTCAATAAAGCATTACCTCTAGTAGCCATGTTTTGGGGAATTACTGCGCTTGGAGACCAGATTAAAGGGGAGATAATTTCTGGCCTCAGGGAGGAGGCTGGGAAGCCGTTAGTGCTGTTGTGTCAGACTTACATTCAGGCTTTATCCCGAGCTGGTGTCCATGACCTACCTGGAGCTCTTAGTGGGACTTGTGGGAGTGACACTGATTGTATTAGGAACATTGGTTGCCTGGCCAAGGCAGGGAACAAGGGATAATCACTTTCCCCTGACAGCCTTGGAACATTATCTACCTGTATCATAGCCTGAGTGGAACGGTGCCATTGTTACCAACCTGGGATACGGCCAGGGCGGAAATCTCCTGGGGACTAAGGACAATCATCTCTTGACTCTACAACCAGCAGTGCTAAGTGAGGCCTTTGAGCTCTCCTGGACTGCAGTGGGCTCCACAAGCACTTCCCTTGGAGTGGGATGTCTCCTGGAGCTTGCAAACCCGCAGGTTTGCAATACTCAAAAGACTGTCTCTGAAGACTGGGCTGATAGCCCCCACTCCTCGAGGCTCAACCCTCACCCATTGAGAAATGCAAAGGCATTTGACCTGTTTCAGTGAACTCAAGGGAAATTTTTAACAGGTACTTTTGCACACATAAATAATGATATAGACAGCTCTGGGCCTCTGTGTGTACATGAGGAATGATTAGGGTATGAATGTTGCTATCTTGGATCTATATTTTAGTCTTTGTTGTAACTGTAGTAAACCCTATTGAATCACCTTGTAAATGAGTCAATGATTAAATACTCTTAAACCCTTTGAACCCTCACCCTTTGTACCCCTGGACTCTGTGTATGCCATTCTAAAGTGATTTTAATTTGACTTTCCCCTGCAGGTTTCATCCCTGCAGTAAGCAATAGACTAAACCTTGCCATTGAACTCTGTTGACCTGTACTTTCACAAATTCATGTTAAAACCTTCTTTTACCAATACCTTTCATGGTGATTCTTTAAGTGACTGAAACCACTCATTCACAACACCCTGTTAGCAAGAGCTGGAGCCAGGAAACCACCGAGAAGCAATCACAATCTGGAAGGAGTATTTGAAATTCACAACGTTTTAACATCGTGACTGCTTATCTTCCATCAAGTTATTTTCTGTCTTAAAATAATTCTGACTTCCAGTTTACTTTGTGTACAGGCTCAGCACTTTCTGCAGTGGGATGCAGCTGAAGAGGATTTAAATGTGCAGGAGAATATTTGTTATGATGAAAAATTCATTTGTGATAACTATTGTGAAAAATTATCTTGGACGCATTTCCATGAACATAGAATTGGTCCAAACTTTCATTTTAAAGGATTTTGATGAAAAAGATCTGAGTGCACCTGAGTCTTTCATGTCTCACGGTTCTCCTATGCTCTCAGCAAACAGCTGAGCCCTAACTTTATGTGACTTGCTGAGACTGCTGATTTGCCTCTGAGTCGTGAAGGAGAGCATATTGTCCTGTGGACGCCTCCCGTGTGTGTGCCGCCCCTGGAACAGAGCACTTCTCTCTTTCCCGTTTGAGTAGGCATGTGGAGTTCCATCCCTGCCAAAAGGGAGATTCCACCCCTGCAGTCCCCACCCCTTTGGCATTTTCACTCTGTGAGCCCTACAGAAATCACTAAGAGTTCACTCAGTGCCAGGAAAAGCTCAAAACCGTTTAAAAGCTGCCCAGCCTTAAGAGTTTTGTGGGAAAGTGATAGGTGTACTTACAGGGAACTCCATTTGGATGGTAGGCCAGGCCAGCTCTGCTGGTAATTGATGTGTATTCTTACTTTTTATACATAATATCCCAAAGTTAAACCTGAAAATGGGTTTACCTTATTGGCAGGTCCCCTGTGTTCACAGAAGCATGACGAGTTTCCTGGGGAAGTGCTCTGATAAGAGCAGGCTTTGATACCAGCCTGATTGAATTCATTGCATACAGGGAACTGAAAGAAAACTGGTCATGCTAAGCTCAATGTATTTAACAGTAACTTTCACATGGAACAAAATGATCACCAGAAGCAGAGCACAGATTGCCAGTAAACTTGTAGTGACGCTTTGTGCCGATGTGGCAAAGGACTCAGCTTGAAGTCGTACCTATAACCAAAACCACTGTTCAGACCAAGGGAGGTGCTAATCTTGCTGTGTTAAAAATGTTCAGTGAGTCCCGGGAGATCACGAGGTTGGCTCTAAACCGTAGGAATTGCTGAGTTCTTCTGCTGACCTTCCTTTCCGAGCTCATTCAGCATCTGCTTTCTGGTTGTCAGACATGGCCCTGAGAATCTTCAGAATCTTCCCAGAGCTCCTTCAGGAGAGTAGCAGCTGATTATGGACTAAGGGCTGATTTGAGAAAGGGCCCATAAACTAGAGGTAGCAAAACATGTGTGAGGGAGGAGCAGTGACATGGGGCACTTTCTGTCACCTGCCACTTAGGAAGTCGATTTTAATCTTTCTCTGACTTTGACAGTGATACACAGAGCCATGGCCCAGGAGCCTGTGGTAATTTGGATTTGCTTTTTCCCTGTGCCTGTTCCAGGTTCCAGAAGCAGCACTCCCAGAGGAGCTCACTTGCCAACTCCCAAAGTGCTTTGTATTTGAGAGCAGTTCTGCCAGTCCCCGTGTGCTGACTGTGCCCTTGGCTGCAGTTCAGGGTGGGTTTGCACACTAAAGCTTCCTCTGCCTTGCCAGAACGGCGCGACGGGGACTCGGTGTCGCTCGGAGCTGATGTCTCTGAACACTCTTCTCCTGTGCCATCCACTGCTGAGGATCATTGCTGCAGCTGTTCCTGCAAAAGCCAGGGGATCTTGCTTTCTTTGGGAAGGGGGAGGCCCAGTTCTCACTTGTGCTGCTCAGGGCCACACTGTGTCCTTCTGCTCCTGCCTGGGGCCTTGCTGGGGGTGCCGAGGAGGTGCAGCAGTCTGCCAGCACTGTGAGCGGAGCACTCGGCTTTTCATCTGTTTCACATCCACTTCGTACTTTGCTCAAGGTGTCAAATACGGTGAATGAAAGTGATAAATTGCTGATGGACTGGGGGAATTAAAATAACTTGTGTAACATGAAGAAGGAAGGAGATTGGCAGCAACAAACTCCTGCTTGTCTCTTCACTTCTGGGACTGATGTGGGCTCAGCCAGGTAGTTCAGATACCTTTGCCTGGGAGGTGCCTCAGTGAGCTCTGCATCCTTGCAACCTGCTATAGAATAAAGCCTCTGGGGCCAGTCAGAGTATGCCAGAAACTGAGGGATGTTGTATGGCTGGTATTGGTACTAAAGACAGATTTGTATTCACCTGGATAACCTGGGGCATCCTTCCATTTTTGTTAGAGAAGAGGGAATACTCAGTCTTGATTGTAAAGATTTGAGCAACAGGAATCCCCACCTTGTCCTATTTTAGGAACAGAACAACTCTGTAAATCCCACAAAGGAGGCTCCTCTTCCCCTAAAAAAGGCAAATTCACTGCTTTGCACTTCTTTCCTTCTGCCTTTTGTGCCCCCTGAATCAAGATTTTTAATGTGAGGCATCTTCCCCTGAATGCGGAAGGAAGGTCCCAACTGTGAATGCCTTGTTTGTACTGCACACACCCTGGGACTTGCCCAGCTCTGTGGGTGTGCCCTGTATTGAGAGCTGGCATTTGAAGGGCTTAAATGGGGCAGAAGGGAGATAATAAAAATATTTTTGTGGAGGTGTTCATAGATGAAAAAGGGTAGAATAACGACCAACAAGCTGGAGTTAATCCATAATGAAGGACTTTATTTGAAAGATATGGTTACCAGTTGATCTGTGTCAGCATCTAAATCCCCAAGAACATCTCTAAATGGAGATGTGAGGGAAGAATGGCATCAGGGTTTGCCTTGGGAGCAGCTCTGGAGCCTCTGTACTTGATTGAAGAAAGGTAAGGTTTTCAGGCCTTGATACTGCCACCACAATAATTCAGGTCCACGAGTTTGAGGACATCAAGTGAAACACACGATCCCTGATTCAGTTGGGGTCCTATACAAACAACATGAAAAAAAAAAAAGAAAAAAAAGAAGAAAAAAAAGAAAGGCACTGGCTTAGATGCTGTTGAGTGCTCTGTGCAGCTGTCTGTTGACAGCCCTTAATACCTGGCACATTGCACTCATCTTTTCAATCACATTGAGCCCTTTCAGCTTAAAAGCAAGTTTAAAGCAAAGCATGCCGTGAGGTGGAAATGCTGCTATGCCAGAATGCAACATTTGGAGCCTCAGCTGTAGAGCGTTTTCCCAAAGAGGGTAGGAGACAATCAGCTTGGAGAAAGGCTCAGAATACTTTGATGGTGCTTCAGGATTAACTCCTCAGAGTAAAATAATTATTTGAATATATTTCAAACAAATATAGTTTTTGAGCTCAATAAAAGAACTTCTATGATTAAGAAACTGGCAGCATCTCAGCAGGTTTATACACATCTCCATAACAGTGCCTGCTCTTCTACAAGGATGCATGTCTGTTGCTTAGTTTCTGTCAATCTCAAGGTGCAAGAACAGCAATTGTACTTTAATCATGCCCCAAGAGAAACAAATGCCAGGACACTTAGAGACACAATTCCCATGCTTGCACTCACTGTGAACTTCGTAAGCCATGTAGGTGGTGAGTCCGCTGCACATAGAGAAGACGTCTGCTCCATAAGACCTGAGGTTGTTGACCAATCCATTGGCGACAAAGGTGATGTGCTTGGTAGGTCTTCCAAAACCGATCTGGTTCTAAAGATCAAATAGCAGCATTGAGCAAGCTCAGTGCTGGGATCTGGTTCCTGCTAGGCCTATTCCTAGGTCTGGAATGAGGACTCGGGGCTGGCTGTTTGAGTCCCAACTGCCTTTAGGGACACCTTTCAATCCCCTTGGGGCCTGTGGGAGCACTAGCAAGCCTTGAAGGCAGCTGCAAAGGCAGAGCTCGTTCTAAGGGAGTCAAGGTGCAGGGAGCCCGAGGGGAAGTGGCAGCGCAAGGAAAGCGCTGAAGAGGAGAAGAGGAGTGTGGCCGCTCTGTGTAGCCAGTGCTGGGCTCCTTGCAAAGCATTTGCTCAGTCCCTGCCCTCGGCCCTCAGAGGCACTCGGGCTGTCGGCTGGAAGGCCGGCAGCAGAAGTGTCTTCCTGATTTCTTTCTGCCCTACAGGTCTTCCTGCTATTTAAACTTTGGATTTTTTTAAGGACTCAGTTCTCAGATTTCAAGGGAAGCTGGTGTTTAGCAAAGGTGAATATGCTGAATGCTGAGATCATTTTTATGATGTCTGTGCTAATTTGGTGGGCTGAACTAAAGAAACATGATGCATAGTTTTCTTCAAAAAGATTGAAAGCTTACTAAAATATTATTCAAGAAAACTGAAACACTTTTTCTTCCCTTATTAGATTTTCTAGACTTTGAGAATGGGACTTTATGAAATGTACTGAGCACAGAATCTAAACTCTTGGTTACTAAGTTAGTATAAAAAGTCAATCGAAAGAATGATGTAAATCATTGTGAAAATAATCTAGCTAATCTGGGACTTGGATTCACATGATTAACCTGCACTAAAGGCATCCCAACGAGGATATGGTAAGTTTTGAAAGCTGTCCAATGATGTAACTGAAAAATATCACTGAAAATATCAATGGAAATAGCCATTAAAAAGGCTTTTAATTAAGCAGTTGATTAAGAGGGTTTTGAAAATAGAAGTGTTTCAGACAAAAAAATGAATATCAAATACAGTACAATATTCCAAGCAACAGCTGACTGTGACTCTTACCCTATTCTCTGAAGCCAATCTGACTAGAGCATCAAAGCTTGGCATCTCATTTTTGTTCATGGTAGAAATGTAGCAAGTTCTCTCTTGCACCACTTTGGTTGCAATGATGCCCTGTAAAATAAAGTTATTAAAGCACACAGTTCGGATTTTCACCTAAAAAGACGGGATAAAATCTGGATAAAAAGAGTAACAAATGCAGAGAGTTTTGACCTCAAATCATGGACTCAGAATGGTAAGAATAAAGAAACAAGCCCCGTTCCTGGTCCCAGCTCTACCAGCAGCCAGTCTCTTCGTACGCTTAGTGAACGAGCAGCCCCCTGCCACTCACCGTGTTGTAGTTCCAGATGGTTTTCCATGAAAATTGTTCGCTCCTTTGCTCGATAACCACCACACGTGTTTGACTGCTGAGGGTCAGATTTTGGAAAAGACCACCGCCAGAGACATGGCAGTTGTTATCCATCTGCTGAGACTGAAAAGCCAAGGGAAAGAAGACGTTTAGCCTTTGAAGGGAGACAGTGATGTCCCCAAAGCTTTAGAAAAATCCCTGCTACAATAGAAGAAGCGCTGGCCCCAGGACAGTGCCGGCACTGCCCTCATTCTTTTCCAAAAGACCCAGAATCAAGGCTGTGGCATTGGGCAAAGGCCCTAAGAATTCTTTTCAAGCATTCAGTGAATCATTGCTGCATCTGACAGCTGTCATCTGGTGCCTTCGGAGGTTGATGCGTGCAAGACCACTGGCCACAGTCAATCCAGGCTCAAGGTCTTGGATGGAAACCTCTGCTGACCCACGGCTCTGTTTCAGCATCTGCACCCTCGAGCAGGAAGCTCTCGAAAGAAGAGATGCCAGGCCAGAAGGGCATCAGGCTTGGCTTTGGGCAGCAGCTCTGGAGCCCCCCCATTTGGTTCAAGAAAGGTAAGGGCTAAGGTTTTCTCACCTGCCCATTGCCATTGCAGTACTTCAGATCCACAACACTAAGGACATGGAGGGTAATGCATGATCCCAAGTTCACCTGGGGTCCTTGGAAAGCTAGAAAAGAAAAGACAAAACCCCATGAGTTAAAAGACCTTGGTTGCCTTTTTACAGGAGGATGCTGGTGTTGCTCAGAGCCAGGCAGGTTCTGAAGGATTGCTGCACTAGGAATGTTTGAGCTGTACGAGGGACAGATTCCCTTGGAGAGCCCAAAGAGCACCAGCTCTGTGGCTCAGCAAGGAATGCCCACAAAGACGTGCTCTTGAAACCCCTTTGGCATTTCCCGTGCAGAAATCGGGGCTCTATGGCACTCGCTCCTGGGAATCCCGATGGCTGGGCATTACACGGTGAGGCTGCTGGCAGTTCACGGGCCCAGGCATATGGGCTGTGACGTTCTGCAAGAATCCTACCACGTGCAGGTCATTAAAGCCCTGGGGAATTCCAATCGTTGGCCCTGAGAGAAACCTCGAGGGATTGAAGCTGCTTGGCTTAGTGTTGTGAAGCACCAGGGTTTGGTGGCTGCCTGGATCACACTCATCAGCAAGCTCTGACCTGAAGGACAGCGGTTCTTAGGGCAACCCTTTTTCTCTGCCTGGGCAATACAGAGGAGCTCAATGTGGCCCAAAACTCTGGGTCCAAATTTAAACCTCCTTAAGGTTCCCGGAAAGGACCTGTAAGAGCTTGTTTCAGGTCACATATGGCAGCTGTGACACCACCCGGTTCCAGTCCTGATGGGCGGCGATGCCGAACCCTTTGTGCAACTGCTGCAGCCCTTGGTTTCTTTCCCACTCAAGGTGCAAGAACAGCAATTGTGCCTTGGTCATTCCCTAAGGGAAACAAATACCAGGTCACTTAGAGACACAATTCCCATGCTTGCACTCACCGTGAACTTCGTAAGCCATGTAGGTGGTGAGTCCGCTGCACATAGAGAAGACGTCTGCTCCATAAGACCTGAGGTTGTTGACCAATCCATTGGCGACAAAGGTGATGTGCTTGGTAGGTCTTCCAAAACCGATCTGGTTCTAAAGGTCAAATAGCAGCATTGAGCAAGCTCAGTACCGGGATCTGGTTCCTGCTAGGCCTATTCCCTAGGGGAAAGGCTGGGGAAGAGGGAGACGCTCTCCTGTGCCCCATAGGAAAACTGAGTCGGGCCAAGTGCAGCAGCAATGCAAAGTTCTGAGCTGACCAATGCAGTTTGGTACTGAATAGTCTGTGAGGGACTTTGAGGTCTTGGCATGTAAGAGAATTAGGGCCCTTGAAGGGCTTCTCAGAGAAAGGGTTTGCCAGAAACCTGCGGAGCTCAAGGTTCTCAGAAAAAGCGGAGCTGAGGGAAGGAATGGTGCAGCCCCTGTTTTCTTTCAGCAAAGGATTCCTATGAAGAATTCTCTAGCCCCACTACTGTTGAGAGAAAGAAAATCCTGCCACTTGTGAAAACCTCATTCTCTCCAGAAGATAAAACCACATGAAGAAACAGCCCAATGAACTTCAGGGTCAAGACACTGCTATTCCTTGGGAATCTTACCCTGCTCTCTTGTGCCAGGCGGGCCAGATTATTGAAGCTGGGCATCTCACTTCTGTTCATGATGGAAATGTAGCAGGTGTTCTGTTGCGTGACTTTGGTTGCAATGACGCCCTGTAAATCAAGTTATTGAGAACTCGCACTTCACTCTTTCAACCCTTGGGAGTGGACAAAACCCATTATTCAAACAGGAACGAATGCCCAGAGTTGCTACCAAAAATCATGGACTCAAGATGGTCAGAATACAGAAACAAGCCCTGTTCCTGGCCCCAGCTGGAGCAGGAGCCAGTCTCCTCGTCGGCTTTGTGAACGAGCAGCCCCCCTGCCACTCACCGTGTTGTAGTTCCAGATGGTTTTCCAGGACCCGCTGATGCTGTTTTGCTCAATGATTGCCACATGCCATTGCCTGTTGATGGTCACAATTTGGGACTGGCCACCAATGATGACTTGTGTGTTGTTGCCTGGGATGTTGCCTGGGATGCCGGGAATCTGCTGAGACTGAAAAGCCAAGGGAAAGAAGACGTTTGGCCTTTGAAGGGACACAGTGATATCCCCAAAGCTTTAGAAAAATCCCTGCTACAACAGAAGAAGTGCTGGCCCCAGGACAGTGCCGGCACTGCCCTCATTCTTTTCCAAAGGACCCAGAATCAAGGCTGTGGCATTGGGCAAAGGCCCTAAGAATTCTTTTCAAGCATTCAGTGAATCATTGCTGCAT